>NC_060211.1:2747500-3095000 GCF_021130785.1 Homalodisca vitripennis | reverse complement strand
GAACATTAGGGTGGAGTGAAAAAAATCAATAATGTTTTTTCGGAAACGGGTACCTTTCAATGACTGTGTATGAGGCCCAATAACAATTCTGTGAAATATTTAATTTTTATCATGCCATCTTCAGTCTGCGCAATACGTATAAAATTTTTAAATTTTTGAAAATTTTTAGATTTTTAAATATTTTTTATTTAAGATAAGATACGAAAGAATCGCAGTTGAGTGGTTGTAAAATGGTTGAAATTGGTCTAAAATACTCACGTAATTTTTTTCATACATTTTTTGAAAGGTTGTCAGTCTGCGCATTAGGCATTAAATTTGTGGAAATTCCCGAAAACGTTCACTTTTCGATGTTTTTTCTAACAATTATTAATTGCCTTCAATACCATAAAATTATTTTCTCGTTTCTTTCGTAATCATTTTTATATTGTGCAACTCTTCGCTAGCTCATATGGAACTACCCAGGACTCACCACTGAAAGTTGCGAGCTTAATTAAAGTTTGACTAGGATTAGTCGTAGCAACATACAACCTTAAGATCCTGTTTGCTGTAGTTAACCATCTCGCGTGGGAAAGCTTTCCTGGACTTTTATTTTCTAGTTCTTGGGATATTTCCCCACTAGAAACTGCCTGGCATATATCGTAAAGATATTGTTGGTCGGTACTTAAATTGTTTTCATCTCCACGATCGACTTTATCAGCTACAAACTCGATGGGTTCAAACTGAACTGATTTCAAAGAATGGAAAGTTGGTAGGCTTTGCCCAACAGGTCCAACAAATCCTTTCAGTCCACTAGTTGGACCATCTAGCTTTTCCATTAAATGCCGTAACGGAAGTTCATTTGAATGCAATTGGCAATAACCCACTGCAGTGGTCTACCAAGTTTTTCTTCAAGGATTCGAATTACACCGTTGTATTTTCCTGTGTTTGTATTGCATCCATCACAACCAATGCAAACTATTTCGGACATTGTTAGATTGTTGTCAGGAAAGTACTCGAAGATAGAGTTCGCAATGTCTATGGCTTTCCCTGATGAAGGCACTGTAAATCCAATGAACCGCGATCGAGGCTCCTCTATAAGAGAAATGTGATCCTCTTTCACGGTTGTTCTGTGCATTTTGCCATCTTCTGTTTGGTGTATATGAAGAGTCTCATCGATTCTTCCGTCAAAATACAGGGCTTGTATGTTAAAGGAATCAATGCTTAGCTCTTTCTTGACAACATCATGACGTGCTTTGATTCTCTCGCGTCTCACTTTACTCCTATCAATAACGACCTCTTTTGTAACATTGTCCAAAGAATTAGTAGACTGAACGTCGTGTAAAAGAGCAGATGCCAGTGCTGCTGCTGCTCGATCAGGTACGCCATACCTATCACATACACGAGAAAACGATGGTATTTTCAGCCTTGTTTGGTTATTTACAGTTGTAGATGAGGAAGGGCCGGGAACTTGTTCTTCTAGAAGAACATCCAACTCTCCTGAAACGGAAACTACATCTTGAAGGGGGGTACTCATACTCAAGTCTAAGGAGTTCTCATTCTCGCCAGTTAAGCTATTGTCATTTCCGTCACAACGTTTTTTACGCAATCTTTCTTCTTCTGCCGTTTTTCTGGCAATTCTTTTTTTATTTGCCAATGTCACTTTGGTATCAACACATCCAATTGCCATGCTTCTTAAAACTTTTATTGAGCTTCATGAATGAGTTTTTTAATATGAGGTTGCGAAGATATTCACAGTATACAATTGATTACAAAAGAAATAAGAAAAGTAATTGTTAAACGAAAAACGCAAAAATCTGATATTTCGGGGATTGTTAATGCCTAAAATGCGCAGACTAACAACCTATCCATAAACCTTTGAAAACAGTTACGTGGATATTTTACCCTCTTTGGAATTAATTGGCAACTACCCAACTGCAATTTTTTTTATTTTTACACAAAATTAAAAAATAATTTAAAAATCGAAAAATTTGAAAAAATTGAAAACTTTATACCAAATGCGCAGACAGAAAGCTATATATATATATATATATATATATATATATATATATATATATATATATATATATATGTATGTATGTATACAGTACATCTCGTCTGTATGAGTGATGTAGCCTATAAATTAAAATATTTCGTAGAATTATAGAAATATCTCATTTTACGATTAATGATTAATAGACTACGAATACAACGCTTTTAAGATGTCTTGTAAAGTTTGTAGTCTACATTCTGTGTATTTAACGACGAACATCAAACAGTTTTTTTATTAACTAGCCAAAATATGAAATAAAATTAAAAAGCATTTGGATTGATATTAAATTATATATTAAATGGCCTTCAGTACATGCGGGTCACAGTCCGAGAAGTTATCTTAACTGGATGAAGTATTTGTTTATTTAAGTAAGTAATGGTGGCGTAACATTTATGTCACAAAAGTTTTAATTTCAATCGGTATAATTCTCAATAATGATGTTGAAGGAGAACAGCGGCAGAGATGGACGACCGTACAGTAGACCTGATCTTCTCGGGCTCCCTCGAGAGCCTTCCGCCTGTCAGCTCCAAGATCGTCCGTATCTTCACCAGTTCCACATTTACTGGTCAGTATTACTGCAGAGTGGCAGGCATCACAGTTCATGATTGTAGTCCACCGGTGTAAACTGTTTAAAACAGCGACCGACACATTAGTACTGGACGTGATTGTGAACATTTGTAACTTCCGTCAATCCGGCGCGGTCAGGACTTGGTGCCGAATTACGAAATATGCCGGATTATTGGGTAGATATTCGTACCTAACAATTGTTATAATAATAGTTATATTACTACACAAAGAGAGAAGTTTTGCAAAGAGGATAAGCAAAGTTGTAATAATCACATGAGTGCTGTGTATAGCTACATAATAATAAAGTGTATATATAATATTGCCCTGGCTCAATTTTCAGGCTGTTTCAAATTTAAAGAATGTCGTTTTGTTGCTCCATTATACAACACGGATGGAATTATGTTAAGGGCACAAGTCCAAACTTAGTCTATTTCCATTCTTTCAGATAGCGACACATATTCGGCCGGGCCCCGTCACCGTCCCGTACCTGATCGGTTTCACCCGATGTTGGCCGAATATGACCCCTTATAATGTAGCGATCTAACACGTAGCATATTCCCCCCGCCCGTCTAAACTCTATGTTCACCAGGAACTCATTTCAGCAGATTTTAAGAAACTCACGTAAACGAGTTACAGTTAATTACTTTCAATCTACAGGGTGTTTGAAAAGTATGGGTACGGCTTAATATTTTAAAAACCATAGGAGATAACATCTATAACCTTTGCACAGTGTCATATGGCTATGTAAACTATTTTTCCTTGCTATTACCATGACATGCCAACCATGGGGGGACGGCCCACAGAGGAAAACATGGAAATCTTAAATTGAAGCATGGGTCGAGTGATGCCTCATTTGAAAGAGCTCACTTAGTAGAGTTGAATGCCGCAAACCGCATCTCAAAAGGTTTATCCAATCAGAAACTAAAAAACATTGGTATTTATTGTGTTTTATTTATTGTGAAGTACATTATGCGCTGCCATTTCTGACTGGATCGTCGTATTCTGATGCGGTAGGCGGCGTTTCACTCTACTAACCAATGTGTTTTCACTGACTCTTTTTAATTAGCAAATTATGTCATAAATTTATAACACAATAAATAAAACTAAAAAACATTGGTATTTATTGTGTTTTATTTCTGATTGGATAAACCTTTTGAGATGCGGTTTGCGGCATTCAACTCTACTAAGTGAGCTCTTTCAAATGAGGTATCACTCGACCCATGCTTCAATTTAAGATTTCCATGTTTTCCTCTGTGTGCCGTCCCCCCATGGTTGACATGTCATGGTAATAGCAAGGAAAAATAGTTTACATAGCCATATGACACTGTGCAAAGTTTATAGATGTTATCACCTATGGTTTTTAAAATATTAAGCCGTACCCATACTTTTCAAACACCCTGTATAATGTCGAGCGCTAAATCTATAGTTCAAAACTCCTTCGGTTATACGTGTTCTGAATAGTGGAAACACACAGCCAATTACGTAGATACAACAGAAAGTATTACTGTGTTAAATGTAAAACATAAACATCAGAGTAACTTTCATAAAACAATCCAACGAATGTTTCCAGATACGACGATGGAAAGGAACACTCTCATGGCTCAATGTTACCCTAAACTGAAGGACTATTGCCGAGAAAAACACGGACTAGAGTTTCAGGTACGTCTTATGGAATTCAATTCCATTTTGTTGAGTTGCTGTATAACTATACTAGTAGTTACCTGCGCTTCCGCACGCAATTTAGTATGCTTTGCACTATATGAACACTTCTGATACGAGTGAATTATATTTCTGACGCCAATATAGTGTTTTCCTTGTTGCCATGATCAAGAAAATCGGTAAAAAATGTATATTTATGGCCATTTTAATTTGCTTCGGGCTTGGTATTTTTTGTCCCATAGTTGATGTCTGCCAAAACACAACTAAGATGAATTTTATAACAGTATTTAAATTTATAGTAGTAGTTAGATAGTAACTTTGTCTTTTATGTCTAATACTTGATACTTGCTAAAAATGTACAGTTACAAATATATTTTTTAACTAAAACTTTTAATTACCTAATCTGGATATTTTCTTACTCTGTGCTCAACAGCGGTTTTAGAACAGTGTTGTTACAAGTGTTGTTACTATCAAGCTTATTCTATGATTTTACACTATTAAATCTAAACAAATTGAAAATAATGATTAAATTAATATAATTTAATAATATAGACTATTGTTATACGATTGTGCTACCATATAACAATGTTTACACACAACTGTTGATTACATTTTACAGGCTGTTTTAATTAATATTTCGCTACTTTAAACACTAAGATGAGATTTGCGCTACTTTAGAGACCAGTAGGGCGTAGCTCGGAGGTATTGTTGAAGTAAGAATAGGCCTATATTCATACCAGGAACTCCATGAGAGAACGGTTATGCCGAATTTCAGTACAATCGGTTGTATAGTTTACACGTGAAAGAACAACAAATAAAGTCACTTTTGCATTTATAATATTACTAGCAGTTACCCGTGGCTTCCCACGCAATTTTGTAGGTTTAGCACTCGTATAAGCATTTCTGATTCGAGTAAATTATATTTCCGACGCCGATGTTGCCACGATCAAGGAAATTGTCAAAAAGTGTATATTTATGACCATAGTAATCTACTCCAGTCTTAATAATGTTTGTTCCATGGTTGATTTCGCCTTTTTTCCCGATTAAGAAAGTATAAAGACTCGATTTTAATATAATTTCTTAATATTGCGAAATTATTTCTCCTACTAGAACGTACATAACGTAAGCGCTTTAGCTTTAAATTTTAACACCAATTTTGCAATAGAAATATTTATTCGCCGAGTAGAATTAAAATGTGTAAAACATGGTATTGAAGTTAAACAGCCTCGATCAATGTTTATACACCAGTAGAACAGTAAAGGATTGTAGGGTATTCTGTGTCCTTGACACTTATAGTAACTCGTGCAGCGTTGTCGTTACAAGTTCGGGGGAAGTTCACTGTTCGGGCTGGTCTGGCAGCAACTAAACACGATAATTGCTAAGCACGCGAGCACCATTTATCCACCAATTTCCGGTTATTTTTAATCCCTCAGCGAGAGCACCTTTGCCTGGGTACCCGTGCCAGGTTATCGGTGCCGGCCTGTGGCAGTCCTCATCGTCATCGATCTGCCAACACCTCCTCCATCAACAGCCAGAATGGCCCACTTCCCACTTCCCCTAACGCACCCATTCACTCCCACAACAACCCCTCTTATGGTTCCCGTATTTTAACTCGTTTCATTAGGAGCATGGGAGCATGTCGAATGAGTTTCAAAATGTGTAGCCTATGTTAAGCGTGGCAAAATATTATTTAAATAAATCTCTTACCTACAGACTGAGAAACTCGACGACAAAAACGTAGCCTGGAAAAGGGTTTTTTTGGAGGGGGGAAGGGTCAAGACGAATGATATTTTCCCGTAGTGGACAGAAAGTAACTCAGTCAACCGCTCATTTCCCATTCGGTTATTTAAACAGTTCTTAACACATTTACATGTTGAGAACGATCTTTAAGAGGTACATGTCAATAATACTGAATTATTAAAATAATAACAATCGTTTGCTGAAAAGTTTCTTAAAATTGAAAATATGAGGGGGTCCGGTCCTCGTAGACCGAAAGTATTCATTACGAAGTGATTGATAAAACAAACAAGAATGAAATCACATCAGGACTAAGAATATTTTGTAGTCTTAGCTCCAAGTTGAAGTGACTGATATTCAAAGCGCAATGTTACAAGGCAGAAAAGAGCCAGGCCTCGCTACGTTTCTCTACTAATTAATAACTTCCTTGATCTAAATACCGCCAAAAGTACGAAGAGTTGCACTGTAAACATGCCAGGTGAACTTCTGCCCCTGCACCATACGCTATGACTGTATACAAGTCGGATGAGGCACATGTCACATGTCATGGAGGGACATTCACCACAATCGAACTCAATCCTGCGCGTGTAATAATGAAGTTTCTTTCCAAATCTCAAGTTTATGGATCAATTCATTCTTGATATATATTTTCCGCTGTTAGGCTTCGCTAATGCTCAGCCAATAATAGTCTGCTACTGTAAGTTCTTATAATTAATTCGTTAAAAACCAATAACTGTGTTTCTTTATCATTGTTAGTATATAAAATTAGTTCAACCTGAAAAATATCAGGATTTTCAGGATTGTATAATGTGATCTGTAAATAAACGTATTTATTTATTTATTTATTTTATTTATAAACAGTTGTTTTACATAGTCTTGGCCTCACCAAGTTCTACAAAACTTGTCGGTGAGGACCACTTGAAAAAGTAAATAGAACACATTGATACAAATATTCAACTTTTAACTTTCTTTTAATTTACTAAACTATAAACTCAAATTCGGCGGTTTAGGGCAGGCACTAGCTTAGATATCTTGGTATGTGTGGTAAATTTGATCGAAACAGTATAATTTTTTTAAATAACACTTAATAGTAATAGTTAAAATCAAACGCATATTTGAGTCCCTAAAAATCCTAATTAATTCTTCCCTCAGCAACGACGAATGGCAACCCTGTCATCAGGAAATCTGTTGATAGAAATATCAACAACAAGAATACAACTATACAAGACTGCAAGTGATACATGTATGGTTGGACAAAATGTAATATCATTCCAAGGAGCGTAAAAATGTAGAGGATGAGCATTTTCAGGTGTCTATGTTTCATGCCCCTTTTACTCTATTTTAGCGACTTTCAACACCCAAAATATTAATTAAATTTGTTCTATGATGATGTTTTATTAATACATTTACTCTAACCAAATAAAAATAAATAGAATGTCATGTGAAAGCGAAACTGGAATACAGGTATTGTTTTTGAACATCATAAATAATCAACGATCCCGAGTACCACCCAACCCAACCACCACTAATTTGAGGCCTTCCCGTAGCGTTTACCACAGTCCTAAGTATACCAGGCTAGATGTTTTTATTTCGCTGATGTATTGTAGTGTAATTCAATAACTCCAGTGAGTGAGGTAGAGATGTCGTGAAAGTTAATCTAGACTAGTCAGTACGGTTTAATATGACGCGAACAGAAAGAGGCCTACATTGTATGTACAAAACCATTGCCGTCTTACTCACGACGGATCATACAGAGTATTCAACAGATTATTTTGATGACATTGAACTATTTTCTACCGCCTAGGTTTTATTGCCATGTAACTGGTGAAATTAAGGTATTAGCTAATATAATAAGGTAAAGTATAATATTGATCACAACAATTCGGAATTAGTGGCACGTAAAAAGCGAGCTTAACCGAGTGTTTTTTAAACCACAATGTCAAGGACGTAGTCTGCGAGGGGTCCAAGTGTTCCAACCCCCTTCCAAATTCTCAACGATTTCAATTACTTTTTTTTTACTAAACGATTATTATTATTTAAATAATTCACTATTACTGACATGTACTGCTGAAATATCCTTCTCAAGAAGGAAACGGGCGAAGAACTTTTTAAGGAACAAAATGGGATAAGATCAAGACCTGCCAGGGACAATAATAGGTGTTGATGACAACTAGCCGTAGACTGATGACCGATGATATTATTGCAGGTGGTAGACATGAGGTGGGGAGTGAAAGATGAAGCCACTTATGATCACATGACCACCGAGCTCTGCATGCGCGAGATCAAGAACTGCCAGCGACAATAGTAGGTGTTGATGACAACTAGCCGTAGACTGATGACCGATGATGTTATTGCAGGTGTTAGACATGAGGTGGGGAGTGAAAGATGAAGCCACTGATGATCTCATGACCACCGAGCTCTGCATGCGCGAGATCAAGAACTGCCAGCGACAATAGTAGGTGTTGATGACAACTAGCCGTAGACTGATGACCGATGATATTATTGCAGGTGGTAGACATGAGGTGGGGAGTGAGGGATGAAGCCACTGATGATCACATGACCACCGAGCTCTGCATGCGCGAGATCAAGAACTGCCAGCGCCTGTCGATGGGGCCCAACTTCGTGGTAAGTCTCGGCTGGTACGGATATTGTGCGCTATTTCCCGGCGAAATTGCCCCACACAGCTGCACGCCACGGCCATACAAATCACGTCCTTTATTTGTGCCGACGACAGCTCTCTGGCGTGACGCACTTGAAACACGACCTACTGTATAAAACAGATTAAGTATTGGATTGGCAAGAAACTGGTATCTTTGAGGAAATCGAGTGGTCTTCCTACATCAGAAATTATTATTCTTTTCAAAGATAACTATTTGTAGTGACCTAATATTACGAGTATATTTCCCTTTTAAATAGTAGGAATTAAAATGGTGTTCCTAATAAAATATTTGTATTATTGTTTATTTACAGCAATGGAATGATTAAAAATTATTACTTTATTATTGTTTATTATTATGTTAAAACATAATGAAAATAATACTAATAACATAGATAATTTTTACATAATGGTTAAAGGATTAATAAAATGTACAGCTTGTTACATAAATTGGGTTTTTAGAATCATTAATTAGTGGTTGGTTATACACAATGGCAATACGGAAGTTTTACAAGAGATACAACTACGTATTTCCGTTATAATGATATCATGTCATGTTAGCACGAAACAAAGTCTGTCATACAAATTGAAATCAGAAAAGTACTTTTACTTCAGTACATTTACTTTCTAAGTACGCTTCGTATATCCAGGATTAGAATCTACATTTTGGACTTTACGTAAAGCCGTGTGTAGGATTACATTGATTATAATAATTGATTATAAATTTGAAGTCTGTAATACATAACAAGAAAAAGAGTTACTATAACGTCACACAATACACTTATACTTGTATTGCCTTGCGTTTTGTATATCAGTATTATGTTTCTGATCGAACGTAATGAAGGTTTGTGAACTCGTCACGTGGTGTTCTGACAGGTGTTCCTCGGCCAGAAGTACGGCTACAGACCCATCCCCACGTACATCTTGTCCTCCGAGCTGCAGATGCTGCGGGATGATCTGGCAGCTGGGGGGACTGACGTCACACTCCTGGATACCTGGTACCGCAAGGACAGCAATGCCGTGCCACCGATATCTGTTCTCCAACCGATCTCTTCCATCTTGATCAATTTCAACAATAAGGTCCTTCAGTATCGTAACATTATTACTTCTCATCGCATTAAATGTTTACATTTGTTAGACTAAAGATGTTTACATCTATATCGGTTTGGTTGTGGTAGTATATTAAAATCTTTTGCACAATGTACGGCTTTCAGCAAATATCTGGTGATACACTTAAACTGTATTGTACCAGAGCAAGGGTTGGTATGAAACTGAGAGACTGACATACTAGGCATAGTTGTATCACTACTTCACGCCTTCAAAACTAAAACAGGCAAATTGTTTACCGAGCCACCACCGCGCTACCTACCTTGTGTATTCACAGACCGCAGTATGTACCTGTACGCGGTATCGTTTCATGTTGTGACTCGAATACTTCCCACCCCTAATGTGTACATATACCCTTCTTGGAAGTGGAGACTTGATTAGTGCGACTGTGGCAGCTTTCAAAGATAAGTTTTAACTGTACTATCTCTTAACAGACGATTTACAATAATTTATCCAATTTTCTAACAAATTAAAGTAAAAAAAAACAATTTCGGAAAACCCTAGTGGCGTGGAGTACAAAAAGTGGGAAAAAGCAGGAAGAAAAAGTAAAAAAATCAGAAAATCGATTTGTTTAAGTAAAACCAATTTGAAAATGTAGGGAGAAAAGAAACTTTCGATTTTGTTATTAAGTGTAGTGAAATAAGTTTCAACCTACCTGCCATCGAGACTCAAAATGAAAACTCCTGAACCTGAACGTACAAATAATGAACCAGACATTTAGATAAATAAAAAGTAAAGTTGTATTGTAAACATTGATCAAAACAATTATTTTGGTATTGATACTAATTAAATCGATCAAAAGCCTGAAAAAATATTTTGCTGGTTTAAAACTGACATTGGGCTCTACAGTAAAGGGGGAGTATGTATTTTATTATACCGGGTGTCTTAAAGCCCTTAATTAACTTTCTTATGAATAGAGATGGAATGATTTGTTTTGGGGGGATGATTATTATTATCAACTGAGGAGGTTTTCAACGTAATAAAGTTTTAATCTCCCCTCCCAAAATGGAGTATTTTGGGGGTAAGTGAGATTGTTTTAATAAGAACCCCTAGCAAGTGACACCTTATTTTAAAGGTATTATTAGAAGAAGGAGAATGGCGCAAACTAGAGGTCTCTAATTTTAATCAGATTTGATGGCCAATTAAAGTTTGAATTTTTTATAAAACCCCCACAGTTTATTACAGTTAATTACATTTAAAGTTATTGTAAGGTAGACAAAGTATTCACTTAGTATAATTATTTTCGTAAAACAATTCATTACAAGGATCAAAAAACATAAAAAACCATGATTAACATAGCATTTATTAGGTTTCGCCATATTATCTCTTATTCTTTACCAGTTAGTATGTCGGACACATTCAGTTCTCTTGACACTGTAACTGGACTGAAGAACCAACAATCAGTGAATTTTTATTGCAAAACTGCCAACACAGGCCAAAAATTAAAAAGGTTTTGGCTTTGTTGTTCGCCTTTATTAAATGGTGTTTATTGTAACCTTGTTGGTAGTTTGCTGACAAAACCGATCCTAAATTTAATGATGCTGGTGTAAAGGTTTAGTAAATGATTGACAAGGGTTGAGCAAAAAACTTTAAGATGAGCATAGAGCAACACAGGACTTGGACAAGTTCGCTGAAAAATATTTCAATTATAAGAAAAGAAAGGATTTTAACCATTATCTACTTGATTATTATTTAAATTAACTATTGGTTTTCTATATCTGATGTATTCTGACTAAGATACATCTTGATGTAAAATAATGTCTTTAATGTTTCCTCTTCATTTTTACAGAATCCATGCATATTAAAATTGTACATATATGTCAAGTGTTTGCACAAATTGGTAGCATATACAAATGTACCCCGATGATGGAATGTGCTATATATAAAAATATGCGGGAGTTTTGGGGGGTGGAGGGTCACTGGAATAGACGGGGATAGCGCATTTAACTACGCTGCGAGGGGGCCGCCACTCTGTCTAGCTACACCACTGACTCCCACCTTCCATTATACCAACATCATTTTACATGCTCTCTCTACCAATACATATTGTTTTACGGATGTATTTTATTGATAATACGTAACTTTTTATATTTCATATTTGAACATATTTTTATAATATACACTACAATACAGCATCTTCAGCCAATCAAACTGTAACAGATTTTAACCTCTAAACATCATTATTATATATTTCTTTAATATATGTGCATTTAATATTTGTAATGTTTAAGTATAAGTCATACTCCAAAATCTATTATAAATCATATATTTTTGTCTCCAGCGGATCCCAAAACTTCAGCAGCATGACCAAGCAGTTTGGTGGGACACTCTTGGGAAAATGCAGAAACTGTTCAGGAAGGCTGCGCTTAGTTGTTATAACAGTGGGAAACTTAGCAAAGACTTGATGCACAACTACTACATGTCAGGTACATAATATAACATAAACAAATACAAACATATAAACAAAATCTTAGGTTTAGTGAGCTGTTGACTGTGTTAACATTAGAAATTATGAAAATTCTCTCAAAATATGTGATTCATAAGTCTGTTACACACTTACTGTGGTAGACTCAGTTGCTCTAGCGGTTACTACTGTGGTAGACTCAGTTGCTCTAGCGGTTACTACTGTGGTAGACTCAGTTGCTCTAGCGGTTACTACTGTGGTAGACTCAGTTGCTCTAGCGGTTACTACTGTGGTAGACTCAGTTGCTCTAGCGGTTACTACTGTGGTAGACTCAGTTGCTCTAGCGGTTACTACTGTGGTAGACAGCTGCTCTAGCGGTTACTACTGTGGTAGACTCAGCTGCTCTAGCGGTTACTACTGTGGTAGACTCAGCTGCTCTAGCGGTTACTACTGTGGTCCTAAAGTTTTTACATGTTTCGTGCGGCAGTAAAACTGTTAACAACGTACATTCTAGCTAGAGAGGTATCATAGTTTAACAAATTGACTATGATGGATGTAATTAGCTGTTAATCCAGCTATTATTGATTGGTTTGTGTCCTGCACTGAAGGTGCTAAAGACGGTTCAACACCCAAATAACAAAGCGTTAGTTTCCTTCTATTTCTGATCTTATTTATAAACGTACATACGTAAATAAAAACAAAACCTCTGCAAATGGTGAAGAATTGTGCAGCCTTATAAATTGTAAATAAGAAGAATCATTGCTTAGAAATTCATGTAAATATGTAGAAGAAAACAATAAAATTCATCCTAAATATAAATGAACTTTAAAACAAATTTTCCATTTGAATGGTGTAGCAAAGTAGATTTGAATATAAAAAATACAACACAATTTATTTTATCTTAAAATATATTGACCAAAACGGAGGAAAACGAGAGACAAGTTTTAAGAAAATGCACCGTGCAGAGGCAGTACCAAAGGCCAACGTGGGCATGGCCGTATCTAGGATGACATAAAGGGGGGAGTGTTATCACTAGAATGTTTGCCGTGCCTCCCAGGCAAGCTGGGGTGCGGTAGTCCCCCTCCCAACCGGAATATGTTAAATGCTAATAATATTATACGTTGTAAGTTTTACATCCGTCTGAGAACATTATTATTATTCTAATTTTATGCTCTACAAGAACGGCTATAACATAAGGAAAATGTACCATTTTGGAGACTGGCCGATAACACAAAAGACTTTCGATAAAGTTACACTGTATCAATGAGAATAAAATAAGGCTCGGGAGAGTGGTTACATCTTAAGAACTAAAAGACACATTCCCTACCCTAGAATTTATACGTTCTAATATGGGCTTTCAAGATACACATATTCTTCTTGAAACTATGGGTGTGTGTTACTTAATTAATATATATTTGACATTTAATTGTTTTTTAATTTAATCATGTCATCTCTAATAAAATATTGGGATATAAATTGAAATTTATTTGTATAGATGATATATTTAATGTGAATTCAACTACACAAATCGAGACTTGAAATTTTAATTGTGTTTTTTTATACCGAGGCTGAGCGGTTGACGTGCACTAGGTGCATTGCGCATAGACACGGCAAACGCTCGTCGATGAACACATATAGACATACAAAGTATGAACTTCAAGTTAAGTACAATTTACAAAGCTCGATATTTTGTTACTTTGGTCTTGTAATTTTCAGTTTTCATGCACAAAGTGTGACAGAAACACGTTACAGCGATCGGTTAGTAACTATCGTTATAATTAATGAACGTACACGAATATAAATAGACGAAAGATAAATCCATTTTGATTTTTGGAAATTTTTAATCACCGTAATAGTGATAACAAGGACTCTATTGCCATATTAAACACTTTTTGGGTTACAGTTTTAGACAAACTATTACAGGCGTCCACCTGAGATGTGACAGGGGAGGCACGGTATACACAATATTTTTGTTAATCTTTCACATAACAAATTTGGTTTTTATTTAGTAGTTATTTAGAAGTAAGTACATTGTATCTATCAATACATTTGTAATAACTGATTATTTTTAGTATGAAAAATATCGAAAAACCTTGTAACATGAAAATTGGAATAAAGTATTCATTGAAAGAGATGTTGAAAGACGAATCATTAACTTTTTATAGCCAAAGTTTTAAAATCAGAAAAATAGAAATTTACAGACAAGAACTTCAAGATGCTTATATTTTATGCAGCAATGTCTCAAAAGCGAAACAGAGTGTATCCATACTTTTGACTCACACTGAATGTCAGCTGTTATAATTAAAATATCAAACAAATTAAAACAAAACTGAACTATGTTACTTTGTTCGGCTACAAGTATACTTTGCAGTTTAATGCAAGTTAAAATACACCTTGAGTATTTGCATCAATGGGGGTGGTTAGAACCCCCCTCCCCCCCGGATACTGCTATGGGATTGGGCGACATTCACTGAAAGCGAGAGACAGTCTCTTGACTCCTGAATGCCTCACTCAGTTCAGTAGATTTCAATGGAATTACATAAAAAAAGTACACAGTAAATAAATTTTGTTTCAGTTTCCAAATGCTAATAAAAAGTAACGAATAAATATTTTGTCATAAACTTTCTTCTGGGATTACTGTTTTTAAACTAGATTTATCATACAAGGCTAAAAGTTAGGTATGTCTTTTGATGGGTTTGGTAGCACAGATAATTTAATCAATATAGCTGTTATTATTATTAAATGTAAGGATTTAATTACAGTGACTGAAAGAGAGGTGATCAACGGTGTGCTGAATGTGAAAAATACAAAAAACCACTGTCTCGCTTATGTACGGTGGATCAACAACATCAACCTTCAGAACCTCAAGAAGGCGTCACTATTCCTTGACATTCTCAACAGAAGTCTGGATACAGAGGCTTCCAAACTGCTCGCTAATCTCAGGGATGAGAGGCTCGTAGCCAAAATTGAGCAAAGCAATTATCAAAGGTAGATTTTTGTTTTTTATTGTAGATTTTACAAGAATTAAGTCACGATATTTTCATTTGTGCTCATTTTATGCCAATGAATGAAAACCAAAGTGAATTTTATCAGTTGTTTTATAAATTTAAGTGAAAAATCTTACAGGATTGCATGAGTGCATCAACGCGTTAGGTGGAGAAGATTGCAAAATATCGCCTTGGCGTACTTCATACTCTGTATTCGAGCCTAGGCTTTACCTGATTCGGTCATCTTTACACTTAATGTCCTTCACCTTATATTCACCTTAATAAATGTGTGTGAATATGTTGACGTATCAAGTTTCTAAAGAAAAAGTATAACGTATGCCAAGTCCGTGGCTATACAACATTATTTCAGAGGGGGCTGACACACTTTATAGTTTAGGAGGTATAAAACACCATCCAAATACAGGGGTTCGGAAATCGTCACCCGGCAAAATGTTGAGCTTTAAGATCTTATGAATGTGTCTACCTTAACACAAACTACTGTGTGCCCAAAACAACATATACCGTGGTCTGTACGAATCTGATTGTGAAATTTACGAAATCTGAATTTTCAGCATTTTTAGCCAAGGTATTTATTTAGGCAAGCCTTCAAGTAGCGATGTAGTGAACATCTATATAATGAAAATTATAATGTTTCTCCACTTTAAGCCCAAATAATATAAGATACAAACCCTGACATACCATCTACCAACTCCTGTACAAGCAGGTTTGCTACAACAGAAAGAAGTCAATCATTACAGATTCAAAGCGCTCTTCCACAGGAGCTGAGAAGGACAAGGTGTAGTTTCAGCACTGTATACTTCACCGCCTTTTGTATTGTCTCAGTTGGGAAGACTGGTTAAACATTAATCACTTATTTTTGTAGGTTAAAACCAACAAAATTGTTATTTCAAAACTTTTATGTTGTATCTCTGTGATCGTTGTTCTTATAGTTGATAATAAATAAATAATTTAAAGCATTTACCAATTTTGATGTTGCAAGGAGTGTGAACAAAACTTTACTACATTTTTTCAGCATAATTTGAAGAGACAGAGTTTATTAATTTGGAATGTTCAATGAGAACAAAAGAGATGTGGTCAGGTAGAAAGAGTGTTCATTTTATTTCTGAAGTACCAGCTGCTTTAGGAGGCAAAAATGTTACTTTTTTATTTGTAAGAAGAAAATGGAGCAAAGTTTACAAGACGTACTGTTATTTAGCGTATCCAGTTTTTATTTTCTGTCACTCACCAATCAGTAGAAACGAGAAGGTGGCGGGGGGCTAGAGCGTTGGCCATGGGTTCCTGGCCTGTACTTTCATGGACAAGGTTCACATCTGTATGATGTGACTCTAGAGAGGGTCGTGTTAAGATGTAAGAAACGACACATTGCCAATGATTTCACAACATGGTTGAAGGTTCCTACTTTTGAACCTACCTACATTTGTCGCATTTTGCGAAATGAGCTGAGAAAATTCGACACTGTTAAGAAAAGCTCCCACAAAATCGCGACGAAAGCGAGAGAGAACAAACTGCGAGGAACGTATCGCATTGTGAAAATCAGTTTATAGCGTTCAGAATATTGTTTCATGTATATAAAATATTAGACACCGAGCGGCTCCACCGGTCGACAAACTGTCTGGTGGAAGACTCTTGCCTACTCTCAAATCAAACAGTATATATACCCGAGTTTCAACGTTAACCACGTTAATAGAGCTACAATTATAGGAGTTACATTAAACCTAAGATTGTTTATTTTTTCATCTAGTATAAAGCAAATTATTTACAACCAAGTTTTGTGTCTGTAAGAATGAACAAAAGGTACCGGTTTTGGCGCTTTACTAAAAAAATGTAGTTTTTAAAGGTAAATTATTCATTGGTTAGCTGCCATTGGAGGCCTAGAGAGCTCATATGAAAAAAGCTGATGGGGAATGATCATATTAAAACAATATTTAATCTATTACTACTCATTATTGCACTTAAGAGCGCGCACTATCGTCGCAACATCGGCCTCGAGGGTTCCGACGAGCATGCACCGGCCGCGGCACATTTACAAAATCTGTTTAACTACGTTTAAGTGGTGTCAAAAATTATAGTTTTAAATTGTGTTTACGAAAATAAATTGCATTTAAAACAAAAATAATAATTATAAGCTCAATAACGTGACCAATGCTGAGTTTTTAACGAACCTGGTTGAGAATAAAAGTTAAAACGGTTTACAAGCAACTGGTTCGACAACAACCTTTACCCATATAATTCTAAAATTCTAAAACTACATACTCCAAGTTAGTAGCCTACTCTTGTACATATTTTGTATAAAACTTGGTTCGTTATAGGATTACAAGAGTTCCTGGTTATGAATGTTCAAAATTGTAATTTGGTTGAAAAGCTCTAAAAGAGGTACCATTTTTCATTCTTACCAACATAAAAACTTAAATTTAATGTTGTGTCTTGAGGCAAATTTTAACAGGGTAAATTTGAATTTAACTCCCGTAATTTTCGCCGAACTAGTTAGTTTGTGGTTAAAGTTCAAACTATGTTATCTATACTCTTTGTCGCGAGAGTAGTATCCAACGAACGGCCATGCTTGTTAGTGTGACAGCGGGGCTGACACACATACGAACAAAAACAAACGGTGTACGCTTCTGAAAGTCTTGTCTTAGCGTCAGTAACTAATACTGGAGATTTTTTGAGGTTATGTTATAGTATGATTTTATTTTGAAATGACAGACTTTCGTAAAAGGTTAAGCATAACCAATCTAAGCAATTTGTTAAAGATGTCTAATAAAGGCACTAATAGAAATGTCAATGTCAGTGAGGATTACACATTGGTGTTTACAAGACAAAGAAAGATACAGATTGATTGATGTTGGCAGGGCCCAATTAGTTTGTAAAGATACATTTATGTCTAGAGTAACTTTTTTGTAGAAATATAACCACACTATTTAATTTAATTTTGCATTTTAAATTAAGAGAAGACTTTTCTTTGTTGTTTATTTTAACGAATAAATTTAAATTTTTATTTTCTGACTGTGGTGCTTTTAATAAAACCTCGTTAACAATATTTTAATTATTGAGGTTCTAAATATTTTAAAAACACTATGTCTATCAGTATAATGGTTCTGGAGGATAAAGTATCATAGAACTTTTATAGAGTGTTTTTCGTAAAGTATTATTGTATTCTCCCACGGAATACCATTGATATTAATAAGTACTACAAGACAAATATTTTTGCTAAAATGTAGCATTTCTGCTAAGAAATTTTAATTTCAGCTTAATGCCTACAAATTAACCCTTACAGCACTACTGTTTCATGTAGACTGTGAAGATCATCTAGCTAGTGTAAAGTAGCGAGAGACGTTGGCACTCAAGATGTTAAGCTGTTAATTAATTTATTTAATGTACTTGAATTAACAATACAATTTATAATATACTACCTTTGTAAAACCTTAACAAGCACACTTCTAATGAGTTATGTTAAGGAGTAAAAATAGATCCACGTCAGTGATGTTATGCAGTGCTGTAATCCTTCATAGATTATAATATACAGATTAGATCATTAAACCTTGTTGCACAGTATAAGGTGGACTACAGACAACATACAGTAAAATTTGTCATAAGTTGTAATTGATAAACACAACAACAAATTTGTGACCTTTTTTACTACAGATTAAACTCTTGTTTGGCTGCAAATGCCTGTATTCGTAAAATAAATACAGTGAATTTATCAGAGCAGTCTTGTTATTTCACCAAAATTGTTTTTCATTGTGGTTTCTGATAATGTGAAGGTACACAGTAGAATGGATTGGCAGAGAGGGGCTTGATACAGAAACTCATGAAGAATACCTGAACCACTTCATTACACATTTCTACAAGAACATCACCAAACTCGTGGATAGAGCAATGAGGAAGGAGGATTCCAGTGCTCAAGGACAAATTGTCACTGAAATTTTACAACACCTTCATGCGTGTAACAATTCTGTACAGGTAAGTGCTTCATTAGTTCATTTTTACAAGAACATCACCAAACTCGTGGATAGAGCAATGAGGAAGGAGGATTCCAGTGCTCAAGGACAAATTGTCACTGAAAGTTTACAACACCTTCATGCGTGTAACAATTCTGTACAGGTAAGTGCTTCATTAGTTCATTTTTACAAGAGCATCACCAAACTCGTGGATATAGCAATGAGGAAGGAGGATTCCAGTGCTCAAGGACAAATTGTCACTGAAAGTTTACAACACCTTCATGCGTGTAACAATTCTGTACAGGTAAGTGCTTCATTAGTTCATTTCTACAAGAACATCACCAAACTCGTGGATAGAGCAATGAGGAAGGAGGATTCCAGTGCTCAAGGACAAATCGTCACTGAAAGTTTACAACACCTTCATGCGTGTAACAATTCTGTACAGGTAAGTGCTTCATTAGTTCATTTTTACAAGAGCATCACCAAACTCGTGGATAGAGCAATGAGGAAGGAGGATTCCAGTGCTCAAGGACAAATTGTCACTGAAAGTTTACAACACCTTCATGCGTGTAACAATTCTGTACAGGTAAGTGCTTCATTAGTTCATTTCTACAAGAACATCACCAAACTCGTGGATAGAGCAATGAGGAAGGAGGATTCCAGTGCTCAAGGACAAATTGTCACTGAAAGTTTACAACACCTTCATGCGTGTAACAATTCTGTACAGGTAAGTGCTTCATTAGTTCTTTTTTACAAGAGCATCACCAAACTCGTGGATAGAGCAATGAGGAAGGAGGATTCCAGTGCTCAAGGACAAATTGTCACTGAAAGTTTACAACACCTTCATGCGTGTAACAATTCTGTAGAGGTAAGTGCTTCATTAGTTCATTTTTACAAGAGCATCACCAAACTCGTGGATAGAGCAATGAGGAAGGAGGATTCCAGTGCTCAAGGACAAATTGTCACTGAAAGTTTACAACACCTTCATGCGTGTAACAATTCTGTACAGGTAAGTGCTTCATTAGTTCATTTCTACAAGAACATCACCAAACTCGTGGATAGAGCAATGAGGAAGGAGGATTCCAGTGCTCAAGGACAAATCGTCACTGAAAGTTTACAACACCTTCATGCGTGTAACAATTCTGTACAGGTAAGTGCTTCATTAGTTCATTTTTACAAGAGCATCACCAAACTCGTGGATAGAGCAATGAGGAAGGAGGATTCCAGTGCTCAAGGACAAATTGTCACTGAAAGTTTACAACACCTTCATGCGTGTAACAATTCTGTACAGGTAAGTGCTTCATTAGTTCTTTTTTACAAGAGCATCACCAAACTCGTGGATAGAGCAATGAGGAAGGAGGATTCCAGTGCTCAAGGACAAATTGTCACTGAAAGTTTACAACACCTTCATGCGTGTAACAATTCTGTACAGGTAAGTGCTTCATTAGTTCATTTTTACAAGAGCATCACCAAACTCGTGGATAGAGCAATGAGGAAGGAGGATTCCAGTGCTCAAGGACAAATTGTCACTGAAAGTTTACAACACCTTCATGCGTGTAACAATTCTGTACAGGTAAGTGCTTCATTAGTTCTTTTTTACAAGAGCATCACCAAACTCGTGGATAGAGCAATGAGGAAGGAGGATTCCAGTGCTCAAGGACAAATTGTCACTGAAAGTTTACAACACCTTCATGCGTGTAACAATTCTGTACAGGTAAGTGCTTCATTAGTTCTTTTTTACAAGAGCATCACCAAACTCGTGGATAGAGCAATGAGGAAGGAGGATTCCAGTGCTCAAGGACAAATTGTCACTGAAAGTTTACAACACCTTCATGCGTGTAACAATTCTGTAGAGGTAAGTGCTTCATTAGTTCATTTTTACAAGAGCATCACCAAACTCGTGGATAGAGCAATGAGGAAGGAGGATTCCAGTGCTCAAGGACAAATTGTCACTGAAAGTTTACAACACCTTCATGCGTGTAACAATTCTGTACAGGTAAGTGCTTCATTAGTTCATTTCTACAAGAACATCACCAAACTCGTGGATAGAGCAATGAGGAAGGAGGATTCCAGTGCTCAAGGACAAATCGTCACTGAAAGTTTACAACACCTTCATGCGTGTAACAATTCTGTACAGGTAAGTGCTTCATTAGTTCATTTTTACAAGAGCATCACCAAACTCGTGGATAGAGCAATGAGGAAGGAGGATTCCAGTGCTCAAGGACAAATTGTCACTGAAAGTTTACAACACCTTCATGCGTGTAACAATTCTGTACAGGTAAGTGCTTCATTAGTTCTTTTTTACAAGAGCATCACCAAACTCGTGGATAGAGCAATGAGGAAGGAGGATTCCAGTGCTCAAGGACAAATTGTCACTGAAAGTTTACAACACCTTCATGCGTGTAACAATTCTGTACAGGTAAGTGCTTCATTAGTTCATTTTTACAAGAGCATCACCAAACTCGTGGATAGAGCAATGAGGAAGGAGGATTCCAGTGCTCAAGGACAAATCGTCACTGAAAGTTTACAACACCTTCATGCGTGTAACAATTCTGTACAGGTAAGTGCTTCATTAGTTCTTTTTTACAAGAGCATCACCAAACTCGTGGATAGATCAATGAGGGAGGAGGATTCCAGTGCTCAAGGACAAATTGTCACTGAAAGTTTACAACACCTTCATGCGTGTAACAATTCTGTACAGGTAAGTGCTTCATTAGTTCTTTTTTACAAGAGCATCACCAAACTTGTGGATAGATCAATGAGGGAGGAGGATTCCAGTGCTCAAGGACAAATTGTCACTGAAAGTTTACAACACCTTCATGCGTGTAACAATTCTGTACAGGTAAGTGCTTCATTAGTTCTTTTTTACAAGAGCATCACCAAACTTGTGGATAGATCAATGAGGGAGGAGGATTCCAGTGCTCAAGGACAAATTGTCACTGAAAGTTTACAACACCTTCATGCGTGTAACAATTCTGTACAGGTAAGTGCTTCATTAGTTCTTTTTTACAAGAGCATCACCAAACTCGTGGATAGAGCAATGAGGAAGGAGGATTCCAGTGCTCAAGGACAAATTGTCACTGAAAGTTTACAACACCTTCATGCGTGTAACAATTCTGTACAGGTAAGTGCTTCATTAGTTCATTTTTACAAGAGCATCACCAAACTCGTGGATAGAGCAATGAGGGAGGAGGATTCCAGTGCTCAAGGACAAATTGTCACTGAAAGTTTACAACACCTTCATGCGTGTAACAATTCTGTACAGGTAAGTGCTTCATTAGTTCATTTTTACAAGAGCATCACCAAACTCGTGGATAGAGCAATGAGGAAGGAGGATTCCAGTGCTCAAGGACAAATTGTCACTGAAAGTTTACAACACCTTCATGCGTGTAACAATTCTGTACAGGTAAGTGCTGTTGTTAATTTTTTAATACGAATGTGAATAAACAAACATTTTTAAATTCTACAGCACGTACATTGGTTTATAGAAATGTTTATGACTTTAAGTTTTCTAAATTATGATTTCAATGTTTAAATATACCAAATTCTGCAAAAAAATTTGGCAAATCATAATTACCTTCCTTATCCTTTTATCTACAAACTTTTGTAATATAAAGATTCATAATTCTGAGAACGGATCTATGGGAAACACTTTTAATACATGGATACTAGAGTAGTAATGGAAATTGTGTTGTATAAAAAGATTCTCTTGTTCAAAGCTGTTCCTGTTATGAACAATGTTTTGGAATAAAAATATAATCTATTAAAAACAACTGAATAATATGTAAAACAACTAAAAATTCTCTTAAAGTCAATACAAAATCGGCTACAGTCAATGAAAAAATACTAACAAGAAAATGACAAAAATCTCTCAAATAAATGAAAAATCTACTGCAGTTAATGAAGAAAGATTTTACAAAACATCACGAAAATTTATCAATAATCTCATAAAACCAATAAAAATGGCAGACATTTGAGAAATATTATCACCTCTACGATCTTACCCTACAGTCTTTTACCGTTTTTTTATTTCGCCAATTTTTTCCCGTATTTTGTTTTGATATATGAGAAAATATTTTAAAATACCTAAAAATTGTGAATTTTGTAAAATTATTCTTTGAAAAAATTTTGAGTTAAACATTTTTTATACAAAATGGAGGGAGCGTAAAAAATAAGTTATGCCTTCTCCAAAAAAGAAATTTGAAGAAAAAATTATGAATCATTATATCTCAATGATGCATCTAAAAAAGGAAATTTATGAAAATGAAGAATGATAAAAAATACATAAATTATTCAGTAAAATCTGGATATGGTTACGAGTTTGATGGTGATAAACCTAGGAAATTCATTGAACGTTCTTTTTTAGATACATTCTGATTCATACGATTATAACACAAATATGAGGACCAAAGCGGTAAGCGACTTCGAAAAATGATTTTTTTAAAGCTGATGAACAATTCTGTCTTTGGGAAGAGTATGTAAATGTTCGAAATAGTTGCGATATCAAACTAGGCAATGACAAATTTTGAACGAAGCAAGCAAAGAAAACAAATGTCAAAAGCTACCCTCAATTTTCACTGAAAACTGCATTGCAAGCATTATGTACAAACAAAAGATTAGGTTTAACAAGCCGATCTACATAGGATTTTCTGTACTAGATCTTTCAAAATTGCTCATGTTCAAGTTTTATTATAATAAAATAAAGAAATGTGATCCAGAATTCAGAACTGCATCTCTGTTACATGGACACAAACAGTTATTTCCTTCAAATGTCAAAATATCCTAACGAAATTACTAAAGAAAATTTGGCCAAGTATGATACAAGTGATTATCCCAAAAATTACTATTGTTTCGTTACTGATAATAAGAAATTTATCCGTGGATTCAAAGGCGAGCTGAATGGTGAGATATTACAAGAATTTTGCCGTTTGCGATTAAAAATGTACTCGTATAAATATTTTGATAAAAATCCTTTAAAATGTAAAGAGATTAAGAGGAATGTTCTTACTAAAACAATACATATGGATAATTGAAAGAGATGGTTGTTCGAAAATACTGGAGAATTTTGGCAAATGAATGTTGTAGAAAGCTGTAAACACGAAATTTATAAAGTTCAAGAGATGTAAGAGATTTGGAATAAGAGAGAGGATGTTTTTGAAAATTTTGTTACATTAATACAATTTCAAGTATAACCCAATTGTTTTTGAAGTTTTAGATCTTTTCGATAAAAGAAATATTTTTCTATGAATATTAATAAGTAGAGGATAATTTCACTCTCGTGGATAATTTAAGTCAAATGAGTATTCTCTATGTGTTTTCTAAATTTCATAATAATTGGTTTAATTAGTTCTTGAGGTATGAATTTTGAAAGACATTTCTCTTAAAGGTTCAGTGCCGCATTCTACGCTAAACATTGACGTCACAAGAGAAGTACATAAATGTCATTATTTTCTGAATATTGATCTGGGAAAAAGAGGTTTGTTAAAGGAAATGAAAAGTAAATTAAACGTTCAACCTTTACACATTGTTAAATTACTTAAGAACTTCCTTATTACTTCACTTACAGAAGATTGTGATATATGAATTCACATTGCCATTTTATGGAAAATTCAGAATCTTTATCTTGTTTTTTCGAAATCTTAATTGTTTTCTTTAATATTTTATAGAAATCCAAAATTAAATTATTTAGCAATTGAAAAACTCTTTTACTTCCGTAATAATCTGTATAATAGTATAATAGTAAACATAACCTCAATAATTGAATAATAAAATGAAATCATTTATATTTGTCTCGGTTGTAGAAATGTAAACATAAAAACTAATGATAAAAATATAATTTCTTGGTAAATTTAGTTCTATAATTTCTCTTTGCATTTATAACAAAAATTTGCACGAAATTTTACACAGTTTGATACAAATCTGCAGAATCCATTGTGAAACAGTGCTGGACCCTTCTATTCATTATAGAAAAAAATCCTAGTCGTTTTGTAATAGATTATGTTTTAGATTTTCCATAAAAATATTAAAGAACACACAGATTTGAACAAGAGATTTTCTTTTGGATTGTTTATCGTCCTTTAAACAGTATTTTATATCGATTTACTATTGGTTTCGAACGTGATCCAGAAACCCCATTAACCTTTCTACCTATATAGAATCATAGAAACCTGAGGCTGATTTTACTGTATTAAAACCACAAATAAACATTTGCAGGTATTTTATGGAAGGGAAGAGGAATTAGTAAAAATACATCAATACATGACAGGAGATTCGGAGAAGCCAATTGTACTGTACGGAGAGGGTGGATGTGGGAAAACTTCTCTTCTGGCCAAGTCTGCTGGACTGACATCATCTGAGTGGTTTGCTGGAGCGCGGCCCATCAGTATCATCCGGTTCCTGGGCACGACACCAGATAGCAGTGCTCTCACCCCTACACTCATCTCTATCTGTCAGCAGGTCTAACTTTGACAAATGTAGTGTAGGATTAATTCCTTACCCTATGGAACCTCTTTTGCATATAACTGCCTTATTCATGTTTCCAATTGCTAGTTAATTAATAGTGCCTGACAGCTATAATCTTATATACTAGAGGGAACTTAGCAGTATTTTTGTGTACTAAAAGAACTCAATAGTTTGTAGTACTGCTTGATTGCTCTTGCAATATACTAGCTAACAGAGTATTACTATAACCAGAGCATTACTATTACCCTACCATATAGTAAATGTTAATATTGTGTAATCAACAGAGATTGTTGTGTAAGTCTTTTGCAAGTTTCTAGAATGTGCTTTGTTTTTTGTAGTCTATGAAGCATATCTGAAAACTTTACAACCAAGATATTAAAATACAATAACCCAATTTAATAAATGAAACATACCAAAAAAATCTGTTGAAGGCAACACAGTTGTACATATTCATTAGTAAATATCTCAGAGTATCCATAATGAAAACATTCTAGCTTCTAAATATAATAGAAAGCATGAAAGAATTACAAAAATTACATAACATGATTAATCAGCCAAAAATACACTATCAGCCCTATAGTGAAGTAAGTGTAGAACAAGATACAAATGCAGAGCTGCATGAACTTCATGATAGAGAACTCAGCACATGTCAGATGTATTCTCGTCGTGGACTGAAAAGGACATATTTCCAAAATGATTTTACTTAGTATTTAAAAAATCTACAGAAATAATCTATAAGTTAAAAAACCAGGGATGTTTACTCTAGTTTTTATTTAACCTTCTGGGCATGAGAAGTCAACGTCCATTTAGTCTATGGAATACAATCTGTAGGAGTGATCATCTAGTACCTAGATAGTTATAGATAACTGAGATTCATTTTCAGTTACATTAGATATAAGCTGAACATCTCTGGACTGTCTCTCGTCATCTAGACGATTATATTTGGATTTCGGCTAAGTATGGAAACCCTTTTTAGGACATATTAATTTCAAACTATTCTTAAAATAAAATCCCCATATAGAAGAGCTGCAGTGAAAGAAAAATAAATTGTCTCAATCACCTAGATTTTTTATGTGAGACCTGCAGCTATTGATGTTGGCAGCAAACGCTCATGTTAATGTTGGCTGTACAATGTTGCATTGTTTGCCGTTTAAGTCATTTCGGTAAACTTCTTCCAGTCCGAATGTTCCTTCCTATCTATTATCTGCCAACTTGCCAAAGTCTCCCAAACAGATATATGCCTACAGAGCGAGATGGTATTGTATTTGAAAAAGATTGGATAAGCCAAACTACTAAATGTTACCATTACCATTTTCTCCAGATATCATACAACTACATGCTACCATTTGAAGACATCCCAGATGATCTAGTGCCTCTGACAGCACATTTCAAGCAGCTCCTGACGAACGCCAGTAAGGAACAGCCCCTGATTGTGTTCCTGGACTCGGTAGATCAGCTGACAGGAGCTCAGGACAACAATAAGGTGTCCTGGATTCCCACCAGGCTTCCACCTCACTGCAAGGTAAGTGAAACAGCTCCTGACGAATGCCAGTAAGGAGCGGCCCCTGATTGTGTTCCTGGACTCGGTAGACCAGCTGACAGGAGCTCAGGACAACAATAAGGTGTCCTGGATTCTCACCAAACTCCCACCTTACTGCAAGGTGAGTGAAACAGCTCCTGACGAATGCCAGTAAGGAGCAGCCCCTGATTGTGTTCCTGGACTCGGTAGACCAGCTGACAGTAGCTCAGGACAACAATGAGGTGTCCTGGATTCCCACCAAACTCCCACCTTACTGCAAGGTGAGTGAAACAGCTCCTGACGAATGCCAGTAAGGAGCGGCCCCTGATTGTGTTCCTGGACTCGGTAGACCAGCTGACAGGAGTTCAGGACAACAATAAGGTGTCCTGGATTCTCACCAAACTCCCACCTTACTGCAAGGTAAGTGAAACAGCTCCTGACGAATGCCAGTAAGGAGCGGACCCTGATTGTGTTTCTGGACTCGGTAGACCAGCTGACAGGAGCTCAGGACGAACAATAAGGTGTCCTGGATTCTCACCAAACCCCCACCTTACTGCAAGGTGAAGTGAAACAGCTCCTGACGAATGCCAGTAAGGAGCGGCCCCCTGATTGTATTCCTGGACTCGGTAGACCAGCTGACAGTAGCTCAGGACAACAATGAGGTGTCCTGGGATTCCCACCAAAATTTCCACCTTACTGCAAGGTGAGTGAAACAGCTCCTGACGAATGCCAGTAAGGAGCAGCCCCTGATTGTGTTCCTGGACTCGGTAGACCAGCTGACAGTAGCTCAGGACAACAATGAGGTGTCCTGGATTCTCACCAAACTCCCACCTTACTGCAAGGTGAGTGAAACAGCTCCTGACGAATGCCAGTAAGGAGCAGCCCCTGATTGTGTTCCTGGACTCGGTAGACCAGCTGACAGTAGCTCAGGACAACAATGAGGTGTCCTGGATTCCCACCAAAATTTCCACCTTACTGCAAGGTGAGTGAAACAGCTCCTGACGAATGCCAGTAAGGAGCAGCCCCTGATTGTGTTCCTGGACTCGGTAGACCAGCTGACAGTAGCTCAGGACAACAATGAGGTGTCCTGGGATTCCCACCAAAATTTCCACCTTACTGCAAGGTGAGTGAAACAGCTCTTGACGAATACCAGTAAGGAGCGGCCCCTGATTATGTTCCTGGACTCGGTAGACCAGCTGAAAGTAGCTCAGGACAACAATAAGGTGTCCTGGATTCTCACCTCACTGCAAGGTGAGTTAAACAGCTCCAAGAATGTTTCACACAATTCTGAGATAACAAAATATTGTTTTGCATGAAGACCAAGCTACCGGTACTTTATATCTTTGTTATTATAACTTTTTATTTCCTGCGTGGTTGACTCGTTATCCTGTCGTTTTTATACAGAAAGGGTTCCTGTAAAGTATTAGTTCTTAATCATTATTTAGGCACCAACCTTAATCAATTTCCAATTATAAAAATCTGTTGGTGCATGCAAAGCAAACATATTTTATTAAACATAAATTAAATTTTAAACTTGTTTGTAAAAATAGTTTCCTATCAATGACATTTTATTAACATGTTTTGAGAAAAAGCTACAAATATTGTAGGTTTATCTTATAAACGAAAAACAAAAAAAATCTGTAAGAATGGACCATTAATCAAAATCGCAGTGACAGAGTAAAAAGGCATTACAGTTTAAAGAAATATACGAAACCCTTAGCTAATCTATTTTAATGGAAATGACTCTTTAACAAATACTCGACACATAGGCTACCTGGCTTTAGAACTGTTTTGTCAATACTTATGATCCATATTAATTTTGTTTTGATTGATTTGGTATTTTTAGTTGTATTGTTATACCTGACAGAAATTCACATTCACATGTGATTATTTTGTACAGAAAGTTACTCTATACTCTAAATATTTCAGTATTTAGTGACAGTCCATTATTATACATTGTAGGTTTTACGTATATGTTTAATTATTTTTCACATGTTCACGTATATGCAATTTTTCACACCTGACAAAGAGGGTAAATTTAAATCTTTGAAGTGTATAGAATATAAAATGATAATTTAATATAGATTAACAGAATAGTTATCAGAATATTAGTTTCATTACTAGTGTGTACCGTAAACCATGTAACTGTAACGACTTTATAATTGAAAGTGGAGTTAATATTTGATTGGAGTCCAAATACAGTTTTGTTGCAGCTGATGGTGTCTTGCGCTGCGGAGGCTGACAATCCAGAGGTCTCTAGAGATTATCATGTCTTAAGGAGAATGATTGATGTCGAGGAACAGTTTATTGAAGTTACTGATCTCGGAGAAGAACTCGCTATGAATGTCATCAAGTAAGATTTTTTAGTTGACCTACAGGTAAACTCAAATTTATTTAACTGTCAAAAACAATTAATAACGAACTCTATTACATAGGTTACATAGTTTGTTTTTGTCATAAATGTTACAGCACTTTAAATTAATGTATAAAATGTACATATATAGTATGAAGGCCGTATTCATATATTCGGCCAGGCCCAGTCTTGCCCCGCCACCGTGTCACGTCCGTGGTCCATACCACGTTCCCTACAATGCACGTGTGGCGAGGCTCGACCCAGGCCCAGTCTTGCCCCGCCACCGTGTCACGTCCGTGGTCCATACCACGTTCCCTCCAATGCACGTGTGGCGAGGCTCGACCCAGGCCCAGTCTTGCCCCGCCACCGTGTCATGTCCGTGGTCCATACCACGTTCCCTCCAATGCACGTGTGGCGAGGCTCGACCCAGGCCCAGTCTTGCCCCGCCACCGTGTCACGTCCGTGGTCCATACCACGTTCCCTCCAATGCACGTGTGGCGAGGCTCGACCCAGGCCCAGTCTTGCCCCGCCACCGTGTCATGTCCGTGGTCCATACCACGTTCCCTCCAATGCACGTGTGGCGAGGCTCGACCCAGGCCCAGTCTTGCCCCGCCACCGTGTCATGTCCGTGGTCCAGACCACGTTCCCTCCAATGCACGTGTGGCGAGGCTCGACCCAGGCCCAGTCTTGCCCCGCCACCGTGTCACGTCCGTGGTCCATACCACGTTCCCTCCAATGCACGTGTGGCGAGGCTCGACCCAGGCCCAGTCTTGCCCCGCCACCGTGTCATGTCCGTGGTCCATACCACGTTCCCTCCAATGCACGTGTGGCGAGGCTCGACCCAGGCCCCGGTTAAATTGTCTGAAAAAATCGGTTTGAGTACGGGCCTGTATGGTATTTAAATACAATAAAATACATAACATTAGTAAAATGAAAACTATCTAAATGCATAAATTAGAAGTACAAACACGTAAAATTTAAACATAAGTCTAATTTAAATTGAGACAGTATTTATATTAGTCAAGCGACATTGGTTTAAACTTATTGAAAGGATAAAAATTGTTTTAGAAGTTCATAACTTTTTTAAGGAAAAGAAGCTTATAAATTGCACTTAGTCCTGTAAGAACCTTTACGCTGCTTCCGGAGTGACAGGATATTCTGGATGGGTAAGGTTTATCGAGTAGAGGCCTCCTATCGAGATCCATGAGGAAGAATTAGGGTACTAAATCTCAAAGTCATGTCTCCCTGGAAGAAGGGGAGACCAGCTCTGAACCAGCCTCTCCAGTCAAAGTAGGTAGGGGGTGGCACACCCTTGTTGAGGCTAACAAGAACCTCTGAGGTTAGGGAACAAACCCCACCAACTCCAACAGTCATCTCCCGCAGTAGACTAGACCTATCGAATTGCCCATGAACCCTAGAATCTCGCTATTTGCGGTTAGTGATGTGCCGCTCCTGGACATCCATAAGGTTGCCCATATTGAAGTGACACATCGGTTTTTGCGGTGCCCAGTGGTAGGTTCAACTGGAAGGTATAAACCAGCCAGAAGTGATCCCTGCTGGGTACAAGTTCATAAAATAGTAACATATTTGAGGAGTATCAATTATTTAATTAGTGCATTCCAAGTACTTAGAAATTCAATTTTGTGACAAAATGGCTGGTTTTAAGATACTGTTCATAATGAAAGAAGTAAAAAAAAAACTATCCTGCATGAGTTATTAGACTAATGGAGATCAAATTGCAACAATATTTTGGTGCAGCAAGAACTGATCATTTTAGTTTATCTACTGGGATCTTTTGTGCAGAATGTGGATGAAGACTGCTTGTAGAGACTTGACAAACTACCAGTTCAGGCTTGTAGCCAATGCTATAGGTCAGTGCTCTCTACCAATATTTGTAAAACTGGTGTTTGCGGAAATTTGTCGCTGGAGGAGCTACACCAAGCCTCAAGACACTCTCCTTGCCTCCACTGTCATGGACTCCATCATGATGCTCTTTGAGCGAATCGAGAAGCAGGTGAGCTCTATCACCACTATGGACAACTATAACATTACAAGTTTAAAAGTAACAAAAAGGTTGATTATTTTTTGAAGATGTCAGTCCCTTTTAATCCCTATTCTGACCATCCTCATGGGCCACTGGCCTGTGCGAGATCTTACCCAATAGAGTAAGTGGAAAAGTAGGTACAGTACAAGATTGACAAAACTGATAAACACGCTAGGGTCATAAACAGAATTTGAACCCGCACTATCTCCAATACAGAAAAAGTCCCACTACTTAAATTTTGCACCCACGAGCCTTCATAACAATATCAAAATTAACAAACAATGGGGAGAAGGTAAATTGGTGAAGAATACGTTCAAAACTAAGTCTTGACATTGTTCTGATATCAGATTTACTCGGCAGCTATTCAATGTAATCCAGATGACGAGATATTCTCATCAGGTGCACAATTCAGTGCACTATTGTGTTTTAGACATGATCCCAAAGTATGGTAGAGTCAACTTTTATAGAGTAGCCTATGTTGGGAAAAGTAGATTCATATGAATATTGAATTTAGTTACATTTCACCTAATACTCAGTGCAGTGTCTGAAATCTAACAATGGTACAGTGTCAGATTTCAGATGCTGCACAAAACGGATAATGAAACAGAGCTAAACTCAATATTAAAATTAATAAACCTCTCCCACTATAGCTATGTTATGTATAGAAAACTCGATTGCTCCGCTGTCCGAAGGAATTGTGTTAAAATCATTGTTTAATTGAAATATCGGTCTTAAAATAAATAAAAATCATGTACTGATAGATGGTATGATAACTAAAGTGTTCTTTATTTTCTATTTTGTGCTGTTTACACATAATAAACAGAAACCTATGGCATTCATATCACTAGCCACAGTGTTGTATTATAAAATAAATAAAAATCATGTACTGATAGATGGTATGATAACTAAAGTGTTCTTTATTTTCTATTTTGTGCTGTTTACACATAATAAACAGAAACCTATGGCATTCATATCACTAGCCACAGTGTTGTATTATAAAATAAATAAAAATCATGTACTGATAGATGGTATGATAACTAAAGTGTTCTTTATTTTCTATTTTGTGCTGTTTACACATAATAAACAGAAACCTATGGCATTCATATCACTAGCCACAGTGTTGTATTATAAAATAAATAAAAATCATGTACTGATAGATGGTATGATAACTAAAGTGTTCTTTATTTTCTATTTTGTGCTGTTTACACATAATAAACAGAAACCTATGGCATTCATATCACTAGCCACAGTGTTGTATTATAAAATAAATAAAAATCATGTACTGATAGATGGTATGATAACTAAAGTGTTCTTTATTTTCTATTTTGTGCTGTTTACACATAATAAACAGAAACCTATGGCATTCATATCACTAGCCACAGTGTTGTATTATAAAATAAATAAAAATCATGTACTGATAGATGGTATGATAACTAAAGTGTTCTTTATTTTCTATTTTGTGCTGTTTACACATAATAAACAGAAACCTATGGCATTCATATCACTAGCCACAGTGTTGTATTATAAAATAAATAAAAATCATGTACTGATAATTGGTATGATAACTAAAGTGTTCTTTATTTTCTATTTTGTGCTGTTTACACATAATAAACAGAAACCTATGGCATTCATATCACTAGCCACAGTGTGGTATTATAAAATAAATAAAAATCATGTACTGATAGATGGTATGATAACTAAAGTGTTCTTTATTTTCTATTTTGTGCTGTTTACACATAATAAACAGAAACCTATGGCATTCATATCACTAGCCACAGTGTTGTATTATAAAATAAATAAAAATCATGTACTGATAGATGGTATGATAACTAAAGTGTTCTTTATTTTCTATTTTGTGCTGTTTACACATAATAAACAGAAACCTATGGCATTCATATCACTAGCCACAGTGTTGTATTATAAAATAAATAAAAATCATGTACTGATAGATGGTATGATAACTAAAGTGTTCTTTATTTTCTATTTTGTGCTGTTTACACATAATAAACAGAAACCTATGGCATTCATATCACTAGCCACAGTGTTGTATTATAAAATAAATAAAAATCATGTACTGATAGATGGTATGATAACTAAAGTGTTCTTTATTTTCTATTTTGTGCTGTTTACACATAATAAACAGAAACCTATGGCATTCATATCACTAGCCACAGTGTTGTATTATAAAATAAATAAAAATCATGTACTGATAGATGGGTATGATAACTAAAGTGTTCTTTATTTTCTATTTTGTGCTGTTTACACATAATAAACAGAAACCTATGGCATTCATATCACTAGCCACAGTGTTGTATTATAAAATAAATAAAAATCATGTACTGATAGATGGTATGATAACTAAAGTGTTCTTTATTTTCTATTTTGTGCTGTTTACACATAATAAACAGAAACCTATGGCATTCATATCACTAGCCACAGTGTTGTATTATAAAATAAATAAAAATCATGTACTGATAGATGGTATGATAACTAAAGTGTTCTTTATTTTCTATTTTGTGCTGTTTACACATAATAAACAGAAACCTATGGCATTCATATCACTAGCCACAGTGTTGTATTATAAAATAAATAAAAATCATGTACTGATAGATGGTATGATAACTAAAGTGTTCTTTATTTTCTATTTTGTGCTGTTTACACATAATAAACAGAAACCTATGGCATTCATATCACTAGCCACAGTGTTGTATTATAAAATAAATAAAAATCATGTACTGATAGATGGTATGATAACTAAAGTGTTCTTTATTTTCTATTTTGTGCTGTTTACACATAATAAACAGAAACCTATGGCATTCATATCACTAGCCACAGTGTTGTATTATAAAATAAATAAAAATCATGTACTGATAGATGGTATGATAACTAAAGTGTTCTTTATTTTCTATTTTGTGCTGTTTACACATAATAAACAGAAACCTATGGCATTCATATCACTAGCCACAGTGTTGTATTATAAAATAAATAAAAATCATGTACTGATAGATGGTATGATAACTAAAGTGTTCTTTATTTTCTATTTTGTGCTGTTTACACATAATAAACAGAAACCTATGGCATTCATATCACTAGCCACAGTGTTGTATTATAAAATAAATAAAAAATCATGTACTGATAGATGGTATGATAACTAAAGTGTTCTTTATTTTCTATTTTGTGCTGTTTACACATAATAAACAGAAACCTATGGCATTCATATCACTAGCCACAGTGTTGTATTATAAAATAAATAAAAATCATGTACTGATAGATGGTATGATAACTAAAGTGTTCTTTATTTTCTATTTTGTGCTGTTTACACATAATAAACAGAAACCTATGGCATTCATATCACTAGCCACAGTGTTGTATTATAAAATAAATAAAAATCATGTACTGATAGATGGTATGATAACTAAAGTGTTCTTTATTTTCTATTTTGTGCTGTTTACACATAATAAACAGAAACCTATGGCATTCATATCACTAGCCACAGTGTTGTATTATAAAATAAATAAAAATCATGTACTGATAGATGGTATGATAACTAAAGTGTTCTTTATTTTCTATTTTGTGCTGTTTTACACATAATAAACAGAAACCTATGGCATTCATATCACTAGCCACAGTGTTGTATTATAAAATAAATAAAAATCATGTACTGATAGATGGTATGATAACTAAAGTGTTCTTTATTTTCTATTTTGTGCTGTTTACACATAATAAACAGAAACCTATGGCATTCATATCACTAGCCACAGTGTTGTATTATAAAATAAATAAAAATCATGTACTGATAGATGGTATGATAACTAAAGTGTTCTTTATTTTCTATTTTGTGCTGTTTACACATAATAAACAGAAACCTATGGCATTCATATCACTAGCCACAGTGTTGTATTATAAAATAAATAAAAATCATGTACTGATAGATGGTATGATAACTAAAGTGTTCTTTATTTTCTATTTTGTGCTGTTTACACATAATAAACAGAAACCTATGGCATTCATATCACTAGCCACAGTGTTGTATTATAAAATAAATAAAAATCATGTACTGATAGATGGTATGATAACTAAAGTGTTCTTTATTTTCTATTTTGTGCTGTTTACACATAATAAACAGAAACCTATGGCATTCATATCACTAGCCACAGTGTTGTATTATAAAATAAATAAAAATCATGTACTGATAGATGGTATGATAACTAAAGTGTTCTTTATTTTCTATTTTGTGCTGTTTACACATAATAAACAGAAACCTATGGCATTCATATCACTAGCCACAGTGTTGTATTATAAAATAAATAAAAATCATGTACTGATAGATGGTATGATAACTAAAGTGTTCTTTATTTTCTATTTTGTGCTGTTTACACATAATAAACAGAAACCTATGGCATTCATATCACTAGCCACAGTGTTGTATTATAAAATAAATAAAAATCATGTACTGATAGATGGTATGATAACTAAAGTGTTCTTTATTTTCTATTTTGTGCTGTTTACACATAATAAACAGAAACCTATGGCATTCATATCACTAGCCACAGTGTTGTATTATAAAATAAATAAAAATCATGTACTGATAGATGGTATGATAACTAAAGTGTTCTTTATTTTCTATTTTGTGCTGTTTACACATAATAAACAGAAACCTATGGCATTCATATCACTAGCCACAGTGTTGTATTATAAAATAAATAAAAATCATGTACTGATAGATGGTATGATAACTAAAGTGTTCTTTATTTTCTATTTTGTGCTGTTTACACATAATAAACAGAAACCTATGGCATTCATATCACTAGCCACAGTGTTGTATTATAAAATAAATAAAAATCATGTACTGATAGATGGTATGATAACTAAAGTGTTCTTTATTTTCTATTTTGTGCTGTTTACACATAATAAACAGAAACCTATGGCATTCATATCACTAGCCACAGTGTTGTATTATAAAATAAATAAAAATCATGTACTGATAGATGGTATGATAACTAAAGTGTTCTTTATTTTCTATTTTGTGCTGTTTACACATAATAAACAGAAACCTATGGCATTCATATCACTAGCCACAGTGTTGTATTATAAAATAAATAAAAATCATGTACTGATAGATGGTATGATAACTAAAGTGTTCTTTATTTTCTATTTTGTGCTGTTTACACATAATAAACAGAAACCTATGGCATTCATATCACTAGCCACAGTGTTGTATTATAAAATAAATAAAAATCATGTACTGATAGATGGTATGATAACTAAAGTGTTCTTTATTTTCTATTTTGTGCTGTTTACACATAATAAACAGAAACCTATGGCATTCATATCACTAGCCACAGTGTTGTATTATAAAATAAATAAAAATCATGTACTGATAGATGGTATGATAACTAAAGTGTTCTTTATTTTCTATTTTGTGCTGTTTACACATAATAAACAGAAACCTATGGCATTCATATCACTAGCCACAGTGTTGTATTATAAAATAAATAAAAATCATGTACTGATAGATGGTATGATAACTAAAGTGTTCTTTATTTTCTATTTTGTGCTGTTTACACATAATAAACAGAAACCTATGGCATTCATATCACTAGCCACAGTGTTGTATTATAAAATAAATAAAAATCATGTACTGATAGATGGTATGATAACTAAAGTGTTCTTTATTTTCTATTTTGTGCTGTTTACACATAATAAACAGAAACCTATGGCATTCATATCACTAGCCACAGTGTTGTATTATAAAATAAATAAAAATCATGTACTGATAGATGGTATGATAACTAAAGTGTTCTTTATTTTCTATTTTGTGCTGTTTACACATAATAAACAGAAACCTATGGCATTCATATCACTAGCCACAGTGTTGTATTATAAAATAAATAAAAATCATGTACTGATAGATGGTATGATAACTAAAGTGTTCTTTATTTTCTATTTTGTGCTGTTTACACATAATAAACAGAAACCTATGGCATTCATATCACTAGCCACAGTGTTGTATTATAAAATAAATAAAAATCATGTACTGATAGATGGTATGATAACTAAAGTGTTCTTTATTTTCTATTTTGTGCTGTTTACACATAATAAACAGAAACCTATGGCATTCATATCACTAGCCACAGTGTTGTATTATAAAATAATGTTTCAGCACGGCAGGCTCCTGGTGTTTCACGCTTTGGCTTACACCACAGCAGCCAAGAGAGGGTCTCTCTGAGTCAGAGCTGGGAGAACTTTATCTCTTTGGATGATCGTGTATTGGATGATGTGTACCAGTATCACTTGTCAGTAGTAAGATAACAGTGTTGTATTAATTAAAATAATGTTCAGCACGGCAGGCTCCTGGTGTTTCACGCTTTGGCTTACATCACAGCAGCCAAGAGCGGTCTCTCTGAGTCAGAGCTGGAAGACTTAATCTCCTGGATGATCGTGTATTGGATGATGTGTACCAGTATCACTTGTCAGTAGTAAGATAACAGTGTTGTATTATAAAATAATGTTCAGCACGGCAGGCTCCTGGTGTTTCACGCTTTGGCTTACATCACAGCAGCTAAGAGCGGTCTCTCTGAGTCAGAGCTGGAAGACTTTATCTCTTTGGATGATCGTGTATTGGATGATGTGTACCAGTATCACTTGCCTGTAGTAAGATAACAGTGTTGTATTATAAAATAATGTTCAGCACGGCAGGCTCCTGGTGTTTCACGCTTTGGCTTACATCACAGCAGCTAAGAGCGGTCTCTCTGAGTCAGAGCTGGAAGACTTTATCTCTTTGGATGATCGTGTATTGGATGATGTGTACCAGTATCACTTGCCAGTAGTAAGATAACAGTGTTGTATTATAAAATAATGTTCAGCACGGCAGGCTCCTGGTGTTTCACGCTTTGGCTTACATCACAGCAGCTAAGAGCGGTCTCTCTGAGTCAGAGCTGGAAGACTTTATCTCTTTGGATGATCGTGTATTGGATGATGTTTACCAGTATCACTTGTCAGTAGTAAGATAACAGTGTTGTATTATAAAATAATGTTCAGCACGGCAGGCTCCTGGTGTTTCACGCTTTGGCTTACACCACAGCAGCCAAGAGAGGTCTCTCTGAGTCAGAGCTGGAAGACTTTATCTCTTTGGATGATCGTGTATTGGATGATGTTTACCAGTATCACTTGTCAGTAGTAAGATAACAGTGTTGTATTATAAAATAATGTTCAGCACGGCAGGCTCCTGGTGTTTCACGCTTTGGCTTACACCACAGCAGCCAAGAGAGGTCTCTCTGAGTCAGAGCTGGGAGACTTTATCTCTTGGGATGATCGTGTATTGGATGATGTTTACCCAGTATCACTTGTCAGTAGTAAGATAACAGTGTTGTATTATAAAAATAATGTTCAGCACGGCAGGCTCCTGGTGTTTCACGCTTTGGCTTACACCACAGCAGCCAAGAGAGGTCTCTCTGAGTCAGAGCTGGGAGACTTTATCTCTTTGGATGATCGTGTATTGGATGATGTGTACCAGTATCACTTGTCAGTAGTAAGATAACAGTGTTGTATTATAAAATAATGTTCAGCACGGCAGGCTCCTGGTGTTTTCACGTTTTGGCTTACATCACAGCAGCCAAGAGCGGTCTCTCTGAGTCAGAGCTGGAAGACTTAATCTCCCTGGATGATCGTGTATTGGATGATGTGTACCAGTATCACTTGTCAGTAGTAAGATAACAGTGTTGTATTATAAAAATAATGTTCAGCACGGCAGGCTCCTGGTGTTTCACGCTTTGGCTTACATCACAGCAGCTAAGAGCGGTCTCTCTGAGTCAGAGCTGGAAGACTTTATCTCTTTGGATGATCGTGTATTGGATGATGTTTACCAGTATCACTTGTCAGTAGTAAGATAACAGTGTTGTATTATAAAAATAATGTTCAGCACGGCAGGCTCCTGGTGTTTCACGCTTTGGCTTACACCACAGCAGCCAAGAGAGGTCTCTCTGAGTCAGAGCTGGGAGACTTTATCTCTTTGGATGATCGGTGTATTGGATGATGTGTACCAGTATCACTTGTCTCGTAGTAAGATAACAGTGTTGTATTATAAAATAATGTTCAGCACGGGCAGGCTCCTGGTGTTTCACGCTTTGGGCTTACACCACAGCAGCCAAGAGAGGTCTCTCTGAGTCAGAGCTGGAAGACTTTATCTCTTTGGATGATCGTGTATTGGATGATGTGTACCAGTATCACTTGTCAGTAGTAAGATAACAGTGTTGTATTATAAAATAATGTTCAGCACGGCAGGCTCCTGGTGTTTCACGCTTTGGCTTACATCACAGCAGCCAAGAGCGGTCTCTCTGAGTCAGAGCTGGAAGACTTAATCTCCCTGGATGATCGTGTATTGGATGATGTGTACCAGTATCACTTGTCAGTAGTAAGATAACAAGTGTTGTATTATAAAATAATGTTCAGCACGGCAGGCTCTCCTGGTGTTTCACGCTTTGGCTTACATCACAGCAGATAAGAGCGGTCTCTCTGAGTCAGAGCTGGAAGACTTTATCTCTTTGGATGATCGTGTATTGGATGATGTGTACCAGTATCACTTGTCAGTAGTAAGATAACAGTGTTGTATTATAAAATAATGTTCAGCACGGCAGGCTCCTGGTGTTTTCACGCTTTGGCTTACACCACAGCAGCCCAAGAGAGGTCTCTCTGAGTCAGAGCTGGGAGACTTTATCTCTTTGGATGATCGTGTATTGGATGATGTGTACCAGTATCACTTGTCAGTAGTAAGATAACAGTGTTGTATTATAAAATAATGTTCAGCACGGCAGGCTCCTGGTGTTTCACGCTTTGGCTTACATCACAGCAGCCAAGAGCGGTCTCTCTGAGTCAGAGCTGGAAGACCTTAATCTCCCTGGATGATCGTGTATTGGATGATGTGTACCAGTATCACTTGTCAGTAGTAAGATAACAGTGTTGTATTATAAAATAATGTTCAGCACGGCAGGCTCCTGGTTGTTTCACGCTTTGGCTTACATCACAGCAGCCAAGAGCGGTTCTCTCTGAGTCAGAGCTGGAAGACTTTATGTCTTTGGAAGATCGTGAGCACGGCAGGCTCCTGGTGTTTCACGCTTTGGCTTACATCACAGCAGCCAAGAGCGGTCTCTCTGAGTCAGAGCTGGAAGACTTAATCTCCCTGGATGATCGTGTATTGGATGATGTGTACCAGTATCACTTGTCAGTAGTAAGATAAACAGTGTTGTATTATAAAATAATGTTCAGCACGGCAGGCTCCTGGTGTTTCACGCTTTGGCTTACATCACAGCAGCTAAGAGCGGTCTCTCTGAGTCAGAGCTGGAAGACTTTATCTCTTTGGATGATCGTGTATTGGATGATGTGTACCAGTATCACTTGCCAGTAGTAAGATAACAGTGTTGTATTATAAAAATAATGTTCAGCACGGCAGGCTCCTGGTGTTTCACGCTTTGGCTTACATCACAGCAGCTAAGAGCGGTCTCTCTGAGTCAGAGCTGGAAGACTTTATCTCTTTGGATGATCGTGTATTGGATGATGTGTACCAGTATCACTTGCCAGTAGTAAGATAAACAGTGTTGTATTATAAAATAATGTTCAGCACGGCAGGCTCCTGGTGTTTCACGCTTTGGCTTACATCACAGCAGCTAAGAGCGGTCTCTCTGAGTCAGAGCTGGAAGACTTTATCTCTTTGGATGATCGTGTATTGGATGATGTGTACCAGTATCACTTGCCAGTAGTAAGATAACAGTGTTGTATTATAAAATAATGTTCAGCACGGCAGGCTCCTGGTGTTTCACGCTTTGGCTTACATCACAGCAGCCAAGAGAGGTCTCTCTGAGTCAGAGCTGGGAGACTTTATCTCTTTGGATGATCGTGTATTGGATGATGTGTACCAGTATCACTTGTCAGTAGTAAGATAACAGTGTTGTATTATAAAATAATGTTCAGCACGGCAGGCTCCTGGTGTTTCACGCTTTGGCTTACATCACAGCAGCTAAGAGCGGTCTCTCTGAGTCAGAGCTGGAAGACTTTATCTCTTTGGATGATCGTGTATTGGATGATGTGTACCAGTATCACTTGCCAGTAGTAAGATAACAGTGTTGTTTTATAAAATAATGTTCAGCACGGCAGGCTCCTTGGTGTTTCACGCTTTGGCTTACATCACAGCAGCCACGAGCGGTCTCTCTGAGTCAGAGCTGGAAGACTATCTCTTTGGATGATCGTGTATTGGATGATGTGTACCAGTATCACTTGCCAGTAGTAAGATAACAGTGTTGTTTTATAAAATAATGTTCAGCACGGCAGGCTCCTGGTGTTTCACGCTTTGGCTTACATCACAGCAGCCAAGAGCGGTCTCTCTGAGTCAGAACTGGAAGACTTAATCTCCCTGGATGATCGTGTATTGGATGATGTGTACCAGTATCACTTGCCACCTGTGCGCCGAATCCCTCCTCTATTGTGGACTAGGATAAGGAACGATCTCCCCAACTACCTGTCAGAACGAGAGGCAGATGGTGTCAGTGTTCTCAACTGGTATCACAGGTACGTCCTCCCGCTTCTTATCAGTTCTTTAGGAATGCTGCTCAGATTAGCTTCAGAGGGTTAACTGAAAGTAGTTCACCAGCTGTCATATATGATTTTAATCTTTAGAGCGCTAAATATAGGTCTAGGTAGCCAAGGGTTAAGATTAATGCACCAACAATATTTTAATTTGATTAATTTCAATTTTAAAAAGTATGCTTTGGATTTGCTGGCAAAAGGGGCTAATTACCTCGTGTCCTCATGTTACATAATTGTAATTTCTTGTAATTCCGTTCACTGGATAGCTTCAAATTCCTTACCATGGAACCTAAATAAATTTAATGATATCAGTAGGATAAACCTTTATTTTAAATAGATTACCACCCTGTAGGACAATAGGCATAGTCCCAGTCTGTTGATAGTCATTTAGTCTGAATATTGTACTGTATTTGAATTTTATGCAGAATTATTATCTGCGGTTTGTTTCTAGACAATTCAGAGACACTGCAAAAGAACGTTACTTCAAGAACATGAATATGGCCATCTACTTTCATTCATCAATAGCAGACTACTACCTGGGGATATGGGGTGGAGGGAATCCCAAACCCTTCAAATATACTGAGATCCAAAGACACAGGTAAGTGCCTTCACCCATTGCACTCGGCAGGGTGACCCAAACTGATCTATTACCCAACTCAGATGGTGTTACAGGCAGTTGTCCTCTCAGCTCGGCAGGATGACCCAAACTGATCTATTACCCAACTCAGATAGTATTACAGTCAGTGGTCCTCTTAGCTCGGCAGGGTGACCCAAACTGATCTGATCTATTACCCAACTCAGATGGTGTTACAGGCAGTTGTCCTCTCAGCTCGGCAGGATGACCCAAACTGATATATTACCCAACTCAGATAGTATTACAGTCAGTGGTCCTCTTAGCTCGGCAGGGTGACCCAAACTGATCTATTACCCAACTCAGATGGTGTTACAGGCAGTTGTCCTCTCAGCTCGGCAGGATGACCCAAACTGATATATTACCCAACTCAGATAGTATTACAGTCAGTGGTCCTCTTAGCTCGGCAGGGTGACCCAAACTGATCTATTACCCAACTCAGATAGTATTACAGACAGTTGCCCTCTCAGCTCGGCAGGATGACCCAAACTGATCTATTACCCAACTCAGATGGTGTTACAGGCAGTTGTCCTCTCAGCTCGGCAGGATGACCCAAACTGATATATTACCCAACTCAGATGGTGTTACAGGCAGTTGTCCTCTCAGCTCGGCAGGATGACCCAAACTGATATATTACCCAACTCAGATGGTATTACATACAGTTGTCCTCTCGGCCCGGCAGGATGATCCAAACTGATCTATTACCCAACTCAGATAGTATTACAGACAGTTGCCCTCTCAGCTCGGCAGGATGACCCAAACTGATCTATTACCCAACTCAGATAGTATTACAGACAGTTGCCCTCTCAGCTCGGCAGGGTGACCCAAACTGATCTATTACCCAACTCAGATGGTGTTACAGGCAGTTGTCCTCTCAGCTCGGCAGGATGACCCAAACTGATATATTACCCAACTCAGATAGTATTACAGTCAGTGGTCCTCTTAGCTCGGCAGGGTGACCCAAACTGATCTATTACCCAACTCAGATGGTGTTACAGGCAGTTGTCCTCTCAGCTCGGCAGGATGACCCAAACTGATATATTACCCAACTCAGATAGTATTACAGTCAGTGGTCCTCTTAGCTCGGCAGGGTGACCCAAACTGATCTATTACCCAACTCAGATAGTATTACAGACAGTTGCCCTCTCAGCTCGGCAGGATGACCCAAACTGATATATTACCCAACTCAGATGGTATTACAGACAGTGGTCCTCTCAGCTCGGCAGGATGACCCAAACTGATCTATTACCCAACTCAGATAGTATTACAGACAGTTGTCCTCTCAGCTCGGCAGGGTGACCCAAATTGATATATTACCCAAGTCAGATAGTATTACAGACAGTTGTCCTCTCAGCTCGGCAGGATGACCCAAACTGATCTATTACCCAACTCAGATAGTATTACAGACAGTTGTCCTCTCAGCTCGGCAGGATGACCCAAACTGATCTATTACCCAACTCAGATAGTATTACAGACAGTTGTCCTCTCAGCTCGGCAGGATGACCCAAACTGATATATTACCCAACTCAGATGGTATTACAGACAGTTGTCCTCTCAGCTCGGAAGTATGACCCAAACCGATCTATTACCCAGCTCAGATAGTATTACAAACAGTTGTCCTCTCAGCTCGGCAGGATGACCCAAACTGATCTATTACCCAACTCAGATAGTATTACAGACAGTGGTCCTCTCAGCTCGGCAGGATGACCCAAACTGATATATTACCCAACTCAGATGGTATTACAGACAGTTGTCCTCTCAGCTCGGCAGTATGACCCAAACTGATCTATTACCCAGCTCAGATAGTATTACAAACAGTTGTCCTCTCAGCTCGGCAGGATGACCCAAACTGATCTATTACCCAACTCAGATAGTATTACAGACAGTTGTCCTCTCAGCTCGGCAGGATGACCCAAACTGATCTATTACCCAACTCAGATAGTATTACAGACAGTTGTCCTCTCAGCTCGGCAGGATGACCCAAACTGATATATTACCCAACTCAGATGGTATTACAGACAGTTGTCCTCTCAGCTCGGAAGTATGACCCAAACCGATCTATTACCCAGCTCAGATAGTATTACAAACAGTTGTCCTCTCAGCTCGGCAGGATGACCCAAACTGATCTATTACCCAACTCAGATAGTATTACAGACAGTGGTCCTCTCAGCTCGGCAGGATGACCCAAACTGATATATTACCCAACTCAGATGGTATTACAGACAGTTGTCCTCTCAGCTCGGCAGTATGACCCAAACTGATCTATTACCCAGCTCAGATAGTATTACAAACAGTTGTCCTCTCAGCTCGGCAGGATGACCCAAACTGATCTATTACCCAACTCAGATAGTATTACAGACAGTTGTCCTCTCAGCTCGGCAGGATGACCCAAACTGATCTATTACCCAACTCAGATAGTATTACAGACAGTTGTCCTCTCAGCTCGGCAGGATGACCCAAACTGATATATTACCCAACTCAGATGGTATTACAGACAGTTGTCCTCTCAGCTCGGCAGTATGACCCAAACTGATCTATTACCCAACTCGGATGGTATTACAGACAGTTGTCCTCTCAGCTCGGCAGGATGACCCAAACTGATATATTACCCAACTCAGATGGTATTACAGACAGTTGTCCTCTCAGCTCGGCAGTATGACCCAAACTGATCTATTACCCAGCTCAGATAGTATTACAAACAGTTGTCCTCTCAGCTCGGCAGTATGACCTAAACTGATCTATTACCCAGCTCAGATAGTATTACAAACAGTTGTCCTCTCAGCTCGGCAGGATGACCCAAACTGATCTATTACCCAACTCAGATAGTATTACAGACAGTTGTCCTCTCAGCTCCTTGTACATCAGTTACACTCAGACTGAAATGACAGTAGTTGACCATTGGCTCTTTAAATGACTGAGATATAAATTATATACATAAACAATTTACAAAGTGTATTAGCTTCAAGAGAATTTAAAACTTTATTGGTTGGTTGTTTATTGTTTGTTTTAAGAGATCCAGTATTTTACATATTTTATCTCAAAGGTTGACCTATTTTAAAAGGATTTTTATCTACAGTCCGAAATATGCCTCTGATATCAAGAGAATTTAAACTCGTTCTCATATTTTGAGGTTTGCCTCCACCAAATGGACTAGTATCTTAATACACTGACAGACTATAGCAGCTACAGTCTGAAATATGTCTCTGATATCAAGAGAATTTAAACTCGTTCTCATATTTTGAGGTTTGCCTCCACCAAATGGACTAGTATCTTAATACACTGACAGTATACACTATAGCAGCTACAGTCTGAAATATGTCTCTGATATCAAGAGAATTTAAACTCGTTCTCATATTTTGAGGTTTGCCTCCACCAAATGGACTAGTATCTTAATACACTGACAGTATACACTATAGCAGCTACAGTCTGAAATATGTCTCTGATATCAAGAGAATTTAAACTCGTTCTCATATTTTGAGGTTTGCCTCCACCAAATGGACTAGTATCTTAATACACTGACAGTATACACTATAGCAGCTACAGTCTGAAATATGTCTCTGATATCAAGAGAATTTAAACTCGTTCTCATATTTTGAGGTTTGCCTCCACCAAATGGACTAGTATCTTAATACACTGACAGTATACACTATAGCAGCTACAGTCTGAAATATGTCTCTGATATCAAGAGAATTTAAACTCGTTCTCATATTTTGAGGTTTGCCTCCACCAAATGGACTAGTATCTTAATACACTGACAGTATACACTATAGCAGCTACAGTCTGAAATATGTCTCTGATATCAAGAGAATTTAAACTCGTTCTCATATTTTGAGGTTTGCCTCCACCAAATGGACTAGTATCTTAATACACTGACAGTATACACTATAGCAGCTACAGTCTGAAATATGTCTCTGATATCAAGAGAATTTAAACTCGTTCTCATATTTTGAGGTTTGCCTCCACCAAATGGACTAGTATCTTAATACACTGACAGTATACACTATAGCAGCTACGGTCTGAAATATGTCTCTGATATCAAGAGAATTTAAACTCGTTCTCATATTTTGAGGTTTGCCTCCACCAAATGGACTAGTATCTTAATACACTGACAGTATACACTATAGCAGCTACAGTCTGAAATATGTCTCTGATATCAAGAGAATTTAAACTCGTTCTCATATTTTGAGGTTTGCCTCCACCAAATGGACTAGTATCTTAATACACTGACAGTATACACTATAGCAGCTACAGTCTGAAATATGTCTCTGATATCAAGAGAACTTAAACTCGTTCTCATATTTTGAGGTTTGCCTCCACCAAATGGACTAGTATCTTAATACACTGACAGTATACACTATAGCAGCTACAGTCTGAAATATGTCTCTGATATCAAGAGAATTTAAACTCGTTCTCATATTTTGAGGTTTGCCTCCACCAAATGGACTGGTATCTTAATACACTGACAGTATACACTATAGCAGCTACAGTAACACTGACACTATGATGAAAAGTCAGTTCTAAACTATGTTTACTATGGTATGTGGTGCAAATTAAGAAATTTAGTTAGTTACTTGTTTGGACAATATATCTCAGTCTTTCCAGCTACAAACTGGAAAAGGATTGAATTTCATAACTGCACAATACAGTGGGCCACATGTAGTGGCCTGATGGATCAGTCATTAGGAGTGGCCGAGGGACAGTATGTGGTCATAAACCTTGTACCTATTAGATAGAACCGACATTCTACCTATGGCCACCACCAATAGTGCTCTCCTCCCTCGCCGAGTTGAGAGGACAATTACATAAGTTCTAAGGGTGAATAGAGTCCTTTAAGTTCTTCAATATCAATAGTCGGCTTAATGTCTCATACTCTGATAGCAAGAGGTATGAGAGTTAATATTGGTGTTCATATTTTCAGATTCAATCTTACAGATAAAGAGGGGTCAGCAGATAGAAAGGTTCCAATTCAACCCCTTGTATTTTATTCTAAAGATGGGAAAGTTACTCGCTACAACCTTAGAAAGGTACTGTAACATACTTGTTATTTTATAAATAACTGCAGTATTTTTAATAATTTATTATTAGGTTAAAATACTTAAAAGAGCAATAGAACAATTTTTTGTTGGCTGAAATAGAACAATTTCTTGAAATTTATTGAAACATTTGTTATATACAACCTTAAGAACAATGTTAAATCTTGAACATTGTTAGCCTTTATGTTTGGCCGTAGAATTATGGGTATATCATTTTAAAGATATAATAATCATATCACACTCCCAAAAACTTTTTTTTAATATTAAATTATTCTTTTTGCGTATATATACACTAAACATATAAATATATGTAGGCCTAGTATTAATTTCTATCCAATCATTATGAAAAAATCAATGAACATTTGGATTATAATGATTGTATATGAATTATAATGTTCAAATGAGAAACGTCCAGAAATACAGCCTTTACAAACAAGAGTAAGGTATACATAACAGTGTGTAAAGTATAACATTGTTCTTACGGGGCTAAAATCAATATAGCTCCGAGTATAACTAGCTCTTAGGTTAAAACAATATATTGATTATCTTTAGAGCTAACTAACTCTATTACAAACAAAGTTGGAGTCTTCCAGTAATTATAAAAACTAAAACCTACTCTTATGGGCTAAAATCAATATAGCTCCGAGTATAACTAGCTCTTAGGGTAAAACAATATATTGATTATCTTTAGAGTTAACTAACTCTATTACAAACAAAGTTGGAGTCTTCCAGTAATTATAAAAACTAAAACCTACTCTTATGGGCTAAAATCAATATAGCTCCGAGTATAACTAGCTCTTAGGGTAAAACAATGTATTGATTATCTTTAGAGTTAACTAACTCTATTACAAACAAAGTTGGAGTCTTCCAGTAATTATAAAAACTAAAACCTACTCTTATGGGCTAAAATCAATATAGCTCCGAGTATAACTAGCTCTTAGGGTAAAACAATATATTGATTATCTTTAGAGTTAACTAACTCTATTACAAACAAAGTTGGAGTCTTCCAGTAATTATAAAAACTAAAACCTACTCTTATGGGCTAAAATCAATATAGCTCCGAGTATAACTAGCTCTTAGGGTAAAACAATGTATTGATTATCTTTAGAGTTAACTAACTCTATTACAAACAAAGTAGGAGTCTTTCAATAATTATAAATACTAAAACCTACTCTTATGGATTATTTTAAATATTCCATAAGAAATATTATATAAGACACATATTTGAAGTGAAAATTGTAATTAAACTACATTACTTCAAATATTATGTACTACAAAATTTAAATCTCGATGTATTAAATTTATTCTGACTGTTGAATATTACAGCTCTTTTGCGAAGAAAATGCCATTACCTAAAATTAAAGTTGAAAAGTTTACAGGATTAAAACTTGCTATAACTTTTACTACCTTTCATTCTTGCGTTAATAACTTAGTATGCTGCAATTATTTTCTTAATACAGTTGTTTGAATATAATATAATATTTGGCAAAATTCCATGCAATATGGTTTTGGAAAAAAGAAAGAACAGATGATAATAAAGAACACTAAGATAATACACCGAACACTGAAAAACACTGCTAAACTGCATGTCAGAGATTATATACCACCCTCTTCCCTAACCTAATTACCTCATTATCGGCACACTGGATTGGACTCTTACTAGGCTAGAAAGTAATTGTCAAATATTCTCCAGATAATTCATTCCTACCTTCGCTCTTTCTAGAAAAGTTATTTTTGTTACTTACCTAGTTCTTGACAAATCTACTTATATTCTAAAATATTTTCGCATATATTTTCTCCCATAGTTATATACTAATTAGATTTCAATTTGCCTATGTTGCAAATGCTACAATTCTCCCTCTATTTGTTAAGCCCAAGCATATTAATATAATACATATTCAACACATGACATTAAACCTATTTTAACTATACGATAGTATTGAACTACTAACAGTTGGCTCCCGAAGTTAACAAACTGTTGATCCTGTACACAGTTCGGGGAGCTGCCGTACCATCTGGTGAGAGCGCGTAGATTCCAAGACTAGTACGAGATACGAGTATATTCAACACATGACATTAAACCTATTTTAACTATACTATAGTATTGAACTACTAACAGTTGGCTCCCGAAGTTAACAAACTGTTGATCCTGTACACAGTTCGGGGAGCTGCCGTACCATCTGGTGAGAGTGCGAAGATTCCAAGATTGTACGAGATACGAGTATATTCAACATATGACATTAAACCTATTTTAACTATATGATAGTATTGCACTACTAACAATTGGCTCCCGAAGTTAATAAACTGTTGATCCTGTACACAGTTCGGGGAGCTGCCGTACCATCTGGTGAGAGTGCGAAGATTCCAAGACTAGTACGAGATACGAGTATATTCAACATATGACATTAAACCTATTTTAACTATATGATAGTATTGCACTACTAACAATTGGCTCCCGAAGTTAACAAACTGTTGATCCTGTACACAGTTCGGGGAGCTGCCGTACCATCTGGTGAGAGTGCGAAGATTCCAAGACTAGTACGAGATACGAGTATATTCAACATATGACATTAAACCTATTTTAACTATATGATAGTATTGCACTACTAACAATTGGCTCCCGAAGTTAACAAACTGTTGATCCTGTACACAGTTCGGGGAGCTGCCGTACCATCTGGTGAGAGCGCGTAGATTCCAAGACTTGTACGAGAATGTGCTGTTCAACTATGAGTGGCTCCACGCCAAACTTTCATCTTGCCCTCTACAAGCAGTGCTTAGCGACTTCGAAGATGCTTGCTGCAACATTGATGACAGAGAAGCAACAAGGTATAGGTCACATTTGTACTTTTCATCTTTTTTTTACCGGACATGATTATTGTTATGTGGTAAATCGTAAGCTGTATTGATACTATATTAAATTAAATTTTCTATAAGATTTTAAACTCTTACGCAGACAATACCTATTAAATATTTCTTATAGTGCACTTTCTTTAGATATTATCTTAGATATTAGGCGTTTAATACTATTACATATGAACTTTTAACTGTTTCGTGACTGACTTGGATATCAATGGATGTAATTAATATCATGCAAATAGTTTGTGATATTATTTTCGGGATATTTGCAAAATATTTGTTTAAAAGTTGTTGAGTTTTGTTAGAGATTTCAGTATAGCTATTCATTTATTGTTCAGAGTTGAATGAGATTTCCACTGTGGAAGAAACCGATTATTTCAAAACAATTGACACTTTGTGGTAAAATGAAAAAAAAGGAACTGTATTTGTCTTTGCCATATCTTTAAAGTGATGAATGCATGATAATTTCTCTTTATTGAGATGTTCAGCAGAATAACTGAAAAAGAATATATTTTTATTTCCAGTCAATATTATGATAAATGGTATTGCTTACGAGAGATATTGAAGTAGAATCAACAAAATCTATCTTTACACAATAGAGTAACATGGCTACAACAAAATCAAATGTCATTGATTATTGAAAACGTATATGCAATTTAAAATTCAATATTTTCTTATATTCATTTTATTTTGTGATGTATTCAGTTGAGTAATCATACATTATTTATAATTAATTAGAACAAAGTTTAAAGTACAACAATAATGCTGTTGTTGCTTCTAACTAAGCAAAGCCCAATATATGAAATCCAATCATGTGATATAATTTAATTAGCTGAAAAAAATTAGATAAAAATAAATGTAGAAATTATTAAAATCTATATAACTGGTATAAGTAAAACTTTATTTATTACATTGCAGATAGTTATCAATTTTACTACACTTATGTTTAGATTACATATTAGTCCGTTTCCTTCCTGCTAGCCTACCATTTAAATTTGTATTTTATATTTACCTCATTGATAAAGATATTGACTTAGGTTATTATGTCCTAATTTGCTTAAACAATTGTGTTTATTTGTACCAAACTGTTAAAATTAATTAAATGAGCGAAGAACTGTTTAATGTAGGTATGATGTGAGGTTACTGCAGAGGTGAGGTTGTCAGTGGATATTGTGTGTTATTTGTACCAAACTGTTAAAATTAATTAAATGAGCGAAGAACTGTTTAATGCAGGGATGATGTGAGGTTACTGCAGAGGTGAGGTTGTCAGTGGATATTGTGTGTTATTTGTACCAAACTGTTAAAATTACTTAAATGAGCGAAGAACTGTTTAATGCAGGGATGATGTGAGGTTACTGCAGAGGTGAGGTTGTCAGTGGATATTGTGTGAGTTATTTGTACCAAACTGTTAAAATTAATTAAATGAGCGAAGAACTGTTTAATGTAGGTATGATGTGAGGTTACTGCAGAGGTGAGGTTGTCAGTGGATATTGTGTGTTATTTGTACCAAACTGTTAAAATTAATTAAATGAGCGAAGAACTGTTTAATGCAGGGATGATGTGAGGTTACTGCAGAGGTGAGGTTGTCAGTGGATATTGTGTGAGTTATTTGTACCAAACTGTTAAAATTAATTAAATGAGCGAAGAACTGTTTAATGTAGGTATGATGTGAGGTTACTGCAGAGGTGAGGTTGTCAGTGGATATTGTGTGCTATTTGTACCAAACTGTTAAAATTAATTAAATGAGCGAAGAACTGTTTAATGCAGGGATGATGTGAGGTTACTGCAGAGGTGAGGTTGTCAGTGGATATTGTGTGAGTTATTTGTACCAAACTGTTAAAATTAATTAAATGAGCGAAGAACTGTTTAATGCAGGGATGATGTGAGGTTACTGCAGAGGTGAGGTTGTCAGTGGATATTGTGTGAGTTATTTGTACCAAACTGTTAAAATTAATTAAATGAGCGAAGAACTGTTTAATGCAGGGATGATGTGAGGTTACTGCAGAGGTGAGGTTGTCAGTGGATATTGTGTGTTATTTGTACCAAACTGTTAAAATTAATTAAATGAGCGAAGAACTGTTTAATGCAGGGATGATGTGAGGTTACTGCAGAGGTGAGGTTGTCAGTGGATATTGTGTGAGTTATTTGTACCAAACTGTTAAAATTAATTAAATGAGCGAAGACTGTTTAATGCAGGGATGATGTGAGGTTACTGCAGAGGTGAGGTTGTCAGTGGATATTGTGTGAGTTATTTGTACCAAACTGTTAAAATTAATTAAATGAGCGAAGTACTGTTTAATGCAGGGATGATGTGAGGTTACTGCAGAGGTGAGGTTGTCAGTGGATATTGTGTGAGTTATTTGTACCAAACTGTTAAAATTAATTAAATGAGCGAAGAACTGTTTAATGTAGGTATGATGTGAGGTTACTGCAGAGGTGAGGTTGTCAGTGGATATTGTGTGTTATTTGTACCAAACTGTTAAAATTAATTAAATGAGCGAAGAACTGTTTAATGCAGGGATGATGTGAGGTTACTGCAGAGGTGAGGTTGTCAGTGGATATTGTGTGAGTTATTTGTACCAAACTGTTAAAATTAATTAAATGAGCGAAGAACTGTTTAATGTAGGTATGATGTGAGGTTACTGCAGAGGTGAGGTTGTCAGTGGATATTGTGTGAGTTATTTGTACCAAACTGTTAAAATTAATTAAATGAGCGAAGAACTGTTTAATGCAGGGATGATGTGAGGTTACTGCAGAGGTGAGGTTGTCAGTGGATATTGTGTGAGTTATTTGTACCAAACTGTTAAAATTAATTAAATGAGCGAAGAACTGTTTAATGCAGGGATGATGTGAGGTTACTGCAGAGGTGAGGTTGTCAGTGGATATTGTGTGAGTTATTTGTACCAAAATGTTAAAATTAATTAAATGAGCGAAGAACTGTTTAATGCAGGGATGATGTGAGGTTACTGCAGAGGTGAGGTTGTCAGTGGATATTGTGTGTGAGTTATTTGTACCAAACTGTTAAAATTAATTAAATGAGCGAAGAACTGTTTAATGCAGGGATGATGTGAGGTTACTGCAGAGGTGAGGTTGTCAGTGGATATTGTGTGAGTTATTTGTACCAAACTGTTAAAATTAATTAAATGAGCGAAGTACTGTTTAATGCAGGGATGATGTGAGGTTACTGCAGAGGTGAGGTTGTCAGTGGATATTGTGTGAGTTATTTGTACCAAACTGTTAAAATTAATTAAATGAGCGAAGTACTGTTTAATGCAGGGATGATGTGAGGTTACTGCAGAGGTGAGGTTGTCAGTGGATATTGTGTGAGTTATTTGTACCAAACTGTTAAAATTAATTAAATGAGCGAAGAACTGTTTAATGCAGGGATGATGTGAGGTTACTGCAGAGGTGAGGTTGTCAGTGGATATTGTGTGAGTTATTTGTACCAAACTGTTAAAATTAATTAAATGAGCGAAGAACTGTTTAATGCAGGGATGATGTGAGGTTACTGCAGAGGTGAGGTTGTCAGTGGATATTGTGTGAGTTATTTGTACCAAACTGTTAAAATTAATTAAATGAGCGAACTGTTTAACTCTAACTCTAACTGTTTAATGCAGGGATGATGTGAGGTTACTGCAGAGGTGAGGTTGTCAGTGGATATTGTGTGAGTTATTTGTACCAAACTGTTAAAACTAATTAAATGAGCGAAGTACTGTTTAATGCAGGGATGATGTGAGGTTACTGCAGAGGTGAGGTTGTCAGTGGATATTGTGTGAGTTATTTGTACCAAACTGTTAAAACTAATTAAATGAGCGAAGTACTGTTTAATGCAGGGATGATGTGAGGTTACTGCAGAGGTGAGGTTGTCAGTGGATATTGTGTGAGTTATTTGCATGCGATTGTTTACAATTTTGTTGTTCCATTTCTGTCATACTCGTAGCTTGTGTTGAACAAATCATTTCATATTTTCTTAGCTTTTCAGCAGGTGAGTTAATATACTGTAGTGTTTTATCTATGTTTATCCACAGTTTATATTTTTTATGAGTTGCACTGAAACAATATTTTTCTTCTTGCAACAAAAAAAAAAACTCAAACAAGAAATTTTGAATTCAATATTCTTATGAAATCTTGATCGGCTAATGAATACAAATACATTTTTGTGATTTTAGCACAACATTTTTTTGGTGATCGTAAGAATACAAATAACCTGATTTAAAAATAAGATATTTTGTACAAGTACACAAAGTGTTGTTGAAACCAAACACAGTACACAAACTGGTTTCACGTAATTTTTCTAAAAAAAGTTTTAAATAATCAACATTTATGTGAATTAATGTTATTTTAAATGACCAGAGAGACATTTTTACAATTGATATAGCATTTTTAATTAAACTTCTACTTTTGTACGCTATTTTATTGCACATATTTATGTAGCATTTTTCATAGATTACATTTTCTCAGTATGTAGAACAATTTGTCTTTTACAATTCTCTCTCTTTGTATTTAGTTGTAGTTAAACTTTTTACTCTCTAACGTTATCCCATTTATTAGTATTTTACTATGCTTTATTATGACTGTACAAGAGTTGTTTGAGCCTTACCTTTTTACCTTATTTGTTTTATTTTCCTATATAGTAAAATTCCATTAATCCAGTTTCCTATAGTTCGGCACGCTTGGTAATCCGGTACTCCTTCTGGAAAAGGAACATTTTTCTGATCAACGCAAAGCATCAATCATTTAATATGAAACGATGTTTTTTCCGTTCATGGTGGACACAGCCAAGAACGTAGCTAAAAAAAACATTTTGAAGTGTCCCGACAACTGATATTTTCCCGTAGTAGACAGACATTTTGAAGTGTCCCGACAACTGATATTTTCCCGTAGCTAAACAAACATTTTGAAGTGTCCCGACAACTGATATTTTCCCGTAGTAGACAGACATTTTGTTCTTTAAAAAGTTCTTCAACAAAGTTGAGAACGATATTTCAGCAGTACATATCAGTAACATTAAATTATTAAATAATAATAATCGTTTACTAGAAAGTAATTACAACTTTGGGGGAGGTCCGGATCCCTTGGACTCCCTCGCTGGCTACGCCCTTGTTTAGGCGGGCACGTTGAAGAGGCTAACCGACTTTGGGTTATATCGATGACTCTAGTCACGTTGTTGGCCATGACCGTCAGCTATCAACCTGTGTAACTAGTTGCTGCACTTTTATTTTTCTGTCAATTCAATAGAGTCTAGTAATGGTAGGTCAATAGTCTCGCCACTGCCTTCTGAGGTACGTAAGCAGCGTCTAGAGAGGCTGGCAGTGGCAGTAAGGTACGGGGCTTTATTCCCTAAAAAGGACAGTTTGTTCCCGCACTTAGTCCTAAAAGGACCTTTGCGCCTCCCTTACAGGTGAGGAGATATGCTCCCAGGAATCTTTTCCGAATTTCTAAGATGGCAGGACAATCTAACCGAATATGCTCTGGTGATTCCTCCTTTCTCCACAGAGTCTACTTTCGTCAGTCTGACTAAGGCCCACCCTCATAAGGTGTTTTCTTAAAGGGCCATGTTCTGTCAACATCTCTAAATTAGTCTTATATCCTCCTTACTCTGATCTAAGAGAGCTGCCCACCCTTTAGCGTTAGGAGAGATAAACATTTTGGATAGTCTTAATCCTGAGGCTTTACTCCAATTAATGTTTCTTGTCCTCTTTTCCCAATGATTAACAAGAGCTTTGCTGTTCGAGAAAGCGATCCCACAATCTGGCTCAGGCCCCACCATAAAGGACTCCGCTCCCTTTTTGGCGAGGATGTCTGTTTTTTTTTCATTTCCATGAATCGCCTCATGACCCGGCACCCAACCGAGTGTTACTCTGTTATTCTTTGCCAGCTCAGCTAGAGCATTCTTACATTCCCAGGCTGCTTTCGAGTTAAACGAACAGGTATCAAGTGCCTTTAGTGCGGCCTGAGTATCAGAAAGTGTCAAGTATTTAAATCCTTTTGTCCTCATTTGTATGAGTCTTCTGGAGCGTGAGTCCATTGCCAGGCTGCTTTCGAGTTAAACGAACAGGTATCAAGTGCCTTTAGTGCGGCCTGAGTATCAGAAAGTGTCAAGTATTTAAATCCTTTTGTCCTCATTTGTATGAGTCTTCTGGAGCGTGAGTCCATTGCCACGATCCGCTTGGAAGACCGTGGCATGTTTTCCCAGGGGCACTGTCATGTTACCTCCTGGTCCATATATTCCGTATCCAGCCCTAGAGTTAAGGCGTGAACTCCTTTTGAAGGGTAGACGCATTGGTTAGCATTTAAGCTTCAGGAAATTCCTGCATTAACTTCATGTGACCTTCTAAGGGGATAGTATTTATTACCTTTGTTCCTAGAAGCTTCATTGCACTAATCACCTCCTGTCCCAGATGATCCCAGGACCTCTTCAATTGCTAGTGTTGGGCAGGAGCTCATCGCTCCTGTAGTGCTTAAACAAGCTAGCCTTTGAAGACTCTGTGGTCTTTAAGGCAGCTGTTGTTCGTTCTACTTTTTGGCCACCACACTAAGGCAGCATATGTGACCACTGGTTTTATTATAGTTTCATAGATCCAGTATATCATTTTGGGTTTCAGTCCCCATTTAAATCCAAATAGTCTCTTACAGGCCCCAAGGGCCATTGTCGCTTTGGATATTATGTTCTCAACGGGGCTTACCGCCAAGTTGTTGTGATGCGTAGACTGCGCACTGTAAACAGACAGTTTTAAACATAGTTCTTATACGTCCACATATCACGAGGACTACCTGAAGGTTATATTTGAATAATAAAAACGTGTTCTACTATGATTATTTGATTATTTATTATGCCTACATTATTTCTCCGATATATATATATATATATATATATATATATATATATATATATATATATATATATATATATAAATATATATACCAATAATCCGGCAACCTGATTATTCGCTATGTCTTACGTCCTGGCCATACTGGATTAACAGAAGTTTATTGTAGTTAATTTAATATCATTGTGAATTTTATACAACTTTCAGCAAGTATGGTAATAATGAAGTCGCCCCAACTCCCTACGTAGATTCTAATCAACGTCTCTGTAGTATTCAATTCTAGTGCAAAAATAAGCCTATAAATTATGATTACATAATGCTGATCTGTAGGGAAGGACCGTGATGACGGACGGTGCAGTGGCGGGACATGACGGGGTCCGGTCCGGGCCCCTCCACAAGTTTATTGGAAGGGACCGTGATGACGGACGGTGCAGTGGCGGGACATGACGGAGTCCGGTCCGGGCCTCTCCACAAGTTTATTGGAAGGGGCCGTGATGACGGACGGTACAGTGGCGGGCCATGACAGCGTTCGGTCCGGGCCCCTCCACAAGTTTATTGGAAGGGACCGTGATGACGGACGGTGCAGTGGCGGGACATGACCAGAATATATTAAAAAATATTAATATAACAATAAAAATATAAGATTAACCAAGAATAAATAATAATAACAGTAATGAAGTATAAGATTTTATGTACTGGTCAATAAAACAAATAAATCGGTATTAAATATTGTTAGTTCAAAACATCAGTGCCAGACCAGCGTAGACGATATTTTACTACAGGCAAGTATTAAGTTGCATCGTAATAATTGAAGGCGCAGAAGAAAACCCTCGCAGCGAGGAGGTAAACATAATGATATGGGTGGTCAAGATGACAAGTCCCGCAGTCTTCTGCACTGGCCAACCTGTGCTGTTGATGCGCGCTGAGGCTGTGCATGAGTCCAACTTGTAGCCCATCCACACAACTGCTTTGCTGGTTATCTCGTGTGTTATTGAATTTTAAATTCACATATATTTACTTACAGCCTTCAGTTTAAACTTTACCGCTATACATATTCTCACAATTGTTCATAATGTTGTTCAACACACACAACAATCTGCTACTCCATAAAATTAGACAATAATATCCAAACAATATGTACAACACATCTGTTGAGCATCTATTCAATGCAGACTCAGTATTTTGTACTTAAATGAAAACATTCTATATTCTATATTCATTAGAATATGAAACTTCCATTCACATATTCTATAACAGAAAAGTATGTTATGTATGTATAAAAATAAAGTTAATGTTTGATCTAATTGAATATTAACTTTATATATATATATATATTTTATATATATATTTTATATATATATATATATATATATATATATATATATATATATATATATATATATACGTAGATATACTTTCCTGTTATAGAATATTATCTCCTTGTATTTTTAATGACATGTGTTTTTTATTTAAGTACAAGTTGTTTATATCATTCTGATGATGTGTTCCTTGAACACGAAAAGTATCATAAAAATAAAAAGTGTATTATTGAGTGTTTGTTTTCAAATTAAATAAGTAAATATCCTACATATTGAGTCATTAACATTTAGAAGATAATTTTACTATTACTCCTTTAATACTAAATTTATTAAATAGTATTGACTCTGTCTGAATAAAGGATTAGAAGTGAGAGTATAAGGTCATATTAAGTGAACAACTGTTTCATTTTTCTTAATCTCAGTCTGCTGAGACAGGGGAGTGCTCAGGGGGCTCTAGTGCCCAAGTATTTTTTTTTAAGCTAAACCACATTTACGAGAACTGAAATCTCAACAAGTCCTGTAAGCAGATTCCTGAGCCCTCGTTTTTGGAGGATATGTTATAGTCACCCTGATATAATGTTCTATGTACGCCACTGTGCCGAGACAACTAACACACCTAGTGGTGTTGTAGGGAGCTGATGCTGGTGGCGGATGCGCTCAGGCTGGGAGGAGCGATTCTCAGTGTGTTCCCGGACATGTTGGCCCCCCAGCTAGTGGGTCGTCTGCTGCCCGAGATCGGGACCAACCCCAACGTCAAGATGCTCCTGAATCAGTGTGACAAGGTCGGGCCAGATCATTGCGCCCTCTTGCCCTTCTACCACTGCTTGCACACACCTGGAGGCCCTCTTAAGGTCAGTTCAAGATGGTTTGTAGATGTCACATGAAACGACAACCGTAAACTTTATTATATATTTGTAACGAGGAATTACCGAATTATTTAAAAACGTTTTGAGATAATTTGAATTGTTAAAATAACAACGTCAAATTTTTTAAAACTAAATGGCTCTTTTTATTGCATTTTATTATAACAAAATGAATTACGAGTGTTTCTATCATATCAATGTAAAAATTAATAGGGTATAAACTTGTGAAAATTGGTGTGTTCACTTTAGTTGGAATATTTGCAGGTTCTCAGGAACACAAAAAATAGAAGCAAAGGGTATCCAGTCAAGTAATTGAGCCACACTAAAATTTAATAATACCTCTTGCTACATATTTAGTACATAATCTCGTTTACCTTAATAATCTTGGTGTCCTATAAATCTTGGTGGTCTTTCCCTCAGTATATTTGTGTCCAATCATTAATCAGATCATAAATCACTAAAAGATTATACTATACGGACAAGAGATAACAGCAGATTTATAATTTCAAAGTATTAACTCATCTTGCACGGCATTACTCCACAGTATTCTCTGGAAGGTCATCAGTTTGCAGTGTTTGATTTCTGCTTGACCGGTGACTTCCGCTACATTGTGTCCATCTCCAACAAGTTCATCACGTGGGATCTGTCCACCAGTGATCTGACCCGAGACGTCAATCCTGGACTTGAGGGTATCATGCAACAGCTCTGTCTCAGTCCGGACAACAGATTCGCTGCCGCTTACACCAACAACAACCAGGTCTCATTGTTTTGTTAAATACTAACAGTTACACATGGTTTCGCATGCAATTTTGTAAGGTTTTCACCAGTATGAACACTTTTTGTGCAAGTGCATTATATTTTAGACGGTATATTGGTTTGCCTTCTTCCATGACCAAGAAAATATGTTAAAAAGTGTATATCCATGGTTATTGTAATTTACTTTGATGTTAGTATTTTTTGTTACATTACTGATTTTGCCCCCTTTCCAATCAAGAAAATACTGAAATAATGAAAATTATTTCATGATGGTCATTATTACTCATATTTCTAAATTAAATTATGGACGATTTAAAATTTTTGTAGGCTGAGGTGTCTTGCGAACATAACAAAATTATGAAAAGTCACATGCTACACGTACATGTACTTTATTATAAAGTGGCCTAACACTGAAAAGTCACATGCTACACGTACATGTACTTTATTATAAAGTGGCCTAACACTGAAAAGTCACATGCTACACGTACATGTACTTTATTATAAAGTGGCCTAACACTGAAAAGTCACATGCTACACGTACATGTACTTTATTATAAAGTGGCCTAACACTGAAAAGTCACATGCTACACGTACATGTACTTTATTATAAAGTGGCCTAACACTGAAAAGTCACATGCTACACGTACATGTACTTTATTATAAAGTGGCCTAACACTGAAAAGTCACATGCTACACGTACATGTACTTTATTATAAAGTGGCCTAACACTGAAAAGTCACATGCTACACGTACATGTACTTTATTATAAAGTGGTCTAACACTGAAAAGTCACATGCTACACGTACATGTACTTTATTATAAAGTGGCCTAACACTGAAAAGTCACATGCTACACGTACATGTACTTAATTATAAAGTGGCCTAACACTGAAAAGTCACATGCTACACGTACATGTACTTTATTATAAAGTGGCCTAACACTGAAAAGTCACATGCTACACGTACATGTACTTTATTATAAAGTGGTCTAACACTGAAAAGTCACATGCTACACGTACATGTACTTTATTATAAAGTGGCCTAACACTGAAAAGTCACATGCTACACGTACATGTACTTTATTATAAAGTGGCCTAACACTGAAAAGTCACATGCTACACGTACATGTACTTTATTATAAAGTGGCCTAACACTCAAGAATTAAGTTCAACCAGAAATTTATTTTAAAGACAAATATACATCATAACTTAGCGCCTTAAAGTAGTGTTTGGCTATTCAATACACACAACTGTCTCGTAATTGCAGTTTATAATGTGCAGTGGTTTTAAAACTCTTATATTTTGCAGCACTGCCTGGTGGTGAGTTACATCAATGGGCTTATCATATAAACCTTCTTTGCGGAAATATATATATATATATATATATATATATATATATATATATATATATACATACAAATTTTCATAACGATTGGTCAAATAGTTTGAGTCAATCAATGCCATATATACAAACATCCTCTTTTATATATAGATAACAAGTTGTTATTGATTTTCAATTAATATTTAATATTTTAAAATTTTCTTCCAATACATGTTGGTATTCAAAAATATATCCTTGAGAGAGCTGGTGGTGTCCCAATATACGAGGTGTGTTAGAAAAATAATGAGACTGATTTCATACTAACCAAAGTTTTTATTATTTTCAAACAACAATGTTATCCCCTTCAAAGTAGTTTCCTTGGGCAGCTATACATCGGCGGAGTCGTCGTTCCCACTCTTGGTAGCAGCGCTGGAAGTCTTCAATTGGTATGGCTTTTAACTGGTCGGTCACAGTCTTTTGAATGTTCTCCAGAGTTCCAAAATGACGTCCTTTTAGGACATGTTTCAATTTCGTGAAGAGGAAAAAGTCACAAGGACTTAAATCAGGTGAATAGGGGGGTTGAGGAACAACAGTAATGCGTTTTGAGTTCAAAAATTCACAGATGGAAATGGCCGTGTTGGAGCATTGTCATGATGAAGCATCCACTTGTCTGCAATTTCCGGTCTCACACGGATCACTCTTTTCCTCAAATTTTCAAGGACACTTTTATAAAACACTTGGTTGACAGTTTGTCCTGGTGGAACAAATTATTGTTAAACGACGGTCTGATCTCACAAGCGCCCTCACACGATCCATGTTTTCGTCCGTTCTTGAAGTCAAAGGTCTCCCTGAGCGAGGTTCATCTTCAACGTGTTCTCGGCCTTCCAAAAATGATTTGTGCCAGCGGAAAACTTGTGCTCTCGATAAGCACTGTTTCCCATAGACCTGTTTCAACTTTTCAAAAGTCACACTCGCGGATTCACCAAGTTTTAGCACAAAACTTTATTGCACAACGTTGCTCTAAATTTCGATGCTCCATTTCTGTGACGCACAATTAAAACACAACTTTACTAATGGCGCTGTCAAAACTAATGTGTTAACTGTACGGAGTTGTAACTCGGACTGAGGAAGTGGAAGGGATAAATAAACAGGTTTAGCGTCAGCCGGTAGACACAACGTTGCCAGATCTCCCGCAGTGTTACCAATCTCATTACTTTTCTAACACACCTCGTATATAGTGTATTCACTATATAAAAGTATAGTATCTAATAACTTATCTACTTCACGTTTAGACTTGCTACAAAGCCTATAATACTGGAACCCCTTCATTTCAACCGTTATCTTCACAGTAAACTAGACCTTTCGATAAATCTATCGTTTGAAATTTATCCCAATATCTCGATAATAATGTGATCCTGAGCACCCATTACATTTTTTACAGCTTGTGTTTGATCCTTACTGAATGTTTGAAATAGGTTGGTTCTTGTTCTAATCTAAAATACAAATTTAAACAAATATATCTATAAATGGAATTAACATTCTATTACTGAAACATAAAGTTTAATGTTGAAGATGAGCTTGATGATGATCCCTTACTGAATGTTTGAAATAGGTTGGTTCTTGTTCTAATCTAAAATACAAATTTAAACAAATATATCTATAAATGGAATTAACATTCTATTACTGAAACATAAAGTTTAATGTTGAAGATGAGCTTGTATTTGATCCTTACTGAATGTTTGAAATAGGTTGGTTCTTGTTCTAATCTAAAATACAAATTTAAACAAATATATCTATAAATGGAATTAACATTCTATTACTGAAACATAAAGTTTAATGTAATGTGAAGATGAGCTTGTATTTGATCCTTACTGAATGTTTGAAATAGGTTGGTTCTTGTTCTAATCTAAAATACAAATTTAAACAAATATATCTATAAATGGAATTAACATTCTATTTCCGAAACATACAGTTTAATGTTGAAGATGAGCTTGTTTTTGATCCTTACTGAATGTTTGAAATAGGTTGGTTCTTGTTCTAATCTAAAATACAAATTTAAACAAATATATCTATAAATGGAATTAACATTCTATTACTGAAACATAAAGTTTAATGTTGAAGATGAGCTTGTATTGGCTACTTGTTAACTTATTTACATTCAAAAATATAAACCAACATTTAAAACTTTTACTTTTATGAGGCCTTTTAATAGCAAGGCTATCTTTGTCAGGCACATCTCAAAAGACTTTTGTAGTGGCCTCAACAAAAATAAAAGTTTTAAATATTGGTTTATGTTTTTTAATGTAAATAAGTTCTACAGTTTAATGCCTGATTTCTTAAAAATAAAATATTTGTACCTTTTGAACAATATGTATTTTTGGTTGCAGACAGTTCTTTTAAATATGTTAACAAGTGAGTATGTAATCCTGGAAAACCCACTTCCTGCAGAGGAAAATGTTACTGGAGTATTTCTGTTGAACCAACACCTTTTCATCCATGGTACTGCCAACTGGTGCAGATTCAGCATGAGAGGAGTGCTGGAATCTAGGTGAGTAACTTGTACAATCATGGGCACAAGGAATATTCAACTGCCTTTATCAATCAAATTCCAAAATTTGAAGTTAATAGGTAAAATACTAGTTGCTCCTATATAGACAGATAAATTGCCAAAATTTGAACAAAAGTGAACATTGGTTTTGATAAAGACCAAAATGTAACTTGATGTGATCTGTTTTTATTATCCAATTTTAAGCATGAGAGATTAAATGTTGAGAGTTGTAAGTGAATTTTATGTTTAGCGAAGTTATAGTACATTAGTTACAGTTAAAATTACGTAAATAATGTTGGTTATCAGATTTACGTCACCAGTGAATGCAGGCCAGTGGCCTCTGCACTCAATAGAACTCACAGACCTCGAAGATTTCCGCTTCCTGTTTTGGAGTGGCTCTCTAGATGATGCTTCCATGCTGATACACACCACTAGAGGGAAGTGTGAGCTGGATCCTTTCTATTTCCACAGGTAACTGAAGCACTTCTGTTGTTAATGTTGTTATTCTCCCTACCCTACTGCATCTCCAGTGTTTGAAGAGAGTGAAATTTATATTTGTAAATGTTTACTTTATTAATAACCGTTGATTGGTCAGTTAGATGGTACAGTGAAGGACATTGATGTTTCAGTGCCATGGTAATGACAAGAGACAAGCAGACAATGTTCTGCTGCACAGACAAGGGCAAGTTCAGAGTGACAGAGTACATCGCACCTCAGGGCGCCAACTGCTGGAGTAAAGTTAAACCTCTCCCTTCTGCCTGTAAGTGTTCCTCTATTACATCTCATAAGTTATCTAATTATTATTCTATGGTACCAGTCTTGGATGCTATAACAAACGTTTGGTATCTATATACATGTAGTTTATGTTATTCTATAAGATATTCATGATTGATTTTAAATTGTTGTGATATCATAAAAAGTTCCATAAAAATAATATGTTTATGAAATAAATAAATAAGGACTTTATTTTGGAGCGGTTTTCAACAATAATTGCTGTTTTACAAAACGACTCATGTCTTATATGGGTGAAATAAACATTTACCCATATAGTTGAAGACTAAAACATAGTGCCTTCTGTATAAATGTCCATACAGTATACGATAGTTCATTAGGCAGTGCACATCATCTCAAATATTAGTTTGCCCATTACTTTCTCAGCTGTTCCTCATCATTATGATCAGTAGTATCACAGTGAATTCTGCTTCGTAGGTTGAATACGATCATTGTATGAGTTTAATCGTGCATCATAATCGATGTTGAGTTTCATCCACATGAATAATTAACAATCAAATTGGTTTTAAAAGGTTTGTGAAAGCTTTGATTGTATTAGTTGCACAATAAATCAGTTAGTATAATACAATCAAAGGTGAAAGTAAAACTGTGGTACTGATAAAAAGGCATTAAGAAGTCTTAAACTGCTTTGAGTTAAATTTATCTAAGTGGTTTTCTCATTGGAACAGAACCGTCTTTAGAAAATGTAAGGCATGGAGCAAAGTATTTTTGCGAGTACTTGAAAAACGATTACCGGAGGGGGGTTGAGGTATAATTACTCCCCAGGGGGAGCGGGGGGTCTTAGGGGCCTCCGCCGGAAATTGTTAATAAATTGTACAAAGTCATAATTTTAAGCATCTTTTTTATTAATGAAGAAAGAGTTTCATCTCTTACAGTATGAAACGGGGTTGTGTACGTGCAAAACTCCCATTCGGGTTGGTACTGTTTTGAGTTGTTATGTTCTTGGAGGTTTATAAAAAGAACTGAGTGTTTTAGAAAATAACCTAGAATAATGTTAAAGTAAATAATATTTTCGTCTGACGGGAAATAAACGAATTAGAATGACTATTTTCTTTTCTTGATTGAGTTTTAATGAATAATAAATTATTGTTACAAACATATTATTAAAAAATTATTATGTTATTAATGCTATTTGCACATTTCCTGCATGTATAATGCTTTCAGCAATCAGCCTAAAGGTGCTCATAGGTATTTAGATGTTGTGTAATAAGTGTTCACATCTGTAAAATAATTGAACTTAGTTTTAAATTAGAATCCTGGTTAAATATGAGTTAAATATAAATTAATAAAAACAGGTAGTTCTTGATAAATGATAAAAAATAATAATGTAAATGCAATTGTCCATAGTCCATGGTTAGATAATTTAAAAAATGCGTTACAAGAATTATAAACTTTTATCTACCTTAGATAAACTGTTCTTTTATTAATGTCATTCCAGTGAAATCACCAATAATGTCATAAAAATTATTAATTTTTGCTGTTGTGTCAGATTCAATTGATAAAATTTCCGGGGATAATAGCTTTTCTTGACCCATGGACGATCTTAAATATGTCTTGATAAGTTTCAAGCGGGAAAAACTTTCTTATGCGCTTTTCACAGTAACAGGTATAGTCAGTAACATTCTATACCGTACCCAACGAATGCATTCGTAAATGGGTTTTGAATCCTGTTAATAAATATTAACATCCCGCAGTTATTTCCACCTCAGCCAATAGGAGTTCACGAAGAACATAAGTTCTGAAAAAATTTTAATTTCTACAAACATCCTTTTCTTCTTCAAAGCTTAGGAATGATTCTAGGGCTTTACACTTTTTAAAAACAATTTATTTTGAAACACAGTATTGTAATTGGCAATTTGTTAAAGCCTTCTTTTCAAGGACTTTGCCCAGTATCTGCAATTAAAATACTCTACTTTAAACGTTTGCTCTGCGCATTCTGCCGCAGGTCCATCTTCTCCCTTGTTTTAAAACATTCTTCTTTTCTTTCTCTGCCCGACTTCTTTGAAATTTAGCTTTACACCTGGGTGTCTACTACTCTGGAGTTTCAATAAGTTCTCTTGCTACCAATGTTGTCACCACAAAACCTTCAGCTCTAAATTTCTGAAAAAAAAAAAAACTGAAGTAGCTGTTGAGATAACTGTGACACAACTCCAATGGAAATTGTACTTAAATACTTGTACAGAAGTACTTAAATTATTTGCACAACACCAAAAACATCATAGCTTTAAGGGAACATTTGCAGCGTCACAAATAAGAGGTTGAATCTATGCCTAGCGCAGGGCATGTAAAATGCCTTTGGATTTATTCCTAAGATCCGTGTCTGTACTCCAGAGTTGATACCTTTCACATTGGATCCGTTGTCATACCCTTGTCCCCTGCAGTCCTTGATTTGCAATCCAATTTCATCTAACTCTTGTAGAAGAACACCAGTCAGATCGTTTCTCTTTGTAATCCAAGTTAATGTTCTTTGATTCTTACACCTTGATTTTCACTCTCAAGAGAACTTTATTCATGTCAATGTTCACAAATCGTATGACCAAGGATAACTGCACCTTGTGGCTGAGATCAGGTGTGCAGTTGAGCGTACTGAGGAAAACTTGGCCGCTTTTATGTTCGCAACATTCTTAGATATTACCTTTTCAGACAGCAGCTTCATTAATTCCTGTTGAGTGTTCGCCCTTTGGTAGTGATCATACATTTAAGATGATCGAATTCGCTTAAAGTGCTCTTGAATGACGGGCTCGAACGTATGCTACTACCAAAGACAGCACTTACAAAAACACATTAAAAAATTAACCACACCAAATACATAAGTCACAATTAATACGCTCGTGATTAAGATACAGTTCAAAAGACCGTTGTTTCCACTGAACTTAATGGATTGGATGCTTTGACACTGAGAGAGGGGAGAAGATCGTCTTGTGACAGGCTCGGAAGTGCATGCTTTTATTAATATTTTCCGGAATTTAATATTGCAGCAGCTGTAGTTCACAGACAGTGCTGCTGGGAACTACAGCCAATGGGTTCAATGTCTGGCTGCTGGGGGAAAAGCATATGGGAAAAGTTCTCAATGGTTTTCTCATATGAGGTGTTCTGTGGCAGATAACGATGAGACTGAGACACTTCTCCAGCTGAAGTTGGACAAGTCAGAGACAGTGCTGCTGGGAACTACAGCTTATAGCTTCGTTGTCTGGCTGCTGGGGGAGAGCTTAAAAGTTCTCAATGGTTTTCTCATATGAGGTGTTCTGTGGCAGATAACGATGAGACTGAGACACTTCTCCAGCTGAAGTTGGACAAGTCAGAGACAGTGCTGCTGGGAACTACAGCTTATAGCTTCGTTGTCTGGCTGCTGGGGGAGAGCTTAAAAGTTCTCAATGGTTTTCTCATATGAGGTGTTTTGTGGCAGATAACGATGAGACTGAGACACTTCTCCAGCTGAAGTTGGACAAGTCAGAGACAGTGCTGCTGGGAACTACAGCTTATAGCTTCGTTGTCTGGATGCTGGGGGAGAGCTTAAAAGTTCTCAATGGTTTTCTCATATGAGGTGTTCTGTGGCAGATAACGATGAGACTGAGACACTTCTCCAGCTGAAGTTGGACAAGTCAGAGTCAGTGCTGCTGGGAACTACTGCCAATGGCTTCATTGTCTGGCTGCTGGGGGAGAGCTTAAAAGTTCTCAATGGTTTTCTCATATGAAGTGTTCTGTGGCAGATAACGATGAGACTGAGACACTTCTCCAGCTGAAGTTGGACAAGTCAGAGACAGTGCTGCTGGGAACTACTGCCAATGGCTTCATTGTCTGGCTGCTGGGAGGAGAGCGTAAGAGGCTCGACAGTGTGTGTATCAATGACTGGGACATCGGACGTACAGAACGCAGTGAGTGTACGAGTGCTATCGTACTGCAGCTGCCCCACGGCATTAGAAACATCTCCACTCGTATGTTGCGCTCAAACTCCATCATGCTTTCAGCCAATCGGGACTTTGCTGTTGCTGGAGTTAGGTAACACTAAGATAACTTTTAAAGACTCTTATCTTACAGATATTATCCATTTTCTATAATTTTGGGTTACAAGGATAAAACACCACATTTTGAGAATTTTCAGGTTTTTATTGATTTGCGCTTGATTAACTGTATGGTTTAAGTTAGACCTAAAGAAGAGTATAGTAGGCCCTACCACTGTGGTGTCATAGTACTTGTTATGTAAATAAATGATTATTATTCATCAAATTGATCATATTCACCAATTATAAGTCTAAATAAATACAATTTACAAGAAAATTGGGATCAGTAGTTTGGAACCCCTGTCTTTGGTCAAATTGAGACTCGTAAAAACTTTAATGCTTAAAAATGAAAACAGAAAGTAAGGCTTCTTTGAAGTCTAATGGGTGGATTTCAGAATTCAGAAGTGTGTAAGTCAAGAGATATACGTAAATGCTAACACAGAATAGGAATAAACATACAAGCAATCATTATAAAATGTTCATAATTTTGAATTGTTAATTATGTTTATATTTGCTTGATTTCAGGAAGAACATCTATGTTTGGAATTTGAAAGATGGTGAATTACTGAAGGTTCTCGATGCTCACTTCGGTAGAATCATATCTCTTGAAGCTTTGACAATTGGAAATTGGAACTCGGTAATAAAAATATTATTTATGGGATATTATTGTAATAATGAAGTATTACATCCAAATAGAAAATATAGGGTTTTGTGAAATGTGTATTCGAAAGGGCTTAACAATTTTTAGATGCCTATATAGGGTTAAAGATATCAAAGAATAGCTGACAAAAATTATTTGGTTAAGAAATGGTTTTTCCTCATATATTAATTAATAGTATCCAAGTATTAACCTTTCATTAGTAGAGTTTCTGACTTGTGTATGATAATATATTTCATTATAGTGTTTTTTATAAATAATTGTTTCATAGATATCTGTAGAAATATCTCTTAGTATTACTCATAACTCAACTTTTAAATAATGAGCTTGAAGATTGTTCTTGATTCTAGGTGATTACGTCGTCAATAGACCGAACAGTAAAAGTTTGGAACATTAATAACATTTTTGAGCAAGAACATGTCATTGACAGGCATGAGCTGCAAGTTGAATCTATCTGGTAAATAACTATACAACAGGCACAACACTTTGAAACATCTTGCACAATCTATGTAGACTGGTCTTAAATGCACAGGTTTCAAATAGCTTGTATTAATTTACTTATATCACTTGTAACCATAGGCATGTTCAGCGGAGGTGCCACTGGTGTCGTGCCACCACCAATAGGTTGAGATTATGTCTATGTAGAATAAGACTTTTACTTAGAAACCATGGAACTGCAAGACTTCCTGGCAGCACGATTTAATAGCCAATCCATATATTTAATTCACTTTAATTTCGTAAAGCATTTGCCACATATACACCACGTCCCATTAGAGGCCATTGCAACAAGTAGGTGTGCTCTGGACAGATGTTGTTTGTGTGTGCTTTGACGGGGCTTCAGCAATGGCTGGTGAATTCACCGGAGTACAGACCATATGTAAAGAAGTTAATCAGTCCATTATGTATGTTCACTGTTATATACATTGTTTAAACTTTGTCTTGGTTAGTGCCTAAATAATCACAAGGAAAATCCAATTATTATTCTTTGGTATGGCACAGATTATTTGTAACTTTATTGGATTTAGTCCAAAGAAGCATGCTGCAGTCTTTGAGGACATCTTCAAATTAACTACAATTAAACTAAAGACTCTGAGATCCCTTTCAGACACTAGATGGGCCTGCCATTCAGTGGCGTGTTCTGTAATTTATGTTCACTTATAGAATGAAAAGAAAGGTGTAACATAATTACAATATGGTAATTAAATAAATTACATTAAAAACTGGAATTGGGTTAAATACATGTAGTTTTGCAGGTAAGTGTTTGATGCAAACGTGTAATCTTCAATGGTGTAGATTAATTTATCTCCGAGCCAGATGTGTCATAGTCTTTTTGAGGTTTTGGAGTCACAGTTATTATGATCTTTTGATAAGAAGTTGAATTGTCTTGTTCCAATACCAGAAGGTTTCTTAGAGAAAAGTGAAGTTCTGTGCATCGATAAAGAGTAGTCACTGCCATGTGGCGTGTGATGGCCATGGATAGTCCTCTTTCTAGGCAAGTGTCTGTGAGACAGCATGAGTGAAGACTTCGATGATGTAGATACCGTTGGGAGATTTCCCAGTGTCCTTAAAGACTTTTGACAGTTGTCTCGAGGTTGAAGGCCAGTCAGGACCCATACAGCGCGCTTTTGTTGTGTAATAAGGGCTCTTGAAATTATCAAGGGACCCTCAATTGAACCCTCATTCTTTTATGAAGCTATAATACTGATGAAGGGACAAATTATATATCACACCAGAGCAGGCCTGAACCTGTATTATCACATACCCCATTTAACATTCCAACTAGAATTCCAAAGACCCTAGAATTCCAACTATTTGTCCTTCTTATGGAAACATTTAGATTTTATTTTCAAAATGTTTTTTTAGACTTTTAATCTGGAAACAATAAACCTGTTTGAAAAGTTTAAACTAAATTTTGCATTGTTAGCACTAGTATTCTATGAGTGAGAGTTGTTCTCTGTTGTGTGCAGTATCTCACAGTTGACTGGGATAGCAGTGACAGTGACTCGTGGTTGTGTGGGAGTCTGGGACTTGCAGATCGGTAGACTCATGAGTCAACTGGCCGACAGTCCTCTAGGAGCCATAGTCACTCATGCACTCATTACTCCAGATGGCAAGTAAGTCTACATTTACCAAGACTGATATAAGTATAAAGAGGACAAAGGTCATAACATTCTGTCTACTACTTTTTTGGTTACATTGCTAATGACATGAGGGGAATGATGGGGTATGAATAGGAAAGGGATTAAATCTAAGATACAGAGAGCTATACTTATAATAGTATCAGTTCACATGACTCTCTCACATGGAACAGGAGAATGGACTACCTTTTCACTATGCATATATATATGCACATATATATACAGGGTGAGTGGCTCTTGGTGTGACAAAATTTTTTGGGTTTATAAACGCAATGTAAATGTGATACAATGGCAGTTATAAAAAAGTCCTAACTCCAAAAATTAGGTCTGAAATGAATTATTTTTCAGTTTTTTCTAAAAAAAACCCGTGTTTTTGTACGTAAATCTGATATTTCTCAGCAACGTATAGACATATGTGAGCAAACTACATCATTTTTTAGATTCTCCGTTAAATTTTAAATTTCAAAAGTTATCGGTTCAAACGGTAAGAAAAGAAAATTAAGCTTCAGGTCAATTCAAATGGCAAAGTTGCTATGTTTCAGAAAAACTGAAACATCATTGAACCCCATCGTTTTACCACACCCTGTACACAAGAATGTGTCAAGTGATATTAAAAACTTTACCATTTAATAGGCTTTAAAATGGTATGCATTATGACCATAGTTAAGTATTCGTGTTACCAACTGTTATCGGTTTGAATATTAAAATCATGCAAGCTACAAAAAAATTAAAACAATTTAATAACAACTGTACTTAATTTTTATGTTTTATAAAACTGCCTCATAAAACAAGGAATTGAAGATTACAAAAAAGTAAAGCAGTTTAAAATAATTTGTGGATGCTAGTTACGGATTAATGGTCACATCCTTTATCAATGTTTTAATTTCTTATCTTATCACTTTCACCAGTATCATTGTACATTCATTTCCTTATTTTGTTTTATAAGACCGGTGTCCACATGAATTACTTCTACCTCCAATAAACCATTTTTCTGCTCAATTTAGTCAAGTGTAGGCTGCCATGGAGTTCACTACTCGAAAATACGCTGATATGCACTTTATTTACGGGTTTTGTGATGGAAATGCGCGTGCTGCTGCCCAAAGAGAGTATCAAACTCGCTACCCTGATCGCCGACTTCCCAGTCATTCTGTGTTCTCAAGACTCCATCAACGTCTTGAGGAGGGAGGTACAGTTCAGAAAAGACCTAACGAAGTAGGACACATTGTTCATGATGTAGGATTAAATGAAGTAGTTCTAAATTCAGTTCGGAATGATCCAGAAGTTAGTAGTAGACAACTTGCAAGAGACGTAGGTGTATCACAATGGAAAGTTTTGGACATTTTGCATAAGATATAAGTTCCAAGTTCCATCCATACCATTTTACGCCTGTTCAAGGTCTGAAAGCAACTGATTCTGCTCCTAGGGTATAAATCTGTCATGGTTGCTAACAGAGACATAGAGCAGCATCATTTTTTTCGAAAAATCCTTTGGGACTGATGAGTCATTGTTTACAAGAGCAGGAATTTTCAATTGTCATAATATGTACCACTGAGGTCGGCAAAACCCACACCGGACAAGGGAACAATCCTTTTCAAACGTGTTTTAGTATTAATGTTTGGGGTCGAGTCTTAGGTGACCAATTGATTGGCCCTCACATATTTTAAGGAACTGTAAATGGAACAAAACTACTTAGATTTTTTGCAATACAACCTACCTCACCTTCTAGATGGTTTGAACAATGTTGAAAGAGACAAGCTTATATTCCAGCAGGATGGAGCCCCTCCACATTTTAATGGAACAGTACGTCAATGGCTGACTGAAAAACTAACCCGAGTGGATTGGACGTGGGGGAAACTGTCGCATGGACTGCCCGATCTCCCGACCCCACACCTATGGACTTTTTTGTGTGGGGCTTTTTAAGCAGGAAGTTTATTCCACCACAGTAAACTCAGAAGAAGAATTACGAGGCAGAATTGGTCTGGCTGCTCAAAGGCTTCGGGAAAAACTGTCTTTTTAAAATGACCGTAGGAGCAATGAAAAAAGCGAGCAAGAGCTTGTGTGAGAAAAGAAGGTCACCATTTTGAGAATGAACTGCAATGATTTTACTTTTTAATGTTTAGTGTTCAATGAGGTATTCTAATTTTCATTTACCTTAATTGATAAATTGATTAAAATTCCATTATTAAATATCTTTACTAATGCTCAAAAATTATGCTTTTAACCTATACTGATTTTTTTTAAACACCTAAATAGTTGGTATGGCATAACCTTGTTTTATGAGGCAGTTTTATAAAACATAAAAATTAAGTACAGTTGTTATTAAATTGTTTTAATCTCTTTGTAGCTTGCATGTTTTTTAATATTCAAAACCGATAAAAGTTGGTAACCGAATACTTAACTATGGTCATATGGCATACCATTTTAAAGCCTATTAAATGGCAAAGTTTTTAATAACACTTGACACATTTCTTGTGTACAGGGTATTGTGGTAGAACGATGGGGTTCAATGATGTTTCAGTTTTTCTGAAACATAGCAACTTTGCCATTTGAATCGACCTGAAGCTTAATTTTCTTTTCTTACCGTTTTGAACCGATAACTTTTTGAAATTGAAAATTGAACGGAGAATCTAAAAATGATGTAGTTTGCTCACATATGTCTATACGTTGCTGAGAAATATCAGATTTACGTACAAAAAACACGGGTTTTTTAGAAAAACTGAAAATAATTCATTTCAGACCTAATTTTTGGAGTTAGACTTTTTTATAACTGCCATTTGTATCACATTTACATTGCGTTATAACCCAAAAAATTTTGTCACACCAAGAGCCACTCACCCTGTATATATATACATTAAATTGTATAAATGGCAATAGCCTTATTTAATTTCAATAAACATTGAATTACAATGTTTATTGAATGTTTATATATATATATATATATATATATATATATATATATATATATAAAAAACTATATAACTTTAATAACTATTTTAATGTACGAAAAAGATAATTCTGCACATATAATTCAAAATGCTAAGTATTTCACTGTCACGTAGCAACTACGGAAGTGAGGTTAGTTCTTACTATTTATTGTAGCTTCTACTTTACCCGGTACTTTCTTTCAGTAACCGAGTGCAAAATGTACTCTTACTGATTTAAAATCTTACATTACAGAGTACTTCCTAAAGATGTTCCAGTTGCTGTTACTGCTAAAGGAGTCTGAGTACTTTGTACCAGAAGTGGCGGTAAATGTGTAAAGTAACCTGTACCAGGTACTTTCGGTTTGTGGTAACTTGTACTCTCAGGACGGCTAGTACCCGGCACAAAGTCGAGTAGTCCCGATATGATCAGTTGTCACAGTAGTGAGTATGTTGCTGAGCTCTGAGCAGTTCTGAACTGTGTTAGTTTGTTGTAATTCGTGTTTACTACAAGGTAAAACCGCCGGGCAATCTGATGATTTGCGATTAAACGAGCAGTTGCATGTGACGGTGAATTAAAAAAAACCTGCTCAATTTATTCTGTATTAAAAATTAAACATTTTTAATAGTGGTTTAACAAATTAAACGCTCCCGATAATGACTAAGAGCTCCATGACGTGACCAATGTAGAAGTTGGTGGACCACCCGGTCAAGAATAAAACTTAAGATGTTAATTTAATTGATTTGTAATCAAAACTTAACTATTTTGTTGTTTAAGTTAAATAGACTTCATATAAACTGTATTAATTTTGTTACAGAAGATTTTGATTATCCCAGTATAAGCTTCCTGGTGATTGATCGTAGAGTGGTTTAACTGCAAACTTTATACACCCTTATACACCCTGGCTCTCCACTTGCCCTCCTTTTATTAGTTCAAAAGTAATCTGAAATAACCATTTTAGGACCTAATATTTCAAATTTGTCCTGGGGGAGTGCTTTTCCTACTGATATGAGGGTTCTGGACCCCTCGAGAACATTTTATGGGTGCGTCACTGCATCTTTTAAGATAATAACATTTCAGAAGAAAAAGATCATTTTTAAAAGTTTTGACCATTCCAATAAGAGTGGTAGATGTTCCTAGTAATAGTTTTCGGGGCATTCTGAAACTAGACATACAAAATACCTTTAATTTGTTAAAAATTTTTATAACTTCTCCTCTACTTTACACATCGTTGCTGTGTTTCCCGATTCTGGATATTTATCTGTCATTTTTGTACTAGGGTGATTTTTATGTTTAGGTTTATAATTTCATCTGAGAGCGGAAACATACTGATTTGGAACCGAATAACCGGACAAGTAATTTTCAAAGAAGAACAAGCCGGTGTGAGGCAACTGGTTTTTCTGGAGGAGGGAACCAAGTTTCTGGCCATCTCCAAACCTCCAGTGCCGGTGGGACAAGAAGCTCCAAGCAAAACTACAGCTACTGGGATTATGAGGAATATTCCAAGTAAGACTATATTACGGAAATAATCTTTGATTTCTAAGATACATATGAACTGATAGATTGAGTTAGAAATTTTTTCATTTTCAAAGACTGAATTGCTATTTAGGTAGGTAATAAATTTTACATGTTTAAATTTAATATCACAGAAATGAAGGTGATATAAGAATTTTTACAAAGTGTTAATATTATATAGTATAGCTAGAGTAGTACATGTATATAACACATTCCTACCAGAGGTTATAGCAATAGTGATTGTGACACTTCCATTACAGGTATGTCTATGACTCTGGGCTGTTTGGTAGCCAATGTGTTAAAGTTTTGTATCGTCGTTTCAGGTGGAAGTCAAATATATTCTTTTGAATATCCTCTAAAGAACATAACTGGAATATCCTTTAAACAAGCAGTGGTGACTTGTGATGGACAGAACATTGTCGCTCTGGCAGCTGATAAAGGGCACCGGGAGACAGTGGTTGTGTTCAATGCCAAAACTGGGACTCCCGGGTCCAAAATACCACTCAAAGTAGCAGGTATTAAGGTAGGTCATGAAACTGTTTTATTTCATTTGCCAATATTAAAATACTATATGAAAATTTTAAGGCTCTACTAGTACAATGTGAGTGTGCAAGGTCTGTTGAAGAGAATTAAACCTTATGAATGAACCATGGTTATGAATGAAGGAGCTTGCACGAACCTTCGTGTGCATGGATGAATTGTTTCCCCAACTGGCAGTGTTTGAGTGAAAATATTTCTTTGTTATTTACAGAATTGTAACCTCTAGGATTTGGTTTCCCGGTCATACCCATGACATCACTAGTGATTACGGTGTTCATGAAGTAGAGATCACTGTTCGAGGAGTCCAGCATGTTCTGAGACTTCAGCAGGAGGTTGGTTTTGTTCTGCGGTCAGCAGCTTTGTCACAGATTTGCTGCTAATCTCTTCATTACTAAATCTACGTTCAAAAAGGAATGTGCTGATGCCCATCTCTTCTGAAATATCTCTGAGAGTTCCCTCATCACCAAAGCATTCCTAACTTTGACAATGATTTGGTCATTTTGGCATGTTGATAGCCAACTGGATCGTGGGTAAAACCGCTTGAAGGGATTGAAACCGCTTGAAGGGGGGTCGGCATGTCCTATCTTCCCTATGTAAAATACCATATCTTTAGGTACACATATCTCAATAACTAATAAAGATATCCAGTTAATTCTTTTTTTGTTGTGTTCCCCACACCTTAATCTTTAATTGGAGCGATTGGTTTTTATTTCTCAAAAATGTTTTTCCAAAAAAAATATTTTTTTTTTAATTAGTCATTATAATATTTGCGGATGTTATTTGTAATTTTTTTAATGACAAATTTAAAAATAGGAATATCATAAAACCCATCGCTTAAAACAAAGATATAAGTGTGGGGAACACAACAAAAAAAGAATTAACTGGATATCTTTAGTAGTTTTTGATATATGTGTAACCTAAATTTAAAAAATCTACTTTTCGGAAAACGCCAAAAAACCAACTTTATTATGAAAAAACGGAAAAACCCTACCTTAGTGCATGCCTGCTCTCCATAGGAAGGGTTGTCAGGGTCTTCCATATCTTCATAAACATCTTCTAACCTCTTATTGGCAATGCTGAGCTGTTTACGGCACCGTTTTTCAATTTCTTGCATAGCTTTATCCGATTTTTTTTTATCCGCACCTCGTCAAGCTCCTTCATGACACGGATGCAGTTTGACCCAGGATTGATTCCAAGTTTGTGTAAAATTTTACACTTTATAATATTACCACGGTTGTAAGTAGCTATTGCTTCACACACTCCTAGTTCCAAGGTATTCTTCAATACAAAAACTGCTTTAGGAACCCGAGACCAGATGACACTGTTTCAGGGATTCGCTAGGATTCTGCGTGCCCCGTGCAGACACTTACGCAGCAGATGCTCTTGAGAGAGATCCCTGAAAATAGGCTTTATTTCATCCATAACAATTGGAGGCAGATGGGTGTGGTCCTTATGATTGTATGGTTTTTCCTCAGCTATAGCTTTCTTGAATTTGCACCATGTATCAGGTCCATTGGGGCATAGTGAGCAGGTTCAGCGTTAGATGAAACAAGATGTTCAGCGAGATGAAAAGCTGAAAGATGAATAAAGTCGCCAGACTGCTGCTTTTCATTTTCTGTATGTATTCCTCATAATTATTGCCAATAATAAGTCTCTGTATTTCATCTATAACAGGAGTTAGTCAAGCGACCACGGCCTTCTATCTTTTTACCATCGGAAAGATCTTTTTTCCCTATTTTAGTCTTTAGAGTTCGGAGCCTGGTGCCCATACGTTTTCTAACATGAGCTATACACTCTAACTTTTCTGTTACATACTCTGGGCCATAAGGGGCTTCCTTTTGAATGGTTGGGAATGCAGCACTGTCGCCGTCACCTAAGTAATATCTGTATTTGATACCCCTAGTAGCCTCTGATTTCCTGAACATGTCAACAACACCGGCCACCTCCATTCCACCACTTGGTCCCGGCATAGTTAGCAGCACAATTACCTTCATGTTGTTGATTTTAGTCTGTTTTTTGCACCTACAAAAATCTGCTAAATACCCTAACATCTACTACTTTCCCGGTATTAGCGGCAATAGCAGTAATAACACCGTTGTGTGAGACATGGCCGCGGCGCTGCCAGGTTCCGTCAAAAATACCAGTTATATTCATATCGCCATCATTTTCAACCACAGCTTCTGTGGCTGCTTGTTTCATTTCTTCTTCACAAATTTCTTTTGCTGTTGCTGCAAGGGTTTTTGTTGTATACCTTGAAAGAAGGAGGCTTTGGTAAGTTCATAACTGAACAAAATGTCTTCGCTGCCTGCTCCCCCTTCCCAATACAGCGAAAAGCATAAACTGCTCGAACATTTACTTCTGATCTACGGTTTCCTAATTTTTCACTGTTACTAGATGATACAGAAAATCCACACTCATTACACTTTATTTCAATTGTCACAGATAGGCCTACTCTGTTACTTGTTTGAAGTGAAAGTGAACCATTGCATTGAGAGCAAACCGCTATGTCTAAAAGCAACTTCTCAAAACTCAGCAAGTTTACAATATCATTACTACAATTGTTACTCATACTTATGTATTGCTCATACTCATCTAAACTACTAACTAACTTTTTCCCTGATGTGCTCTGTTTATTTAGATTACAATCATCACTTGGTCCAGGAGTAGGCGTAAGTTCAGTGACATTGGAGCTAACACTAGGCCTAGCAGAAGTATCACCACCACTTCCATTGTTTGTCTTCCAAGCTGGGTACCCCACTGAATAAACTTTTACGTTTTTTAAATGTCTTACTAGGTACGCGAGGCATTTCGAATAAAAATAAAAACTACAACCACTTTCAATAACTTTGGTAACGAAATTTCACCATTGAAGCATAAACAATCACTGTCACAACATTACAAACACAAACATAACCAACAAGTCAGACAAACAATAAACAGAACATCTGACTGACACAACCAAAGTGTATCACGTGATGAAGTGTTGCCAACACAGCTATAATAACAAAAAAAATCTTTCGTAACAGTTTTAGAGTGAGTACTATATTGAAGCCCAGTCGGCGTGGTGGAGCCACGAAAAAACTACGGTGCATACTGTAATAAAATGTCTCATAAAAAAATAAATATAATAATAATAACAGTAATTTTGGTATCAAATTAAAGCTAAAAAAGTAGAGGAATTTAGATAGCTAAAAATCTAAAAATCGATAATTTTTGACGAAAATTCGTTCCGACCCCCCTGAACTACTCCTTAATATGTGTTGCGCTAAGGAGTCTTTGTCTAGTGTTGTAATAGCATCTTCACTGAAAGCTTTTCCACTTGGCTGTCACTCAGTCTTCCATTCATTCCATAATTTTCCTTGCAGTAAAACATCTGACTATAACAAATACATACTCCATCACTCAAATGCTGGCATCCAGCAACTTTACTATCCCTGTGGATAGGGCGTATTGAAGTACTTGGCCCTCAAAGTGTGAATGGAGAGTATTCGTTTATAATACTATCTATTTATAGAAATCCATTGTTGAGAATCAGAGATTTTTAAAGAATGCAATCTTTCCTAAACTACATCCTCAAAATGTTTTTGTTTAAATCGTTCGTTGTTGCCAGAGATTATAATTTGAATTTCCTTTCAGATAATCATGAAATGTTGGAGTTTAGTAACATATGTACCTCGAATCGTCTCAAAAGTAACTTCTTGCAGATAACAATGAAGGAGTCCGCATCTTGTACTGATAATATTCTAACCTCTTTTACCACTATTTGTGTTTTTTTATCATATTTTAGTAGTTGTGTCTACATTGCATGAAATGTTGGAGTTTAGTAACATATGTACCTCGAATGGTCTCAAAAGTAACTTCTTGCAGATAACAATGAAGGAGTCCGCATCTTGTACTGATAATATTCTAACATCTTTTACCACTATTTGTGTTTTTTTATCATATTTTAGTAGTTGTGTCTACATTGCATGAAATGTTGGAGTTTAGTAACATATGTACCTCGAATGGTCTCAAAAGTAACTTCTTGCAGATAACAATGAAGGAGTCCGCATCTTGTACTGATAATATTCTAACCTCTTTTACCACTATTTGTGTTTTTTTATCATATTTTAGTAGTTGTGTCTACATTGCATGAAATGTTGGAGTTTAGTAACATATGTACCTCGAATGGTCTCAAAAGTAACTTCTTGCAGATAACAATGAAGGAGTCCGCATCTTGTACTGATAATATTCTAACATCTTTTACCACTATTTGTGTTTTTTTATCATATTTTAGTAGTTGTGTCTACATTGCATGAAATGTTGGAGTTTAGTAACATATGTACCTCGAATCGTCTCAAAAGTAACTTCTTGCAGATAACAATGAAGGAGTCCGCATCTTGTACTGATAATATTCTAACCTCTTTTACCACTATTTGTGTTTTTTTATCATATTTTAGTAGTTGTGTCTACATTGCATGAAATGTTGGAGTTTAGTAACATATGTACCTCGAATGGTCTCAAAAGTAACTTCTTGCAGATAACAATGAAGGAGTCCGCATCTTGTACTGATAATATTCTAACATCTTTTACCACTATTTGTGTTTTTTTATCATATTTTAGTAGTTGTGTCTACATTGCATGAAATGTTGGAGTTTAGTAACATATGTACCTCGAATCGTCTCAAAAGTAACTTCTTGCAGATAACAATGAAGGAGTCCGCATCTTGTACTGATAATATTCTAACCTCTTTTACCACTATTTGTGTTTTTTTATCATATTTTAGTAGTTGTGTCTACATTGCATGAAATGTTGGAGTTTAGTAACATATGTACCTCGAATGGTCTCAAAAGTAACTTCTTGCAGATAACAATGAAGGAGTCCGCATCTTGTACTGATAATATTCTAACCTCTTTTACCACTATTTGTGTTTTTTTATCATATTTTAGTAGTTGTGTCTACATTGCATGAGATGTTCAGCATAATTTGACTATTGACTAGCAGTATTCTGTGGAAGGTGTACCTTAAAACGGAGATTGCCCTAGACTCGGGACAATCACTACAGTGTATTTTATAAACTCTGATGATATGTTGTCAAAATTATCTTCATCTGGATTTTACGGAGATTTATTTTGTCACTGATTTTATTTACAGTGTCAAAAACCACAATGTATCCATGTTTTGTAAATATGTTGTTGACTTTGTAGTTCAATGTATTGTCATACATCATAGTTAAGTACTTCTTATTTGTGGACTTGTTAGGATGGCATTTTCGCAACTTATTTTTGTAAGGATTTAAAATGGTTCTGTGGAACATATCTGTAACCATGGAATCGTTTTTATTCCCAGGACGTAGCATTCATGGTGGCAATGCCCAACAAATCTAACCTGGTAGCACTGGTGGATGCTGAGAAAGCCACCATCCTGGACATCAAAGGCAAGAGAGCGGTGAGGACTGTGCCCAAGTGGGGAGGCTGTTGTACCAGAGACGGCAAGTTCGGACTGTATGCTCCCTCCAGGGGTGGGCTGGAGTTAGTTGAGCTAAAGAAAGGCAACACTGTGAGAACATTTATCCCTAAGGTTGCCGAGGGAGTGTTCACCGTAATTTGTATGTTTAACAAAACTGATGAGTACGTCCTGTACTACCACAGCGGGAAGAAAACACTAAGGGTTTTCAGGTATTTATTGTGTTAGATAAAAATACCAATATTTTAATTTTTCTTTCTTGTTATATTCTTAAATTCCACTTATGGTTTATACATGAGTGATTTTTAGAATGATTAGGAATGCTATTTGTAGTTTGATGTAAGGTATAAGTGAGAGGTACACCACACCCTGTGTCTCTTAACAAGCTTCACTGAGGTCACTTCAAATTTCCAAAATTCCAATAACTCATTTAATTCTCGAGAAGCCCTACGGACAGATAGATCAACAATCATAAAAAAATAAATGTGAACAAGGCACTGAGCCATATTCCATTATAGAACCCATTCTTGTCAGTGTAGAAATGAAGTTTGGTGCGAACGTTAATATCTACAGATGAAGTGTTACCCGAGATATCTTGTCACATGATACATTAACGTCTTCGTTCGTTAATATAGGTTTCATAACAGATTGTTTAACTATTAAAAGTTCCGAAAGATGAGTTAAGAAGGCTACTAGAACTCATGAGTACGCTGAAATTAAATCTTGTCATAGACTTTTAACATTGACTCTCCGCTCTATTATTGTCTTTTACTTTACGAATAAAGTCATGTTTTGAAATGTCGTATGATTGGACTCAGTGTGTTTACAAATTTATTTATTCTGCTAGTTTTACGTTGCAATCGTGGTTGGCCAATATAAAAATATTCGCTTATGTTTCGTCCAATCCTATAGAGTAATATACACCATTGTCATACTCAGTGTCGCCTAGTTTCTAGACTATAGGACAGTTTGTTTTCAAGTCACTCTAATGACAGCAAGGAACACAGGAATGACATTTTCCAGCCCCTTGAATGATAGGCTTCGCTAATGCTCAGACAATTATTTCCAGGTCAAAGAAATTTAATATTTACGCTTTGACAGAAATGACAATGCCTGGATAGTATTGTTGTATTTTGATAAGTGATATAATTCTACTGTTTGAACTTCTCATTGAGGATATGTCCTACTTTCTTGTGTCTTACTTTAGAGAATTAACACGTTGATCCTTTTAATTTGTCTTAAAAGTGGCCTTTTTAGTATATATACAAAAAATTAGTGAAATTGATGTTATGACTGTCATCAGTGAGGTGTCATAGATTTTGGCCTGTGAATTTTAACACCTGACATTTTAAGATAGTATTTGTTGATTATCATACAATGTTATCTAAACATTATTTTGTCATTTGAGAACAGTATTGATGTCAAAAATATTCTTTACCGTTAATATCTAGGCAATGCTATTGTGTAATATGTAACTTACACAGCAGACATTATCAAAATGTATTTCTATATATAGAATAAACAAATAACTCAATACATAAACTGAAATTGAGAACTAAGAATCGAAGCAAGCAACTAAAATACAATTTTTACAGAACACTGCTCTTAACATAACAAATTACATGTTTATTGCAATCTCCAGTCAAATAATTATGCTGAATGCCAAAGTATAATCCAATTTTTCCTCTTTCAAAAAACATAATGATGGAACAGTAATGTTCCTCTATAACAGGACAGCAGATGCCAAGATGATAGCCAACTTCCGAGTGCAAGCAGAGTTGAGTGCAGTGGAAAGTACAGAGGATGGGAGAGCCATCGTCCTGGGAACTGTTGATGGCTGTGTCAGTGCTCTGGCCATCGCGGACCCAGACAAGCCAGAGATGAAGGAGTTCCTAGCAGGACTACCTTCACGAGATGAGCAGGTATTGTGAGACTGGCAGGATTAACTTTACTATATGAGCAGGTACTGTGCGACTAGCGAGATTACCTTCACGAGATGAGCAGGTACTGTGCGACTAGTGGGACTACCTTCACGAGAAGAGCAGGTACTGTGCGACTAGCGGGATTACCTTCACGAGATGAGCAGGTACTGTGCGACTAGCGGGATTACCTTCACAAGATGAACGGGTACTGTGCGACTAGCGAGATTACCTTCACGAGATGAGCAGGTACTGTGCGACTAGTGGGACTACCTTCACAAGAAGAGCAGGTACTGTGCGACTAGCGGGATTACCTTCACGAGATGAGCAGGTACTGTGCGACTAGCGGGATTACCTTCACGAGATGAACGGGTACTGTGCGACTAGCGAGATTCAAATCAAATCAAATCAAATCCGTTTTTTGTTGCCGGAACATTATACAACGCATGGCAAATGTCATATTTTTACTTTTTACTGGCTAAAATTTTTGTCAAACACACCACAAGACATCTCATTCAAACATACAATTTTGCAAACGTACCTACATCCATTCATTCACCAATTATTCCCACTTCCCAGCGACGAATTTTGTCAGTCTTTTTAATTGGTGGTCTCCCAATCATAAGCAAAAAACTCGTCAACATTATAAAATGTTTTTGACACTAAAAAGCGTTTCAAACGAGTTTTTAACACTTTGAGTGTTGAAGTGTTTTTAATTGAATTTGGTAACTTATTGACGAATTGAACACCCTGCCTGTGAAGGCAAGCGTTCATAAACCACCGTTCTGTGCCTACCAGTTTTTCGGTAGTTATCTCTGCCTCTAGTCTCATACATATGTATGTCTCGGCCATTCGTCATGGCACATTTAGACATACAAAACAGAGTTGTTTCCAAGATGTAGAGACTGGGCAGCGTCAACAGTTGCAAATTTTTGAAGGCTTCCTTGCACGTCTCTCTAAATTTCAACTGAGAGCGATAATGCGGATTGCTTGTTTTTGCAGCTTGAACACTCTCAGGAATTGATTGTTTGCACAAGCTCCCCACAACACCAGCCCGTAAGTGAGGTGGGGGTAAATCAAGCCATAATACGCCATCATCAGAACTTGAGTCGGGCAGTATTTGGCTAGAGACCTCAAAACATAAATGCCTGAGGCCAATTTGGAGCAAACGTGGTCGATGTGATCGTTCCAAGTCAACCCTCGATCTAGGTATATTCCCAGGAATTTTGAACAATATACTTCTTCCAGCATAGTGTCAGCCAACATAACAGCTGGCTCATCATGACTATCTACTGGTCGTAAAGCAAAATTTATAAAATTGGATTTTGCAGAATTTGTTTTAAGATTGAGGCTGTTAAAATTTTGGACACAGTTGTTAATTTCAACAAAACTATGCTGTTCCAAAGTCAATTTTGATTTGCTAGTGAAACAGAGAGTCGTGTCATCAGCATACTGCACTAGTCTTCCGTGCAGAAGTGATGAACCCTACATCATTGACATAGATCAGGAAGAGAATTGGACTGAGAATTGAGCCCTGTGGGACACCATAACTCAGGTGAATTGGTTCAGATAATTTATTTGAGATCTGGACAATTTGAGTTCTATGGCTTAGAAATGATCTGAGCCACTGGAGAGGCACGCCTCGGATGCCATGAGATTCAAGTTTGTCAAGCATTGTAACATGGTCAACACAGTCGAATGCTTTCGATAAGTCCAGGAACACACTCAATGTGTGATCCCGACGTTCTAGTCCCTCTACAACCATGTCGACAAGATTTACAACTGCGTCTATTGTCGACTTGCCCTTCCTGAAGCCAAACTGGTCTTCCGATAGCTGGTTGTGTTTATTCAAAAATTGAAGCATTCGTGTCAAGAAAAGCTTTTCGAATATTTTGCTCATAACTGGCAAAATTGAGACAGGCCCGGTAATTTTGTGGGGATTGGGGATCGTCTTTCTTGAAAATAGGGGTTACTTTAGCGGTTTTGAGGAGTGAGGGAAAAACTCCTTGTTCAAAAGAGAAATTTTACTAATTGGGTTAATGGTCTCACAAATATGCTTTGAACATTTTTTTATGAGCCACGTTGACATTGAATTTAAATCATTTGTTTTTTTGGCTGGGAGCTGCTGAATTATTTTTTTCAAGCTCTTCCTCAACGACAGGTGCCAGTGCCAGGGAGGCTACTGGACACTGCCTACGTCTTGTGATTCCTTGTGGGGGTGATGGGCAAGGCCTTGCTCACAAGCCACAGATCCGAAGAATCTGTTTAAACCTATTTGCAACCTCCACCGCGTCCTCCACAAGTCTATCACCACTTTTTAATTTGATTTGTTTGTTACTTGATTTGTTTTTATTGTTGATGATGTCCCATGCAGTTTTAGAAATATTTTTGGAAGATATAATTGATTTGGAAACATCATATGCCTTTGCAGATTGGATAACTTTTCTATAAATTCGTTTGTAATTTCGGAAAAAAACCGCTTGAATTCTTCATTTTGGGACGTTTTTTTGGATTTCTGAGAAAATCTTTAGTTTTTCTCTAGAAACCAAAATTCCTTTAGTTATCCATTTGTTGTTTACCCTTTTGGGACAAACTTTTATGGTTTTGAGTGGACAGTAAATGTCAAGATGAAAGTTGAGTGTATCACTAAACCTTTTAAAATGCTCATCTACTGAATGAATTGAATCTTGGTGTTTCCAATTTTCTTTAGAAAGGGGAAGTGTTGAGAAGAGCGATGTTTCCTGGCCTTAAGTCTCTTATTGTTTTCGTGATTTTTAGCTCCCTCTCGATTTTTACTCCACTAATTATGGCCTCTTGGCCATAGTGGTCCGAGATAGCTGTATTGACCACGGACACTGCGACACTTGATAGATTGGAGATGATGTTGTCAATTGTCGACTGTGTTGAATGTGTCACACGCGTTGGCGTTTTGACTAACAATTCTAGGTCAAATGACCTTAACAGGTCGACAAATCGTTTGGTGGAAGGATGATTAGTGTCCATTGCATTAATGTTGAAGTCACCCATTAGGGACATAATCCTGTTGATGGCTAGTCAAATCCATCAGTAGGGCTTCAAAATGTGTAAAAAAACTTTCCTCATTGCCATTGGGAGACCTATAGATTCCGATGACGGTTAATTTTGATCTGTTTGAATTGAATTTTATCCCAACTGCTTCAAAATCTTTTTCGCTAGTTTTTATGGGTGAAAATGGAGAAAAAGTATAATTTTTTCTAACAAAAATGGCGGACTCCTCCTCCTTTGGAAAGTTGTCGGCAATATGAATTAGCCAATGTGAAATTTGGAATTTTGCATAGGTCGATGTTCTTGTCATTAAAACCGTTCTCGGTTAATACAAGTACATCTGTTTTCATTTCTGCACACATCAGTTGAATTTCGTCAAGCTTGTTAGTGGCAGATTGGGCATTTTGGTGAAGCAGTCGGATTTGAATCTGATTGAGAAATTTTGAACTCGTTTGTATTTGTTGGGTAACGTCAGTCAATTTTGTTCGTCGGCCAGGCGTGGGGCCCCTAAAAAAAACAGAATCAAATTTGACCAAAGGCACCGGCGATGAGGTGGCAGGCGGACAGCTGTTGACGGCCTCGGCGAATGTCTTATTGCCAGGACGTGTCAATCGCGCCCTCTGGAGATGGCACCAGCGCGAATCTCGAGGAAGCAGGTCCTGGCGTCATAAGTAGAGGAACTGGTCTCGATGTAGTACTCCCAACGATGACCGGCTCCACAGCTGCACTGCCGTTGGAGATAGTGCCTCCCGAGCTCAGTTGCTGGCGATCTTGCACAGGCAGTGAAGACAACGGAGTGGAAGAGGGCCGCACAAGAAGAGGCAGCATGAGCAGGCGAGGTTGGGGGTCGGATTGGTTTGGTGACTGACCGAAACGATCAAGACACCCCAACAGAAGCTCAGCCAGCAGCCGCTTGCCAGGCCAGTCGCAAGTGCATACCGTGTTGGGTAAACCAGCGTCTTCCGATCTCGTTGAAATTTAGCACCTCTATTCCTTTATATCGAACAGACAGCTCCTCGATGTAGAAGTTAACGAGGGCAATACGCTGGTTCACGGCGTGGTCCATAGAGAGATCATGTCGATGCGGAACAGTGGACACGATGACGGCCGACGAGCTGAGGCGAGCAGTTAACTGTCGCTCTAGGTGCTCGAAGATGGTATAGGACTCATCGGCGGCGTAGGAGACTATAGGACGAGATGAGCAGGTACTGTGCGACTAACGAGATTCAAATCAAATCAAATCAAATCCGTTTCTTGTTGCCGGAACATTATACAACGCATGGCAAATGTCATATTTTTACTTTTTACTGGCTAAAATTTTTGTCAAACACACCACAAGACATCTCATTCAAACATGAGATTATCTTCACAAGACGAACGGGTACTGTGCGACTAGCGAGATTACCTTCACGAGATGAGCAGGTACTGTGCGACTAGTGGGACTACCTTCACAAGATGAACGGGTACTGTGCGACTAGCGGGACTACCTTCACGAGATGAGCAGGTACTGTGCGAAAAGCGGGATTACCTTCACAAGATGAGCATGGGGGTGTTGCAATTTTTTTGAAACAAAGTTTCACTTCAGTTACGTATACGATAAAAGAAACGGAAGATAAACATTTTGAAGCAGCCGGGATTAAACTTCAAACCCAAAATTCAAAATTGGTCGTCATTGGCATCTATAGGTCTCCCAGTGGAAACGAAGACATATTTTTTTTCAAAATTAGAATACTTGTTGATGGACCTGACTCACCATGACCTTGACTTCGTCCTGATGGGCGATTTCAATATTAACGCTTTGGACAACAACCACCAATCCACCAAACGTCTAGCCGACTTGCTAAGGTCTTTTGATCTTGAATTATTAATAAAAACCCCCACAAGAATAACAGCAACGTCACAATCGGCTATCGATAATATCATTTCCAACCTTCCCAATGTCGCAGTGTCTGTGGTTAATACAGCGATTTCAGACCACTATGGTCAAGAAGCTATAATCAGCGGGAAGAAATTCAAACGCGAGCCCAAAATTGTTTTTTAAAACAGTAAGAGACACAAGGCCAGAAAATATCGCCATCCTCAATGCTTCACTTGCAAAAGAAAAGTGGGAATTTTTAAATTCTTCTCAATCTGTAGAGCAGCTTTTCAAAATTTTCGACAATTGTCTTAATTTTCATCTTAATGTCTGCTGCCCTACAAAAACTGTCAAAGTTTGTCATAAAAACATGAAAAATAATTGGATTACCAAAGGCATCCTGATTTCGAGAGAAAAACTTAAATTTTTCTCCGAAATTAACAGAAACACAAAAGACAATAACTTTAAAGTTTTTTTTCCGTAACTATAAAAAGATTTATAGAAAAGTTATTCAAGCGGCAAAATCATATGATACATTAAATTCGATAAAGTCTTCCAAAAACATTTCAAAAACCATTTGGGGCATTATTAACAATAAAGTCAAAGATTCGAAAAAATTCCAAATTAAAATTGGGGATCGAATTGTGGATGATGAGATTGAGGTGGCAAATGAATTTAACAAATTTTTTGCTAATGTAGCCTGTGAGCAGGGCCCTCGTCCGTCAATACATCAAGTAAAACCCATTCAAAGACAAAGTCCAGTAACCTCAATGGTCTTGACACCTGTCGTTGAGGAAGAGGTGGATAGAATCATTCAGCAGCTTCCATCGAAAAAGTCCAATGATACTAATTTAATGTCAATGTGGCTCATCAAGCAGTGCTCTAAGCATATTGTGAGGCCTTTGACTGTATTAGTTAATCTGTCATTTCGCACAGGAGTTTTCCCCTCGCTCCTAAAAATCTCAAAAGTAATCCCTATTTTCAAAAAAGACGATCCCACAGTCATCAATAGTTATCGGCCTGTCTCGATTTTGCCTGTAATAAGCAAAATATTCGAAAAGCTTTTTTTATTACGAATGCTTCAGTTTCTTAACAAATACAATCAGCTCTCAAATGAACAATTTGGATTCAGAAAGGGCAAATCAACGATAGACGCAATTGTGAGTCTTGTTGAGACGATTGTAGAGGGGCTGTTGAGGGGGATTTGTAGAGTCGAAATCACACGTTAAGTGTGTTTCTCGATCTATCTAAAGCATTCGATTGTGTTGACCATCTTACGCTGCTTGAGAAATTGGGGTCCCATGGCATTCGAGGCGTGCCGCTCTTGTGGCTTAGTTCATTTTTAAGCCACAGATCTCAAGTTGTCCAAATTTCAAACCATGTTTCAAATTCAATGAAAATTATTTATGGAGTCCCTCAAGGATCAATTCTCAGCCCTATTCTGTTCCTGCTCTATGTCAATGACATAGAATCATCACTACCACACGGAAGAATCGTGCAGTATGCGGATGATACGACTCTATGTTTTAATGAAACAACAAAATCAGTTTTAGAACAAAACACCTTTGTTGCAGTAAACAGTTGTGTGCAACATTTTCATAGCCTCAATCTAAAAACAAATTCTTCAAAATCCAATGTTATAAATTTTTCTTTGCGCTCGACAGACTGCGAATATGGCCCGGCCATCGTGTTGGATGAGGCCATATTAGAAGAGGTCTGTTCCTCGAAATTCCTTGGAATTTACCTTGATCAAGGTTTGACATGGAATTTTCATATCGATTACGTTTGCTCCAAATTAGCCTCAGGCATTTATGTGCTGAGGTCTCTAGCTAAATACTGCCCTATTCAGGTTATGATGACGGCTTATTATGGCTTGATCTACCCACATCTCACCTATGGACTAGTGCTGTGGGGTGCATGTGCAAGTAACCAATTTTTAAGAGCGTTCAAGCTTCAAAAACGAGCGATACGCATCATTGCAAAATTAAAATTAAGAGAGTCGTGCAGGCCAGCTTTCAAAAGATTGCAACTGTTGACTCTGCCAAGTCTCTACATTTTAGAAACGACGTCATATTGTATGCTTAAATGCACCTTGATCAACGGACGGGATGTTCACTCGTACGAGACAAGAGGCAGAGAAAACTACCGAACTAGGAGACACAGGACGGTAGTTCATGAACGTTTGCCCTCACAAGCAGGAGTTCATCTCATCAACAGCTTGCCAGATGAAATTAAAAATTCACCTACGCATAAAAAATTTAAAACTCGTTTGAAACGCTGTTTAGTGTCCAACGCTTTTTATAGCGTGAACGAGTTTATGACATATAACTGGGAGACCGCACAATCAGAAGACTTGCTCTCGAATTGAGGTGGGTAAAAAATTGGCGATGAATGGAGCAGAGTGAGTGTCAAAATGTATGTATGAATGAGAGTTCGATGTAACATGTGTGTCAAAATTATTAGATACTTGACGTTTGCTATACAAATGTACTATTTGTCTCCGCAATAAATACTTGACTATTGACTACTATTGACTATTGAGGTACTGTGCGACTAGCGGGATTACCTTCACGAGATGAACAGGTACTGTGAGACTAGCGGGATTACCTTTACGATATGAGCATATACTGTGAGACTAGCGGGATTATCTTCACGAGATTAGCAGGGACTGTGCGACTAGCGGGATTACATCCACGAGATGAGCAGATACTGTGCGGCTAGCGGGATTACCTTCACGAGATGATCAGGTACTGTGAGAGTAGCGGGATTACCTTCACGAGATGAGCAGTTACTGTGAGACTAGCGAGATTATCTTCACAAGATGAGCAGGTACTGTGCGACTAGCCGGATTACCTTCACGAGATGAACAGGTACTGTGAGACTAGCGGGATTACCTTCACAAGATGAGCATATACTGTGAGACTAGCGGGATTACCTTCATGAGATGAGCATATACTGTGCGACTAGCGGGATTACCTTCACGAGATAAGCAGGTACTGTGAGACTAGCGGGGTTACCTTCACGAGATGATCGGGTACTGTGGGACTAGCGGGATTACCTTCACGAGATAAGCAGGTACTGTGAGACTAGCGGGGTTACCTTCACGAGATGATCGGGTACTGTGGGACTAGCGGGATTACCTTCACGAGATAAGCAGGTACTGTGAGACTAGCGGGGTTACCTTCACGAGATGATCGGGTACTGTGAGACTAGCAGGACTATATATAAATATATAGTCAGTATGCAGTACATGTAAAAAATGAAATGAGATATATAAATTAAAAATGTTGCATGCAACCATAGCGCGGGGCCCGTTGTGCGACATGTGGCGTGGTGTACGCGAACGCTTACGCTTACCTTGTATAGAAGTAGTATATATACGTACACCACGCCACATGTCGCACAACCATAGCGCGGGGCCCGTTGTGCGACATGTGGCGTGGTGTACGCGAACGCTTACGCTTACCTTGTATAGAAGTAGTATATATATACGTACACCACGCCACATGTCGCACAACCATAGCGCGGGGCCCGTTGTGCGACATGTGGCGTGGTGTACGCGAACGCTTACGCTTACCTTGTATAGAAGTAGTATATATACGTACACCACGCCACATGTCGCACAACGGGCCCCGCGCTATGGTTGCATGCAACATTTTTAATTTATATATCATTTAATTTTTTACATGTTCTGCATACAGACTTGCAGTCAAACTGGAAAGAAATAATTACAACTTTCCACATAAAAAATTGTTTTGCTTTACTGAGTGATAGGCATAAATGAAATTAAATTTTATACAATTAAAGTGTAAGGATGAAATCTTTCTCGATATATCTTGCCACATGATACATTCAGTATAATGTTGTTCTTTGTTCAGTAAGTAACGTTTTATAGCAGTGTTCAAATAAAAGTTTCGGCACGTCAGCGATGGTAGAACATGACGTAACAACGTAAGAGTTGACCTAAGTGTTTTTTCAATCCAGTTTTACCATTTGACACGGGTTTTCTTAAAAACCACTTATCTTCAACATCTGGGACCTGTTTTATTCGATTCATCAGGCCAAAAACCATAAGAAACTGTTGAATTCATCCCTTAATCTACTTTACAGGAGTTTCCGGAATACCTCGTTTTACAGGGTGAAGTGAATCCTTGTGAAATATTTCACTAGCCGTAACTCGCTAATGAAGCACTTCCAGACCCATATTTATATAAAATTTTTCATTATGTTTACATGTACAATGAGCTCTCACAGTTTCTACAGATAAATGGATTATAATTAATGTATAATAATTATTTCTAATTAATTAATTTTATAGTAATGTCTCTCAAAACACATACATAAATTTAATTCTGATTGGATTTCAGTGGAAGAAAAAACTTGAACGACAAAAGGCATCGAAAAGATTCAGAGCTGCTGGGTCGATCGCTAAGCTTTGTATCCAGATGTATGAAAACGTTACAAGCTCCAATGACAATGAAGCTGCTGCCGTGTCGAATGAACCTCAAGAAGACGAGGAAGGAAACACAATCCCGACTGAAGTCAATTGAATGTTCTGTGTTTGGGAATAAGAATGTGATATTAAATTTATGGTGCTTGTACAAGTGATAGTTTTTAATACGGGAATGATAGAAAACATGCTTTTAGCAGTTTTAAACTGAAGATAATATTGTATGATTAAATGTTAACTTGGCTGATTATTCTATTGCTGTTAACAATATTTATGTACAATAAACTGCAAAACCAACCAATGTAGTTTTTATTTCAAGATAAAAGTTTATTACATACAAAGAACTGTAAACCAGGCAGTAGTGTTGGAAATAAACTCTGAGTTAGTTGCGGTCCATTTAAAACACCATTTGCCATGCACGGTCTCGGTTTGTGGGCTTAAATAACTCCCGGAAAACGCATCTAAAACAATTTCCACACGTTCAACATGAAAATCTTTTACCACAAATTCTTTAAAGTAATACTTTAAAAAAAAACATAAAATAAGTTTTATAAGTTTTTAATTAAATGTGATTTCAATTTCACTTATAGTAAAATATATTTAAAAATAATTTATAATAAAAACTAAACCAGCAATGATCACATTGAAATATAATAATAGTTTAATACTTATAGTAATATTGCTTATTCCACTTAAAATTAAAATAATAAAATAAAAATAGGAAAAGAGTACAAATACCACACAAACCCATCCCATGACTTAAAGATTCATTGAAAAATTACTTTCAGCCATTGCAATGGAGGAACAGATTCTAAAAGTCAGCTACACAGAAAGATAGTACAGATTTAAAACCCTTAAACATTTCCAGAACATAGACGCAACAACAAATGCAAGGTTAATGGATGCCTCTTCTTTTAGAGGAACGTTTAATGTTTATTTTATACTATCCAACCTTAAATGATGTATAAAAAATATCCTGTTGTTTTAAAATTGTATTATCTTTTGTTAAACTATTAAATATTTATGTAGCTGAACTATGTCCATAAAATTGTGATATATCTATATATATAAAAATGAATGTTTGTATGTTTGTCCTTTATGGAATCGTGAACTATTGGACCGATCATGATGAAAATTTGTACGTATATGTATTTTTCCACGGAGAAGGTTTATAAGCTATGCCCATCCCTTTCCCGATTCAGGATTCCGCCCCACTGGTTACAGAAATACCCATAAGAAATGCATTGCAGCAAACATATGTTAACGTCTTTTTAAATTTTTAATCAGCTGTTCTTTGTAAACATATATTACACTTATAGTTTTAAAGCATAGAGTAAGCTTAAGAGAAACGACAAATTTTGTTTAAACTGTTTTTGCAATCACTGTTAAACATAGACTTTACTATCCAGATAATACAATTCAAATTTGACGTAAAAATTCACCTTTAACTGCAATATTTATTTAATATAAACCATGCTCATGCTTGATCAGAAGAGTAATGCAGATATCATAATTACTATCTTACGTTGGCTACAAATATAAAGAATGTTATAAAATCAACCTTAGTTGTTTTTTTTGACAGAAGTATGGTTCTCAAAACTCCGTGTGTACATATTCTCTCGATCGAGACAACAAAGCAAGCTCAATCGTGGCATCGGAGATATAACTAATTTAATCTAAAATTTATTATAGTAAAAAAAAAATTTACTAAGTAATATAAGGACTTCGGTTCTTAAGATTTGCGTGCGAAGCCGTGGGTAACAGCTAGATAGAGGCAGGAATATGGTACATACCTTCATAATACGCCCAAGAGGCTCACGATGGAACGACTATCAATTATCTCAGCAATGTTTAGAATGTGATAGAAAAAGAATAAGTGAATATAGTGTACTGTTTTCAACGGGAAATTGCGTGCGAAGCTGCGGGCAACTTTTGCAAAAAATTATTGAAATGCGCAGCAAAGCGCGCCGGGCCCGCTAGTCTTATATAAAATAAAAGCTCAGCATTGTACATTTAAGTCAGTGAGGTATAATACTGTATAACTCTCAACAGAACCCACTACCTATATAATCTAATTTTAAGTTAAACACGAATACATGAGTAATATTCTGTTTTATTTAAGTATTCTGTATTTACGATTAACAGAGGGAATATTGATATGGAAAGGGAAGGGGACTGTGTACTTATTGTGAGAAGGGTTTATTCAATGTGAATGTTTAGTTTAGCTCCAGTTAACCTTTCTCTTGGAGAAAGGTGGAGGACCTGGTGGGGAAACTGGTGGAGGAAGGTAAACTGGAGTTAAACTACACAAAGGATTAATTCTTGTATGTTTTGATGTTTGGTATTAAATTTAAAAATTAAATGTAAAGGTTTGGGGAATCTGACAGAATAGAAAGCACAGTTTTATAAACTCGTACAAAAGCACATTTTATAGATGCAAGAAAGTATCCAGGAAAAGAATTTTGGGTCCAGACAACTGATATTTTCCCATAGTGGATAGAAATAAACAAAAGTACAGTCAACTGTAAGTTCTTGAAATGTTACGTTGTTGAGAACGATCTTAGAGCAGTACATGTTAGTAATACTGAATTATTTAAATAACAATAATAAATTGCTAAAACATTAATTGAATAGATTGAAAATTTGGAGAGGGTGGGGTAACCGTTGGTCCACTTTGCTGCCTACGCCCTTCTCTGATGGATATTCAAAAGTGAGAAGGGCAGCAAACCCACTATGTTAATTTTTAGTGGGAGAGGGGAGGATGGATTAAGTGCAAGGGTTTGTTATGGAATATATTTTATTAAACAATAATGTTTCTTCTTCAATTGTAAATTTTCCCTGTTGTAAAACTTTTACTTAGTAGTGTTCATGATGATACATGGGCGTGGATAAGGAAGGACTCAAGGGGCTCCCCGGAAATTTAAAAAGGCAAAAACCAAAATGGCGTCCAGCTTTTATGCTACAAATTAGACATTTGTGAGATCCTAGAGGTAAAAAATTCCTGGAGGAAGATTCTTGATCCCCTGTTTCTTGAGGGTATTTTATACTTCCTAAACCACCCTGTAGTTCTGCCCCCCAAAATACTTTTCTATATACAGCACTGTGATGTTGTCTTGAACAACATGGACTAAATAGTCTTTACTTTTCCTTCTCCATTCAAGTGGTAATTTTCCTGGAAATAAATCTCTATTTTGTAATAATTCTTACCCTCCGAGCGTCCGTCATATTTTCTGAAATGCGTACACGTTTGTGAGATTTTGCAGGATTTCCTTGTAAAATTTATAATAAATCTAAATATTAACTTAAATATAAGGTGTTATATGCAATTTGTTTTGCAAAGAACTGTTCTTTTACTCTGTGGAACTATAAAGTTAGAAAAACCAATTTCTTAGTTTAGAATTTAAATAAGTTAAACAAAAGATAAAAAAAAATTGCAGTAAAGTATGACGTGTATTTGAAATATTATATATACTCAAAATTTAGAATAGGCAAATTGCAGGGAATTTTGTTTTGAAGACAGTAATGTATTATGTTGAATAGTTTATATTAATAAAATGTTTTATATATTTTTATGAGAAAGCACATGTTTGGAATATTTCCTAATTGCGGTATTTATATAACACATTGATATAAAAATGTGTTTACTTTTTTTATTATATTAAATATAGCATAAATACAATATTGTACTACATGTAACAAAGTTTACCACGAGCACAGAAATATCCATGCTGTAAGATTTTGTAGCAATTCATAACAGTTACACATGTATAGGAAAGTCATAATTAGTGATTATATTTTTATGAAAAAATAACAACATTTACATGCAATAATATCATTCCTAACAGTTAGTAACTACATAACAATGTATTGAAAAGAAAATAAGGACAAAATAGACTGTAAACAGTAAATTCACACGTTCGTATCTGAGCGGCAACACACAATGCAAACACACTTCGCTGGAAACAACAGCTGATGAAAATGATGTAGACAAATTTGTTTGGTACAGATTAAGAGAAATCAAAAGACCCCGAAAACATAAAGAAAAACTCACGGGATTTTGAATGGTATCGGTTATAGTATTAGTGTCGGTAAAATGAATTTAAAGAAATGAATGTTTATAGTTTAAATTGTAGAAAATGACGTTCAGTGAAAGTCAGAGTTGTCAAAATATTGATGATGGACGCTTGAAGGGTTAAACTTAAACATATACAAAACTGTTAATGAATAACGCCAAATTTAAACCAGAAAGTTAATTTATTTCTGCAAATTTGTATGGTATCTATTTCAACAGTATGATTGTTATAATAGATTTATTCAATAAGAGTCTAATTGACTTCTGCTAATGAACTCATATATTACTTGCTAGTATCATGTCCACCAAACTAAAAATCCTTGAAAACTCTAAACTAGATTTACAAATGGCTTCCACAGACTGCAATCCGTGTTATTGTTCGATTTATTTGGACCAATCAAAGCAATCCTTAGGGGTTTATTGCGATTGTGTTTGATCTATGAAGTAGTTTGCAGTGAGAAAGATTACATATATTTTGGAAAGGATGTTCATAATGAGAAAAGCGGTTAGTTATGACCTTCTTTAAGAAAATTAAGGAACAGATTAGAAAAGACAGAATACTTTTTGCTCGAATTTTGTGATTTTATATCTTTCCCAACTTTGAACACTGTTTTTTCACACTGTTTTGTGTTAACATGAGGTAAAGTGTACACATGATTGAATTATTCTCTAGGTATTTGAACATGCTATCAAATGTGATAAATGTTCAAATTTAAATAGTATTCATTAAAAAGAATTGATGAAGAACTTTCTACATTTATATACTGACGGAGCTGAAAATGTTGAGTATTGTTTATGTAAAAAAGGAATTTATTTTCTGAACAATTCTTATACTCATAACTGTAATTATTATCGAGTGATATTGTAAAAGTTGTTTTACAATATAACACATAGCATAAATTACTAATGTAGAAGACAAGTAGGTGATTTAATTTAAGGAAAGAGAAACTTTGAAATTAATTAATAATAGAATTTATTACAAGGATTGTACATGAAAGAGTGCATAATTGATTTTTGATGCTATGGCTTACACAAATTACTAAAATGTAAACACATAAAATGTCAATTAAGTGCGTAATATAGAAGAAAAAAGTAAACAACTTTTTATACAAAATATGTGACACACATGTAGACTTTTCTTTAACAGGAAGACATCTACGAGGCTTCAATATTCATTGTTTAGACATCTTCAATAACTTATTTTGAACATATGAGTTTCAACAATCAACATCATAATTAACAATAACTTTAACAATTTATTTATAGTAATTTTGTCCAACAATACAGAGTACAGTAATATATATGACTTTGATCATATTAGAAACAAGGTTACCTTCACAGCCCTTTATCCACAGAAGCATTCTATGTACAAGTTGAATATAATTAGTTGTATATTGCATTTCTAAACAAACAAAATTTTCAATTTTTTTTTGAACAAGCAGTAAATATGGAGATAACTGTAAGTATCTTTACAATCCAGCGCTAAATGATTCAAAAATGTATTTCAGTGGTAAATTTAGTATGGTGTGACCATACAAATTAACCTTCACCAAGAATGTCACAAAGTAAGGCAAGTGTAGTCATTGCTCAATCTCCATTTTGTTTCTTAAAAAGTTCTTGACCTTTTTCAATGTTGAGAACGATATTTCAGCAGTACATGACAGTAATCCTGATTTATCTAAATAATAATAGTTTGCCAAAAAAGTAACTTAAAAAATTCAAAATTTGGGGAGGGCCCAGACCCCTTTAATCTCCTTAGTTAGCTACGTCCTTGACCTTCACTAATATGTCTGGTAATAATGTTCTGTTGATATTTCTTCAATGACCGGATGCAGAATGTGCAGGTTTTAAGTTAATGATCTGTAATTCAACCTGCTAATTAAAAATTTAAAAGAAACACATATTTGTATTAGTCTTGGTGATGTTTGTCCATAAAGAGGGAGTTTTGTAAATTGATTTATTAGTTTTCTATACAATAAAATGGTGGTAATTAATAAATTTTGAATATTTTAATTGCTTATTGGAACAATTACCGACATAAATCACTCAACAGCTAAAAGTTTCTCTCGTTTCATTTTCATTACATGTAAATTTTGAAATATTTCATTATAACTTCATACATTTTACTTTGTAGTTTATTCATGCTTGATTTTTCATTTTGTTTGAGATTTGTTCAGTATTTCTCAGCATCTGGCTCTACATTTATTATAATTTTTCATAATTTCTTCAAAAATAGTGTAATTTTCAATTATGGCAAATCATTCACGATATTTAATATTTAATTTTTAACTGTCTCACTGACAAGTGAGACGTTACTACCTAAACATTCCACCGGACCAGGGATTGTTTTCCATTGAGATCTCAAGAGACTACCGCGATTTGTAACATCATTCTGATGTGTAGTGATGGACCAACTACTATAAGGAGCAGCACTCTAGTGTCATTGAGATCTCAAGAGACTACCGCGATTTGTAACATCATTCTGATGTGTAGTGATGGACCAACTACTATAAGGAGCAGCACTCTAGTGTCACTCTAGTGTCATTGAGATCTCAAGAGACTACCGCGATTTGTAACATCATTCTGATGTGTAGTGATGGACCAACTACTATAAGGAGCAGCACTCTAGTGTCATTGAGATCTCAAGAGACTACCGCGATTTGTAACATCATTCTGATGTGTAGTGATGGACCAACTACTATAGGGAGCAGCACTCTAGTGTCACTCTAGTGTCATTGAGATCTCAAGAGACTACCGCGATTTGTAACATCATTCTGATGTGTAGTGATGGGCCAACTACTATAAGGAGCAGCACTCTAGTGTCACTCTAGCAGTTATATAAACATTTCTCATTAACGTAGTGAACTCATGCTGAAGTGTCTTAAAGTGTAATTACATTTAATTTAAAACAATTTATTAAATGTTTATTTAATGTTCGGAACTTTATTAGATTTAAGCGCAAATTGGGCAAGTTTGTATGTGTGTGTATCATTAAGGCTGTACTGTAAAAGTACTTACAGATGAAAACAACTCCTTTCAAGTGTCATTTAAAGTAAAACTATGTTAATAAAAACCGTCACAGCAACAACTCTCAATGTACGGATTCAGTTACGGTACACCATGAGTACCAATTAAACCTTTATTCGATTAAACAAAACTTAAAGCTCTGTTAATAGTTAGATTTGCCTTTATGCAAGCTAATTAGTTTAAAAGCAAGCTATAACTTGATAAAAACAGACAACGCACAACAAAAAGTACGATTTTGTATAACATTTGTCAGAAACAACTAAAATAATCAGGCACTACTTTATATTTCAGACCCTTCAAAGAGCACTGATTAAATTGCAGCTTACAAAGTGTCTTAATTGCATTTAATGATATAAATTTATTGTCGTTATTTAATAACAATGAGAGTGCATAATTTATAGATGAGAAAGCTACAGAAAGAGAGATTAGTTCAATTTTAGCGTATACTCAGAAATTCTGCAACCGCTGTTACAAAATGCCTGAAAGCAGTGGAGAAAAACAAGTATAATCTATTTTAAAATCTTGATCGTCCATATCAAGCAAATTTTAATCAAATAATACAAAAACTCCATAAAACAAATATTTATGATGAAAGATTTATTAAAAGAAATAGCCTTTAATTAATTGAGAGTGTTGATAAGTTCAGAAGTACAGCAGAACATTTTATAGAACTATTGTTTAATATTTATTTATGCATATAAAAGTTAGTTTTAATGTTGTTTAATAATTTTAAAATTTCTGATACTCTCCCATTTCAATATCCACCAAGACTAGTGTGGCTGAGAGTAGACCTTTCCTAGGAGAGATTTCTGATACTCTCCCATTTCAATATCCACCAAGACTAGTGTGGCTGAGAGTAGACCTTTCCTAGGAGAGATTTCTGATACTCTCCCATTTCAATATCCACCAAGACTAGTGTGGCTGAGAGTAGACCTTTCCTAGGAGAGATTTCTGATACTCTCCCATTTCAATATCTACCAAGACTAGTGTGGCTGAGAGTAGACCTTTCCTAGGAGAGATTTCTGATACTCTCCCATTTCAATATCCACCGAGACTAGTGTGGCTGAGAGTAGACCTTTCCTAGGAGAGATTTCTGATACTCTCCCATTTCAATATCCACCGAGACTAGTGTGGCTGAGAGTAGACCTTTCCTAGGAGAGATTTCTGATACTCTCCCATTTCAATATCCACCGAGACTAGTGTGGCTGAGAGTAGACCTTTCCTAGGAGAGATTTCTGATACTCTCCCATTTCAATATCCACCGAGACTAGTGTGGCTGAGAGTAGACCTTTCCTAGGAGAGATTTCTGATACTCTCCCATTTCAATATCCACCAAGACTAGTGTGGCTGAGAGTAGACCTTTCCTAGGAGAGATTTCTGATACTCTCCCATTTCAATATCCACCGAGACTAGTGTGGCTGAGAGTAGACCTTTCCTAGGAGAGATTTCTGATACTCTCCCATTTCAATATCCACCGAGACTATTGTGGCTGAGAGTAGACCTTTCCTAGGAGAGATTTCTGATACTCTCCCATTTCAATATCCACCAAGACTAGTGTGGCTGAGAGTAGACCTTTCCTAGGAGAGATTTCTGATACTCTCCCATTTCAATATCCACCGAGAATAGTGTGGCTGAGAGTAGACCTTTCCTAGGAGAGATTTCTGATACTCTCCCATTTCAATATCCACCGAGACTAGTGTGGCTGAGAGTAGACCTTTCCTAGGAGAGATTTCTGATACTATCCCATTTCAATACAAACCGATACTAGTGTGGCTGAGAGTAGACCTTTCCTAGGAGAGATTTCTCTATCGATTTCTATGTACAGGGTGTAAATCCCGAAAGATCCCGAAAGCAATAAAACTTGGTGCATCATTACTGCACCTATAAATCTACTTTTTAAAGTAACTTCCAAATTTTTTATCATGTCAGGGGGATCGCAAGGAGTTAGAGCATACGTCGAGTAAATAAAATTAAAAGTTTCTATTAGTAGAGTACAATTTTGCAAATAAAACCTGAAAAGGTTCATTCTAAAAAATTACACTGGTTTAAAGTTTGAAGGATTTACAATATATGTCCTGTTATAAGTGGTTTAATATTCTTGTTTTCGCTCAAGTTGTGAAAGTTAAACTTAATAAATGTATACTGGACTTAATAGTTTGTAAGATAGTTAGTGACTCTTCACATCCAATGGAGGATGGTTCTCAAAGCGTTCGGCAAAAAGTTGTAACATAAGCATAGCTCAAGATTTACATTATTTTAAACAAACATATTTGATGTGAATAAATTGACTCATAACAGATTAACTCATAAACAGATTCTGCTACATAAACATTTTTCTTGGGCTTAACTTTAATTACCATATATAAGTGGACGTGGGTATGAAAAGTTCCACGTAGCAATCACTTCATTCACCAGTATTGCAGTCAGTATGTAGACGTGCTACCAGAAAGATTTATCATCCATTCCTGACAAGGGCCGGCCCATACACAACTAACATGAAATTATTTTGTATTTATTCATTGAGTTGAATGTTTTTGTGGATGTGTGTTTATTTATCCATCTGTATTTAATTTTATTTTTGACTACATGCCCGATTTCTAACAATTTCATGACCTGAAATGACAATGGGACTGGTAATCTATTTAAAAAAGTTGGATTTACGATGGAAAGGCATGTTCATTATTTATTTATTGTCAAACATCAATTCAGGAGACAAAACATATTAAACTGTGTTTTTTTATTAAAGAAAAATTTCAGTCCATGTACTGAATTTTCCAACACTAAAGATCCAGATATGCTTTATAGATGTTGATCGAAGTTTGAGTATGCCATTTATACCTGGAACCTGTGCCAGATTTACTGATCTTGAGGCCTATGACAAAATTTTGTCCAAACCCCTGTGTTAGATGAGTTATTATTAACTTAATTTAAAATCCATATCTTAGAATGAAAAGCGGCTGCACAGGGCAATTGATCGGTTGAATGCTCTCAAACATGCAATGCTCTCACACATGCAATGCTCTCACACATGCAATGCTCTCACACTTGCAATGCTCTCACACTTCAATCACAATCGTAGCTCAAGTGTGAGACCATTGCCTTCCAACCAGAAAATATTGTTGTAAAAAAGTTAAAACCAAATTAAAACATGACATGAAGAGAGTGGTTGGGAGTACCAATCTATCGCCATGCTGTAGACAATGATATTCGAATCCTATACACAGTATGTATCTGAGACCTCGTGCGGCCTGGGCCTTAGTCAGCCTAGTGGCAAATCTGGCACTGCCGGGATAGGGGTGAAGATTACCGAGATAGTAATGGAGGCTTTGGAAAGAAAATATTTTTGACACTGATATTTTCTTACCAAAAGTCACGAATTTTGGAAATATGAGGACTGCTATGATTGCTAGATTGATTTCCATATATCTCTGTGGTTTGCATAGTTGGGCTACAGGTTTGTTTTTTAAAGTTAATACAAGTTTGGATGATAATATTTTGTGGGAGAATTGGTAGAATTCTGAGATGGGTTAGAGTTCCACAAACTATGTCAATTTCTCAGAAAAATTATTGATAATGTCATAGTGCATCAACTGGTTTTTATCATAAAAATTTCATAATCTCTTGAAATAAACTTGCTAATTATAATTCTTACATCTATGACTGAAAACAGATTAAGGAAATAAGGCACTTGTAGTTGTTATGTGTTTGTATGAAGTGAGCGAACAACTAAATGTACTGCTGTACTTTCTGACTCTTCACATACTTACGGACTTACACTACGAAGAGAATAAATAGTATTTTAGCCAAATATTCAAAAACAAAACTCTTAAAAAAATTTAATTTAGTATATAATGTTCTGAGATAACATATAGTGACTAAAACATAATTGGACAAAATAAAATTGTTTTAAATTTTAAATCATTACTGGTGCATAAGTTTTACTGGATATGAAGAGGTATTCCTACTTAATTATCTGTAAAAAAGTGTAAAAATCATATTTTTATCTACCAAAGCATATAGTATTTATTATTTTTGTCCTACATCTATTAAGATTCTCTACCGTTAAAATAAACAAACAAAGAGAGAAAGTCGATCAACAAGAGTGTATACGTATTAAGATATGTTGGTTTGTAGCAAATGGAAATTTCTTTTGTTGCACACTTTTCTACAATTTAATGGAATAAAAAAATCTTTATAAATTCATAAAGGGTCTATCAAAATTGCTAATATTCTAACATTATAAATTACCTACTTATTATCAATTTCAGTGCTATTAAAAGGCATTATTATACAGCATAAATAATTATTAGGGTTCAATTTAGTTGATGTATACACCATTACAACATGACAATATTTACCCTTTAATGCTGTTGAGTCTAATGTTGATACGATATTGTTATAAAATTGTTTTTATAAAACAGTAACAACTTCATTATCTTAGGAATGTAAATTGACTTAAATTATTTGTTTATCGAAATTAAAACTGGTACTCTTCTCCTGTTATTGCTTGTATCAATAATAATGAACACATATCCTAATTTCATTTGATATATCGAGAATAAAACAACACTTACATCGGAAACATCTAGCGGACTATGTAAAGAAATAGCTTATTAAATAATAAGATTATCACAGATCATTTCACGTGAGACGCGATCAACAACATTTTCACCACACTTTCCTTGTACAAAAATATACGTTCAGTCATTATCACTCGAGTCTCAAAGGGTGGTAATATCGTGTCAAGATGTTTGGCTTTTAGGCCGGGGTCTGACTCGTTCTATGGAACGTGTGGGCGGCTGGTGTATGTTGAGGGTGGTCATGGAGCGTCGTGGGGGCAGATGCGGGGGGAGTGACGTCAGTTGTATGGGGATCGTCGGAGGCTCTGACCCCGTCGGGGACAGCAGTTGTATAGGTATCGAGGGGGGTAGCTGTATAGGTATCGTGGGGGGCTCACCCCCTTGTGGGGACACTTCTCCGCCTCCCAGCTCGGCGGTCAGGTCCAACACCATACGTTTAGATATGTCTATACTATCCTCCACTCCAGCTGCTACCTGCGGAGAAACAGATACAATTACAATGCACTCTTTAGCCTGTCAGCTAACTACGGAGAGAAGCGGAAGCGAAAAGCACTTACAAATTGAGCTGGCAAGTATGAAATCACCTTCATTATCGAATCCGAATCCTGGAGAGCCTGTTTGGCAAGATATCGCTCTCTTTTTATTTTCAGCTCCAGGCTCTCTGGGATATCAGGGACTAGGACGTCAATCAAGCGACACACTCCAAACACAACATGCTGTAAATTAAAATTGGTCAACGTCAAAAGACAATAGACAATTTGCTGGCCCTTAATAATTTTCAATAAAATTACAATAGGCTTTGTCAAATATTTAAGCTTAATTACTAGTCTATTCTACGGTTAAAAATCCTTAAAATCAATTTCACAGCTAAAAATTAATTAATATTGCAGAAAGGCCTATATTTAGCCAACAATACAATTTACTATTAAAAACCTGAAATGGTCAAGTTTAAGCACCAAAGAAAGAAATTGAACATTTAATGCCCAAGGTTGTATGGCAATTCATGGTTTTACTTAATCTAGCTCTCTACATATTTATCTTATCTTTATTCCTTGTATTGTAGTGATCAATATAATTTCTTTTCAAAACCACCTGTGATATTTTTCTTACATCTACTAATACCTCATAAATATACAGATTTATACAAGTTAAAACACCAATATTTACAAACAAAGATTTATAATGATCTGATACGGGTGCGTTACTAAAACTCACAGCCTTCTTTTGGATTACTAGCACTTGATCAGTACCTGTACCACTACCCCAAATTATTACACCATATCTAATAATACTTTCAAACAAAGTAGACAATTTTCATATAAATTTGTGACACTAATTGTTTGAATGTACATAATAAGTAAATGGCCCTAGATAATCTTTTATACACATACTCAACATAGCCAAGATAGCCTGATGTCCAGTATTATTCCCAGTAATTTAAAAAAAACTTCAGATTCAAGCACAGACCTATTAGTATACTTAAGAGTTACAAACAAATGTTTTGTTTTTTTTTTTACATTTAAATAAAGACAATTTACATTAAACCAGTTAACAGTTTCTGTCATGGTAGTCACTACCAAGATGTTTAAGTATAGCAAATCTATATGACTATTTAACAAAGTGGTATCATCAGTATATATAGTAGCAAAACTAGAAATATTAAAACTTAAATAATTAATAATACACAAGAGTCGAGTTAGTATACTTCCATACAATTATCAGATTAACTGAATTCATGCCCAAACAGTCCTCTTTTTATAAAGACCACAATTTATGAAACTTAAAGAAAACCAGGAAACTACAAATGTTGTGTACACACACATGTATACATATTTATACAGGGTGTAAAGTAAGTCCTGATACACCTGGATATATCCAAAACGGATTGAGATATCAATGTACGACCTTCACAATATTGATTAAAATACTTTTGTGGATTTTTTGTAGGATAAAAAGAAGGGGATACCTAACTTAAATTTTAATTTGCAATATAATATTATTCAATATAAATACAACGACATAAAGAAAACTTATCTTATGACATTATTACCAAAAGTTATGGGCTAATAACTCCTTACATTGTAATGCACCTAGAAAAAGACACCTCTTACAAAAGCTATGCACAAAAAAAATTAGATACTACGTAGAGGGATAAGCTTGACACCTCAAAAATCTTAGTGAAAGATATCACGCATGTATTGTGTTGATATGTGCCAAACATTGGCAATGTCTCTACAGATTATTATTCTTTAGGATTATTTTCCCATAACTTATGCTAGAAACGTCATAGAGTGTTTTCTTCATGTCGTAGTGTTTCTTTTAAATATACCTTTAAAACGACATACCAATTACAAATTTAATTTACAAATTACAAATGTACTTCAAATTACAACTCCTATGAATTGTAATTTGAAAATTTCAAGTTAACCCCTTCTACCCCTCTTGAAAAGAGGGAAGGAATTTTTAACCTCCAAAAAATTGGATAAAGGTGTTTTAATTTAGTATGGTGAAGGTTATACATCGATACCTAAATGTGTTTGGAATATATTCAGGCATATCCGGACTTAATTTACACCCTTTGTAAATATTTTATTAATATTTATTAATACAATATATTTACTATCAGCTCTCTAATAAATACTATAAATAGTGAATTACCACTTTATATTTATTGCTTTTCATGCTCAGATATATGTTTTTATCAGTTATTTTTGTGCTCAATATTTAATATTTTAATACTTCACATTTTTTAAATAGAATCGCCATAATACTGCAACGCTACTCCAAGTTTTAAAAATGTTCTGTGGCTAATGATGTCTGGATTTTTACCATTTGTTATCATTATTAAGAGTGATTTAAGATGTTATATTAATATGTGCCCATAGCAAAGAACTAAATATATGCGTAAATGATTTGTATATTTTTATAAAAATAATTAACTTTTATAACATATTAGAACAGGCTGTAAAAATATTAGTTTTTATCAGCACAATTTCATTTCCAATTATGACAGTTGTAAAGGCCGCTAATGTTTCTATCTAGAGAATCAAATCACTAATATTATGTCATAAACTCTCAGTGGTGTAGCCCACTGCTATGGTACCGGTACTGAAAATGTCAACACGATACTCACTTCAAATATAATGACAAAAGCGAACTGGACGGCTAACAGCCTCCAAAAGAACGGTGTGTGGTTTCCGTTCTCGTCTCTCAGGCCTCGGTAGCGACATTGCTGCTTGTGGGCGCCGACCGGAGAGTACGCCAGTGTGAAGTTCACGTAGCCCGATAGATCCCAGTTGTAGTCGTACTGGTACAAGAGTTTCGGCAGAAACTCTGATGTGAAAGCTATCAGGAAACCCTGAGGAAAAATAATTTACTTTTTTTAACATTTTAATTCAGTACAAGTCCTTGCTAAAATCTATATATATATATATACAGTGTATATATATATATATATATATATAAAACACCGATATTATATGTGGAAAGCTATATGTTACACAATGATTAAGTATAACATAACTTACTTATTAATTATGTATTATATCAGGAATATTCAAATCATTAATAAGTCCTCTACATGACCATGATATAAAAAATAGAAATATAAATCAAATGCAAGATTTTAATAGAAAGAAGTTTTGTTATATACAAAATGTAGAATCATAATATAGGTGTGGAAAATTATTATTAAAACAAGTTTATTGTTTATTGACATTCTTTTGTACATTATCAAAGAGATAAGAACTTGGGTCATAGAAATACATGTTAAAATTCAGTGGTTAGGCATTGTCACTCCATTGATAAAATTCATCAAGTTGGTAGAAAGGAGAAGTTGAACTATATTCATCTAATTTTACCTAGATAACACGCCTGAAATCATATTTTTCAATCTTATTTTTGATTATTTTAATCAAATTACACAGTATATCTAGATTCAAACAGGATAAATATAAATATGTGATTAAGTAATAGGATAATATTGTTCTTTTTAAAGAGGTTGTTTAAAATTGTAATAAAGATGATTCTAAGTAAAATTTTTCTAATACAGCTAAAATAACATTAGTTTAATATTCTATATTAATACCATCTTATAAATTTAAATTTAAACTCTATTACGTTTTTATAAGGTATTGATTTTTTAAACAAAGTTATGAAGTTCTTAATAGACATGTAATTTTTGTGAATAAGCGCATAAAAACATGCTTATAAAAAATAGGGTAAGATTACTAAAATTAGAACGTTAAATCGGATAAAGATCCAGGTAAAGTCCATTTAAGCTCAGAGTATCTAAAGTTATATTAAGTGAAATATAAATTGTATTATATTTAACACAATAATATTAATAATAAATCTTTATTGTCACAAACGTTTCATAATAATATACTACAGCTTAAAACAGATGGCATTTTCAAATAAAACCTACATTACTCTTGTTTGAGAAAATCCAAACAACCAAACATAAAATACAATAAAACACTCAAGACAGCAATAAAACACACACAGCGTATTAATTACTTATACTGATCATTAATGTTGATATTTCAAAGCATGACATTAAAACAGTTAAATCAAATGAAACACTGGCTGCTTTTGACATTGGGAGACTCCTTCTACCTCCTACCAGAGTTACAATTACTACGGTAAACTGGAACTAAACTTGCTCCTAGGATTTAATGATAATATAAAATAATTTTCCACCGTCAGACTCAAGCCTCGTCATATGAGCAAAAACCAGCTTAGAATTGGAATTGGCCACATTTATTGAACTGTTGAGAATTCACAATTTTTTCATAGCCAATAATAGCCTCATCCTAAACATGCAAAAAACCAACTTCATTTAATTTAGAAAAAAAAACAAAGTAGGAACACTTTTGAAAATTCACGTTTGTAGTGATAGTGAATTTGTATAGGAAACAGAAAACAATACATTTTTAGGTCTACATGTGGATAAACAAGAAAGAAAGAAAGAAGCAAGGGCAAAGACAGTCTCAGATTCAGCTTGGATGGAAAGATACTGAATGATCCTCTTAAAGTAGCAGAACAACTAAATAATTACTTCATATGTGCTGCTGATGAAGAAATAGTTAAAGACAATGTAACAAGAGCTGCCACAGTCAACCCAGTCACATTCATATGCAATAAATATCTCTCAGAACTATCATTCAACAATTCAGAAGAAATATAAAACAAATTCAGTCATTTAAACCAAGGTGGTCTTCAAGACTGGATAAGTTCCCCCACAACTTGTAAACGTCTGCTACAAAGAACCCATAGCTCCGTTAACAAGCATTATTAATTAGTAATTTAAATAAGGATTATTTCCAAGTGATCTAAAATGTTCTAAAGTCTATATTAAATACAAAAACGGATCAGTAACAGATAAAAACAAATTATAGACCCATATCTATAATCTACGCCTTCTCTAAAGTAATCGAAAAAGTGGTGCTTGCAAGTTTAATACAACATCTAGAGGATAACAGCATGTTAACAGACATGCAACATGGATTTCTAACAGGGAAATCAACTTAAACAGCAATAATCAGCCTCGTGGAAAATATAATTGATCATCGTGTAAACAAAAAAAACTAGTTACAGGAATACTACTTGATTTCAGCAAGTCATTTGATTCCCTAGGGTACGATCTCATCCTCCTGAGACTTGAGGCATTAGGCATAAATGGAGCAGGAAATCTTGGTTTCAATCGTACATAAGTGATGACAGCCAAGGAGTTAAAGACTACATCCAAAAATATGGTGCAGTGTGTGAAATCCAATCTCAAGGCAATAATAAGAGAGGTGCCTCAGGGTTCGGTTCTGGGACCAGTTCTTTTTATTTTATTTACCAATGTTATGCCACAAAACCTTGGTGATCTGAAAAATTGTTTAATGTATGCTGATGATACTACTCTTATAGTAAGCAATGAAACAGCTTGAATAAGGCCTATCAGTACCGCAAGGAACATGACTTGGTTGCAATCACTTAAAAACAAAGCAGAGATTTTTAGGAAGGAGAAACGACACACTAGGCCTGGATAATGCAGAGCAAGAAGACAAGCTTAAACTGCTAGGATTGACAATCAATGCAAACCTCACTTGGACAAAATAGTTTCCTCTTGTCTGTGTGCTGTGAAGAGACTTAAACAAGTAGGTGATATTAAAAATGCCAAAACAGGATATTTTGGACTCTGTGAATCATTAATTAGATATGGCCTTATATTTCGGTTGGAACTTTACTCAGCAACATGGAATGAGTATTGATTCTGTAGAAACGTGCTATAAGCGTACTTGCAGATTTACAACCTCTAGAGACTTGCAGTACATCTTTTAAGAAACTGGGAATCATGGCAGTGGTCAACCTTTACATCCACTTATGCTGACAATAAAAATCCACCACGTAACAATAACATCCACAGCTATCACATCAGACAATACAACAATAGACAATAGACTTAATTTGTACAATTTATTCATAGAAAATTACAAAAGCGTGAAAAAAAAACAAAGTGCCATAATATAGTAATCACATGGTCTTGTTAGGTAAGTTAAAGTTAATCATAATGATGGTTCAAAGTTCTCTAGTTCAAAAATTCGTCAATACAAGAAAATTAATGTTTAAAAAGCCATTTTTAGCTCTGCTTTGAGATTGCCTTGTGTTTTCATATCCGCAGGTAGACAGTTAAGCAACTTCGAACCCGTGAAGGATGGTTTCTCTTTGTAACGGGCTGTACGATGTTCTGGAAGTGCGAAGTCAGCAGCACGGTGAGTGTTTTATTGGTGTATATCATTACATCTTCTCAAGTTCTTACGTCCATACATAATTGTCTCAAGGATATATAATGACGCCACAGTCAGGATTGAAAGTCTTGCAAAAGCTGCTCTGTAACTCTCCCTTGGCTGTAACCCTGCTAGAACTGTGACACATTTTTTCTGTATGACCTATGAATATTTGCTGCACTGGAATTACCCCAGACCAAGATTCCACAGCGAAGATGAGTTTCAAAAAGGATGAAATATGCAATAGTTGCAGTGCTGACGTCACTTATTAATTTCACTCTTCGAATAAAGTAAAGTCCTGAACTCAACTTCTTACAAAGGTTTTCATTCCGTGTTGCTGAGTAAAGTTCCACTCCAAATAATAAGGTCATATCTAATAAGTGATTGTCAATTGTAACGCCTAAATATCAAGATTCTTCCGCTACATCGATGTTTGGCAAAAGTCCTACTTCACATATTCTACTCCCCAAAACTAGTTGTTTTGTATTAGTTTCATTTAGCACCAGGTTATTATTGTGGCAGTATTGTGTAGCCATGTTCATTTCAACGTATTAAGAAATTTCAAGTGATTCTGGATGTTTATCACTAAGGAGTAGAATAGTATCATCTGCAAACATAATAGTTGATGCATATTCTTCCAGGTATCTGGCAAGATTGTTTCTAAATAATATGAATAAGACAGAGCCGAGAACAGAACTCCTCTTGAGGTCTCTAGCGGGCTAGATCTTACTAAGCGAGTTACACCCTTGTCTGTGTATTTTAAAACAACCAGCTGCTGTCTGTTTGTCATGTAACTGCTCAACCATCGCAAAGAAGTATCCGATATACCTAAAGCCTCCACTTTATTTAGACGTTGTTCATGGTTAGGACATTCAAAAAGCCTTACTGAATTCGAGTAAAATGGATGTGGTTGTATTCCCTTCTTCAAGATGGTCTAAAATATACTCTATTAGGCTCACTACAACAGATATTGTGGATTTACCTTTTATAAAACCATGTTGTTTATCAGTAAGCAGATTGCATAGTACAAGATGGTCAACAAGTCTATTAAGGGCCACTTTTTCAACTGTGGGTATCAAGGCAATTGGGCGATTATTGGTTTGCATCAGAGGTGCTACTCTGGTTGAAAAGGGGTATTACCTTGGTAAATTTCAGTCGGGACCGGAAAGTTCCTTCTAAAAACCACTCTAAATTGCCTGCAGACTCATCTCCTAGAACAACTGAGAAGAATGAGAGGACAGGATCTGAAGAGGGACTCAGCAAATGGTTGACAGAACGACCCAACTACAGCCAAGCTAAGCTCTATAATGACAATGATTTCATCGCATATCAACATAACCTATTTTATTTGACCATGTAATTTTTGAAGTTAACAAAATTGTAATTTTACATTATTTAAACTGTTTACCCCTTTGTATTTCACTATGCATTGACAAATAAAGAAATTGATCGATTACTGGTAACTGTTTACTTACATTACTTATCACAGCAAGGTGAGCGAGCATGTGCAGGATTTTGAACCATATTCCAATGTTTTCTGCTCGCTCCGCCACAATTCTTCTGTTCTCACAGACAAACTTTTGTGCATCCAGTCTAATCTCTACCCAGTTGTTCAAAAGTGCAAATAAAGGTGCCAGCGGAAAAGCGGCCACAAATATGGTAATGAATCCGAATTGGAGGACTGAAACAACAATTCAGTTTTAAGGAAACATATTCTTATCAGTATCAGTAAAAAGGATATCTAAAAAAATGTCTTGATTAATAATAAAAAAAAATGTGTAAAAATGTACAGACAACTAGAATACTCTCTATTGGCCGAGAAAGGTTGCTGTGTAAATGAACATTTTCAATTTGTATAATATGAGTAATTTTATAAGTTTGAAATAAGTGGTCTTGAAAGTAGTTTTGAATGAATTATGAATTTTACAGTTGAACAAAATTATTGGATGCTATATTTGGTTGCATGTACAAAGAAGATATTGATAGCTCTCTACATATCAAATTAAATCAAAATATTTAATAGATTTTAGAAATTGTAGAAAGTATGATACTTGTCTATAGTTCTTAATATCCGTTTTGCCTTCCTTTTTATAGAGTATTACTTTTGTGATTTTTTGTTTACTTGGAAAATGATTAATTAGTTTGATTTATAATTTTTTATCAGGCTTATTGGGATATTTAGATAAATATCACATCTCTCACCCATTTCCAAATACTCTTCAAAAAGACCTTCATTATCTACAAGTTGGTAGTCTTCTTCCCACCTGGTCTTTGTGTGCTTCTTCGACAGTTTCACCTGATACAAAACACAAAACTTAGAAAACTACTTAACTATTGATCTAATAACAAGGGTAATTTGTTTCTTAGGTTAGCACTTATATAGTCAAAGTATAATGTGGATCATACCCTCTTGTTGTGCCACCAAGCTTTAATTTTTGGCAGAAGAATTTCTTGTGCGTTGTTAATTATCTGCTTGCCAATCATAATGACAGCCAGTTGCTGAGCGAGTTCGATCAAACAGCCGCCGGCACTGCACTAGAACAACATAGCTTGTCAGTTGTAGGATAAAATCTCAAACTCATTCAGACAACTACTTTCTGTCCATAATGGTTTGCATAGTTTTGTGACACAATACAAATGTTCAGAAGATTTTACAGAAGATCTTCCTATGACTGTAACATGTCTCCAGAATACTTAAGATGTGTTTTCAAAAGGAGTTGCCCCCAATACTCGTGTTATATTTCCCAGAAATGATCACAAAACCACAGGATATAGTCATTTTAATTTTATTCATACATGATAAATAACTCCAAATTCAAGAGGATTATAGAAGCATGCAAGAGAACAAATGTGAATATACTGATACAGAAGTAGTGAACAACTAGATAAATAGACTTACATCTTCATTTCTAAGGCTTAAGATAAGAGTATAATTCCCTGGATAGCCCACAAAACGACCTTTAAAGAAGGCTATATAGAAGATAGATGAGTAGTAATTGACAAACTGGAAGATGAACACCTTGAAGGTTAAGTTGTCATCAAACTCGGTCTGTGTTCGATGCATTTCTGTAAAACATACAGTTGTTTTAATTATATTGTAAAAAATACACTTGAACATTTTTTTTGGTGATGGAAATCATAAATAATGTATAGAAGAAAAAGAAGGCCTACTTTGCCAAAAAAGTGTTAAATATGGTAAAAATTAAGCTAACTTTAAAATTTATTGATAAAAAGCTGACTTTGATTTATACATTATGTTTTATGATTATCAAAAGTATAATCAACTATATTTATTTCCTGCCCAGGAGTAGGTGGAGAATCAAGCACTAGCACCAAGATGTATGTAGAGTACGATACAAGGTACACGCTCACGCTGTATTCATCTTGCTCTAGGCCCATTTTAACCATAATATGGTTATGGCTTAAGATATACAAAAGATCTCGCTGCTATGAGAATCTTCTCTGCAGAGAGTCACAAAGGGTGCAGATTTTGCCTAAGTTCAAACTCGTGGCATATTACAATAAAAAAAATTATAAAAATCTATTTTAAATATTTCATGCATGTGTATTTGCTATATTCATATTTGACAGTCTGACGAACTGTGCTGAATTACAAAGTTGTCCAAGACATGGCCCTAAGTGTCATCACACTGCATTCAGTTGAAATTATTTAACAACACAACTTATTAAAGTATGCCTTAAACTGAAGTATGAATTTAAAAGCTATGCATATGTGTCATACAATTTTGACAATATAAATAGCCATCGTGTAGAAAAGAAGTTATATCCTAGATGTCTGTTAGGCGATAGGCAATAGGAAAATTTATTTAAATCTACCTAATATTAAGTAATTATATTAAAAGTCCTATCTAAAATAACATAATTTTTGTTGTATAATTGTTATACAGACTATTATAGATTTATCAAAAATGTACGAGCTAAAAACCTAAGAGTTCAGTTAAAGTGAGAAGATACATACCCCATGAAGTAAGACGATAGGCAAGGTTTTCATACATTCTACTCATAAGCATGATGATGACCAAATTAACCACTGCACCAGACACATTGGCAATGCTCTGAGCCTGAGAGCGGAATGTTTGGTTTTGGAACAGTGGCATGGATATTAACACTCTGTAGATTATCACTGCAATTATGAAGATGATAACTAATGATATCTGTAACAAAGAGTTAGTATTGTTATCAGTTGAAAATATTCAGTTATTTACTGTTATTTAAAAACGTCACATAACAGGCTTCACAAGGTTGCAAGCGAAATGTCAAGTCTACAGCTCATTACAGTCTCGAGAAGTCCTGCAGTTATAGTAGTAAAAGGGACAATCAAACAGAACAGAAATGCTTACATCCCCCCATTAGACAAGAGAGATATTGTGTTAATCTACTACCACGGTTGAACACTCACCACATAGAACTCAGTCTTGTAGTGGCAGGTAAGAAGTTTCATGTGAAATGTCAAGTCTACAGCTCATTACAGTCTCGAGAAGTCCTGCAGTTATAGTAGTAAAAGGGACAATCAAACAGAACAGAAATGCTTACATCCCCCCATTAGACAAGAGAGATATTGTGTTAATCTACTACCACGGTTGAACACTCACCACATAGAACTCAGTCTTGTAGTGGCAGGTAAGAAGTTTCATGTGAAATGTCAAGTCTACAGCTCATTACAGTCTCGAGAAGTCCTGCAGATATAGTAGTAAAAGGGACAATCAAACAGAACAGAAATGCTTACATCCCCCCATTAGACAAGAGAGATATTGTGTTAATCTACTACCACGGTTGAACACTCACCACATGGAACTCAGTCTTGTAGTGGCAGGTAAGAAGTTTCATGTGAAATGTCAAGTCTACAGCTCATTACAGTCTCGAGAAGTCCTGCAGTTATAGTAGTAAAAGGGACAATCAAACAGAACAGAAATGCTTACATCCCCCCATTAGACAAGAGAGATATTGTGTTAATCTACTACCACGGTTGAACACTCACCACATGGAACTCAGTCTTGTAGTGGCAGGTAAGAAGTTTCATGTGAAATGTCAAGTCTACAGCTCATTACAGTCTCGAGAAGTCCTGCAGTTATAGTAGTAAAAGGGACAATCAAACAGAACAGAAATGCTTACATCCCCCCATTAGATAAGAGAGATATTGTGTTAATCTACTACCACGGTTGAACACTCACCACATAGAACTCAGTCTTGTAGTGGCAGGTAAGAAGTTTCATGTGAAATGTCAAGTCTACAGCTCATTACAGTCTCGAGAAGTCCTGCAGTTATAGTAGTAAAAGGGACAATCAAACAGAACAGAAATGCTTACATCCCCCCATTAGACAAGAGAGATATTGTGTTAATCTACTACCATGGTTGAACACTCACCACATAGAACTCAGTCTTGTAGTGGCAGGTAAGAAGTTTCATCATGTGAAATGTCAAGTCTACAGCTCATTACAGTCTCGAGAAGTCCTGCAGATATAGTAGTAAAAGGACAATCAAACAGAACAGAAATGCTTACATCCCCCCATTAGACAAGAGAGATATTGTGTTAATCTACTACCACGGTTGAACACTCACCACATGGAACTCAGATCTTGTAGTGGCAGGTAAGAAGTTTCATGTGAAATGTCACGTCTACAGCTCATTACAGTCTCGAGAAGTCCTGCAGATATAGTAGTAAAAGGGACAATCAAACAGAACAGAAATGCTTACATCCCCCCCATTAGACAAGAGAGATATTGTGTTAATCTACTACCACGTTTTGAACACTCACCACATGGAACTCAGTCTTGTAGTGGCAGGTAAGAAGTTTTCATGTGAAATGTCAAGTCTACAGCTCATTACAGTCTCGAGAAGTCCTGCAGTTATAGTAGTAAAAGGGACAATCAAACAGAACAGAAATGCTTACATCCCCCCATTAGACAAGAGAGATATTGTGTTAATCTACTACCATGGTTGAACACTCACCACATAGAACTCAGTCTTGTAGTGGCAGGTAAGAAGTTTCATGTGGAAATGTCAAGTCTACAGCTCATTACAGTCTCGAGAAGTCCTGCAGATATAGTATAAAAGGACAATCAAACAGAACAGAAATGCTTACATCCCCCCATTAGACAAGAGAGATATTGTGTTAATCTACTACCACGGTTGAACACTCACCACATGGAACTCAGTCTTGTAGTGGCAGGTAAGAAGTTTCATGTGAAATGTCAAGTCTAACAGCTCATTACAGTCTCGAGAAGTCCTGCAGATATAGTAGTAAAAGGGACAATCAAACAGAACAGAAATGCTTACATCCCCCCCATTAGACAAGAGAGATATTGTGTTAATCTACTACCACGGTGAACACTCACCACATAGAACTCAGTCTTGTAGTGGCAGGTAAGAAGTTTCATGTGAAATGTCAAGTCTACAGCTCATTACAGTCTCGAGAAGTCCTGTAGTTATAGTAGTAAAAGGGACAATCAAACAGAACAGAAATGCTTACATCCCCCCATTAGACAAGAGAGATATTGTGTTAATCTACTACCCACGGTTGAACACTCACCACATGGAACTCAGTCTTGTAGTGGCAGGTAAGAAGTTTCATGTGAAATGTCAAGTCTACAGCTCATTACAGTCTCGAGAAGTCCTGCAGATATAGTAGTAAAAGGGACAATCAAACAGAACAGAAATGCTTACATCCCCCCATTAGACAAGAAGATATTGTGTTAATCTACTACCAGGACGGTTGAACACTCACCACATAGAACTCAGTCTTGTAGTAGTGGCAGGTAAGAAGTTTCATGTGAAATGTCAAGTCTACAGCTCATTACAGTCTCGAGAAGTCCTGCAGTTATAGTAGTAAAAGGGACAATCAAACAGAACAGAAATGCTTACATCCCCCCATTAGACAAGAGAGATATTGTGTTAATCTACTAACCACGGTTGAACACTCACCACATAGAACTCAGTCTTGTAGTGGCAGGTAAGAAGTTTCATGTGAAATGTCAAGTCTACAGCTCATTACAGTCTCGAGAAGTCCTGCAGTTATAGTAGTAAAAGGGACAATCAAACAGAACAGAAATGCTTACATCCCCCCATTAGACAAGAGAGATATTGTGTTAATCTACTACCACGGTTGAACACTCACCACATAGAACTCAGTCTTGTAGTGGCAGGTAAGAAGTTTCATGTGAAATGTCAAGTCTACAGCTCATTACAGTCTCGAGAAGTCCTGCAGTTATAGTAGTAAAAGGGACAATCAAACAGAACAGAAATGCTTACATCCCCCCATTAGACAAGAGAGATATTGTGTTAATCTACTACCACGGTTGAACACTCACCACATAGAACTCAGTCTTGCAGTGGCAGGTAAGAAGTCTACAGATGAAATCGTTCTCGAGATATCTTGCCACATGATGAATTGACATTATTGTTTATTAAGTAGATTTCATAGCAGAGTTCAAATAATGTAAGTTGTGATGTACTAGGGAGGGTAGGTACTACAATGCAAGAGTGCGCTGAAGTTGAATATTGTCACTGACATTATTTAAGATTGAATTTCCATTCCAGGCTATTATGAATAAAAATATCAAATGTTAAAATCTCATATAATTATATTGTACAAAGTTTGTTTATAAATTTATTTATTCTAATATTCTCTCATTGCTAACTCAGCTATCCATAAGAACAATGCAAAAATGTTCGCTAACGCTCAGCCAAATCCTATGGAGTGACATGCGCCTTTATCAAACTCTGTGTTGCCTACATGAAAAAGAAGCTTCATGCAGAATTTCAAGTCTATAGGTCAGCTTGTTTCCGAAATACTGAATGTAGAGATAGAGAGACAGACATAAGTAACACTTGCTCGGCCCCTTGAGTGATCGGATTTGAATGGAAAGTTATAAGTGAAGTTCCTTATAAGTCTTTTATAACTAGTCAAATACGGTTAAAATGCATTCACTCAAGTTTAATGCTAGTCTTACCGTAATTAAATATATATGCCCGAGACTCTGCTCTATTACAATGTCATCAGGCAACTTTCCTCCATAAAAATATTTTCCATATGAAGTTCATGCAACTTTCGGTTAAATGTTTTTTTGTAGGAGAGGCTGATCCGCTGTTAAGTTTTATTCTGTCCCTACTCATGGGCCACTGGTGGTCCTGTGCCAGGACAAGGTCGATGGTATTGGTAAAGCTATCGGCACTCCATAATAATCCTAAGCTCAAATATCCTTGCATGTGTAGGGAGGGCAATAGTTTTAGTCCTGGATTTTGGCTTATACAGTTATCAGTAAGTGTGCTCAGATAAATTATACTTTCATTGAATGTTCATAATCTTTTTGGTTAAAGTCCACAGTAAGGCACAAGTAAGGCCTGCGACATAACTTAACACAGCATTTATCCATTTATTAAAAGGCAACCTATGAGTGGTTAATATGTGTTATTACAATAATCCAATTACATTTAGGTCAAGATCTATAAACTAAAAAGGTTATGTATGGAAAATGTTGTCACACTTAAGTTGCACACTGCATTACCCTAAAGATGTTTAAGAATTTTAATCGGTTAAGATTTATTTAATCAAATTTTGGTTTAAATTCATACTGATGTAAAGTTTGAACGGTCTTTAATAATCATCATGAGACAAAATATATTCCATAGAATATTCTCGCCAATTGCTATAAACACTCATTTATAAGTAAGGCGTCCAGGATGTTTAAGTAGTAATCGGTTTTGGCTATGAGACCCTCCTTTTTGTTTGCAAAGGCAATCATCGTTATATTTAACACTGGTTTTATGCCTGTGATAATCTTATATTAAAAATACATACAAGCACGAAATTCTTAGATTATTAAAGGAAAAATGCTGTTCGTTCTTGTCTTCTCTCTCTTGGCCCTGATAGCTCTCTACCTAGAGACTGTCAATGTCGACTTTCATCTACACCCAATTAAACTTTCGTACAAAAACGTTTAATTTAGTTTATTCCAGCACTAGTTATCAAAAATTTCGATTATCATGATAAATTAATTCATTTTATAGTACTTTGTTCATAATTTATTCTTGCAATTTTTCATAATTTAATGTCTAAAGGAACAAAATAAATGAACAGAATTAATTACATTCACGTTAGATTACCTACAGTATATTTTATGTTTTTTGTGTCATAAGCATACGCGAGTGACACAATTTTCGAAAACTTGTTTGGATCATATTTCTTTAAGATATCGTAATTTTGAGAACTTCGAAATTGCTATCTTTGATATTGGGTTAACGGACCACTGTGCAATCGGATTGTCTTTTTTGGCTGATAAAAACCGCAACGTAAATACAAGAGATATTAAAAATATTTTAAGTTCAAAAAGGGTTACCAATTTCGAAAAACTAGTAGACGACCTTCTTAGTGTTAAGTGGGATAGTTTGCTACAAAATAACAATATCGATGTTAGTTTTCAAAATTTTCTCAGCAAAAATTACTGATTGCATAAATTTAAGTACGCAAGTTACAACTATTAGTAATAAACTGGCTAAGGCTAGAGCGATTAGTCCCTGGATGAATGAGGCGCTACTTAATCGTTTAGAAAAGAAGAAAATTGCTTTACAATCAGTTTAAAACGCTCCCCTTACAATCAAAATCTCAGGAGCTACTTCACACGTTTTAAAAATAAACTTACAATTGACCTCGACGAGAGAAAAAACCGGTACTATGCTGAGAGCTGTTTCACAACTGCGGTGGCCGTCCAGCGAACAGTGGCGCTTGATAAACAGTTTATTAGGAAACAAAAAGCAACCAATTGGTAAAATTACTCTTCAAAATGGCCGCACTATTGAAAGTGAGGATGTTATAGCAAATGAATTTAACAACTATTTTTCGAGCACCAAATTTATTTATCAGAATCTAGGCCAAAGTAATGAAACGTTTACTAATTTACAAAGACAAAATCAATCAATGTTTCTTTTTCCTGTAGACAAAGATGAAGTGGAAAGTACAATTCGAAGTATTCAGAACAAAAAGTCTTCCGGCTTTGATAGCATTAATGTAATCTCTTTTAAAGAAAATAAATCATGTCATTTCTGACCCCTTAGCCAAACTTAATCAATATAAGCTTTGCTACCGGAGTGTTCCCTACGGTTTTTAAAGAAATCAATAGTTGTGCCAATTTTCAAGGGCGGAAATCCAGAATTGTTAGAGCAGTATAGGCCAATCACACTGCTCTCAATTTTCTCGAAACTGCTGGAAAAACTTATGAGAACAAGATTTTTAAGTTTTCTTTATTCAAAAAAAATTTTTTTCTAACAATCAATTCGGTTTTAAAAAAGGTAAAAGCACAGAGGACGCGATTGAAAAACTTATGCATATGGTTTATACAAAATTTAAATTCTGGCAAAAAAGTAACAGGCTTATTTATTGATTTCAGAAAAGCGTTTGACTTAGTCCGTCATGATTATCTTTTAACAAAACTAGAAGTAACCGGCATTAGAGGCCCTACACTAAATTGGTTTCTAACTTTTCTTCAAAATAGAGAACAACAAGTTTCGGATACGCAACGTTTTGAGTGACATAAATTTAAGTAAATATCGGCGTTCTTCAAGGCTCAGTTCTATCGGCAGATCTCTTTTCCTTCTTTATTAATGATCTCTTATTAGAAAAGTTTCGTGGAGAAATCATAGCATTTGCCGATGATATTGCATTCTTGTATTCGTCTGAAAACTGGGCTACAATTAAAGAGTCGATAATTCATGACTTAGCTTTACTGAACAATTGGTGTAACAGGAATGCAATGGTAATAAATGCATCAAAAACAAAAACAAAAATTTTAAAACTTTGATTTGACTGGTTTTGAATTTGACTATGAGTTTAAGTACCACAACAATTGTTTATAGATGTACAAAATTGTACCTGCGAAGTTATTCAACAAACACCCGAAATTAAAATACCTTGGAATTTTTAATTGACAACAAAATAACGTGGAAAAGTCATATAAAATAAATTACACGCCGAAATCAGGAAATCAATTCGAACATTCTATTTCTTAAGAAATATCTGTGACATAACTTGTTTTAAGATCACTGTATTACGCGTTTGATAAACTCCCGCCTTCAATATGGGCTGCAGTTTTGGGGTGGCGCCTTATGATAACTTAATTAATAAACTTTTTGTGACCCAAAAACACTTTGTGAGAATTATGCTTTTTAAAAAACAGCGTGAACACACTGACTATCTTTTCAAAACATCTGCAAATTTTACCATATAAAAAACCTTTTTGTGTTTAAAGTTCTTCAAGCATTTTTCAAAAAGAGCGGCAACAGTGGAACTGAAAATTTGTTTTATTCAACTCGAAGCACAGTCCGCCGTTTTTTTGTTAGACCAAAGGTAAACAGATCATTCTTTGTAAAAACATTTGTATACTTAGGTCCAAAATGCTTCAATCTTTTACCTGATAATATAAAACAAATTACTAGTTTTAAATTGTTTTCCAAAAAGGTTAAAATTTGGCTCAATAATATTGACGATTTAGGCATTTTACTGTATATTGTTTCCTAACTTTGACTGTCTAGCTTACGATCTAATTTAGTATTAATCTATATTGTTATAAATTTTGTATATCTTTAATGTGATGCTCTTCAATTATTTTCTCTTTAACGGTGATATAACTGTAAAGTAGGTGCAATTATTAAATATGGTTTTTTTTCGTTCTCTTACATACTTATTTTTTATTATTATTAGTTGGTATGCGCTACAGAAGCCGAAAAAATAAAAATGTTAATTTATTACGGAAGACTACTAATTTAAGTTGTAATTATGTTATAATTAAATTACCAAAATAACCACCGAATACTGGCAAATGGTGGTTATTTGCCTTTTCCAAGTTGTCATCTTATTATGTAACATAAATGAAAAAAGATGGAAATAAATATATTCTATTCTATATTCTATTCTATTCTTTTTAAGTAAAAAATTACTTTGTAATTTTTAAAACTATTTGTATCTTTAAACTTAAGAACCTTATGCAGAATACTCCTTTATCTTATTATTTTATAATTTAAATTCAGAACCAATGAAGATCTAGTGAGTAGTAAGTGCTTTAACTAGGTTTAATATGAGCTAGTACGAAATACGTACTAATGTAATATTTTAGTAAGGTAGACAAAAATATACTGAAATCTGTTTGTAACTGAACCTAGACCACCTCGTTAATTTGCAAAACTGCCTGTTATGTTGGTTTCTTATTCCAACAGAGAAATCAACACAGTCAACAACCAATTATGCTATTGTACTAGAGCATGAGTGACTAATTGGATAGTATGGAAATTCCAAGGGCCTCCTTCAACTCCTTTTATTAACGAGTCATGTTGTGTTCTGCAGTTACGTAATTAATTTAAATATAATATTTTACATTTTGACAAAATATCTCACCAGGATTTGAAAAATATTTCAAAATTGCAAAAATTATTTGCACTGCACAGGAGGAGGAATGGGGTCAATAAAAAAAATAAAAAAGAATAAACTCAACCACAGTGTTAAGCCTCTTCAGCGTATAAGCAATTAATCATTAATAATAATAATAATAATAATAACAATAATAATAATAATAATAATATATTATAAGATCTTATTATAAAATAAATAACTATATACATATATGCTTCATTGCAAAAATACCACTTTTTGTACCTCAAATAAAAGGTAGCCTACATTGGATTGCACTAAATACGAGATTTGCCCTGTATCTTTGAGAAACAGTTTTACTGTCACGCATCTTAATTTTAGTCGCACAAGACAGTGATAAACTACAAGTACTGTTATAACCTAAACTTTAGCAGAACAGTTACGGAGAATATCTTATTTTAAAAATATAAATAATACAAATAAAAACGCTTTTTAGCGTTTCCTTATAAAACGATTTTGTATTTTAACATATAAAAAAAAAAAAATACTTTACATTAAAATGATAACTACAATAATAGTTTAGATATATATATATATATATATATATATATATATATATATATATATATATATATATATGTGTGTGTGTGTGGATTGTATTTTCAAATGAGACATCTCCCATAACTGTACGACCAAAAGTAAGGGTCTACAAGTGTTTAAATTTTAACATCGTTCTTATTGGGTAGAATCAAGATTGACGCATGTACAGTTGGCTATTAATGATGAAGGCTAATTTTAAACTTTGTACGCTTAAATTTTTATGCTATATAAGAAAGTTAAAAAAGTATTCAGAAAAGGTAATAGCCTACAAGAAAATACACAATTTTCCAGTTGCCCAGTTGATATAATTGTATGGAACATACGCGAAATGTAGGCACGCCGAACCACGTTAGCTAATTGGAGACCCCACAGGTTTGAGCGGGAACACTAACAAGAACGGAAGGATCAGCAGGATACGAAGTGTAACAAGATGGGAACCACATTTGGGTTAACTTAAATATCCTGTTGCCTTAGACCTGAGGCTGTACTCTAAAATGTTAACTTTAACTCTACAAGTAATACTTATTGGTGATACATTTAAGTAAGAGAGTTACGAAGCCAGTTTAGAGACACCCCAAACATTCTCCTCACATTGCTCGATTAATGCGATATTTTGTCATATAGATGAAACTGGATAGAAATTACAAAACTTTATATCAATCAGGCTTACATCAGCATTCTATTTTAATTAATTAATAGAAAGCTATTGTGTTTACTAATTTAACAGCAGAAATATACTCGTATGAATCCTTATCACAATTTCATCACTAGTTAAACTTATAAGTTTAAATTCGTTTATATGAGCCTAGTTTTACTCTAAAATCATTAAGTATTTCAACTTTGGTAAACTGTAATACGTTAAAAACACAATTTCATTATAACATTACTACTAATTGTCCAGGAGCTTGTAGAGCCAATTAGCGTAGAATAAGCCCACAACCTGTCTTTCTTTTGTAGAATCGAGAGAGTAATTCCCCTGAGAAAGAATTTCTTTGCTAGGCGAGCTAGTTGGGTATCAAAGGTAAAATGTATGACAACTGTTTTCTGCGGTCTTAACACACTTAAAACCAACAGCCAAATATGTAAATAAATGTTAAAACAGCGCCAGCTTCACACACACACACACGACTATTTGGTTGAAATCCTCAGATATATTGCGTTCAGTCTGTATCTGACGGTAAGTTGTAAGTTTGTAAAGTCAAGGGAAATATGATCTGGGAAGAAAATACAGTCTGATATTTATAACTCTTTCGATACCTTCCAGTTTCGACCTTTACAAAAACTAGTGTGCTTAACGATCGATTCCTTCTTCAGGAGAAATTCCTGTACCGATTTCAGAGTCAAAGTTAAATATTCTTCATTGTCATTAACCGTATATCCATGCATGGGCTTGCGTCAAAATAACCATTCAAACATAGTATTTAATTTATTAATGACTAACATGGTACATGACACAGTAGTCCTGTACATAATAAACATAGTGTGGACAGGGGTATTTAATTTGGGGTTGTTTCTGAGACTGTATTTAAATTGTGGTATAAGAGACTGAAAAATGCTACGCTTCTCTTTAAAAACAAATTAATTTATAAAATATATGAATGTTAGGATTTTAAACTTCTTAAAAATAGGTTTTCGATACTCTCTTTGACGAATTTCAGCAATAATCTGCAATACCTTAGTTTGTAAGATTAAGATACAATTAGAATTAATTCTTTCTCATCCCCAGATTGCCACAGCGTATGGGAAAGTCACAAGATAGTATGCTGTAAGAAGAACAGATGTATTTGTGAAGTGTGCAAGCCTACGCAGTACAAACATCCGTGATACAATGTTTATATGTGAGGGACAATTAAAATTCATGTCAACAGACAGACCCAAGATCTTATATTTTGTTAATATTTTGTTCAGAAACGACTCCCACGTTATCGACCAAACACCGATACTATTATAGCGCTTCTCTGTGATTGTGAAATCTAGTAACTTGGTCTTACCAGTGTTTATAGTCAAACAATTTTTCTATAAACCACTGGACAATCCTATTGGATTCCACACACATATTAACAAAGGCCTCCAAGGCCCGATACCAAGGCCTCACGACATTGACCGTCTAAAATAAGTAACGTGTAGTCTGAAAACAAACACAAATGGGCATCTGCTACACAACCCCTGTAATTGATGTAAAAATGAATAAATGAGATCCGAGAATGGAGCCTTAGGGGACTCCGGCACTCACTGTTTACACATCAGAAACACAACGCCTTAAAGTAAAACCATGTACGAGAAACATCTAACTACTTCTCAGCGTTCCTTAAAGTATGATGAAATAAATTTCTTTGCTGCACCACTCACTCCAATACTCTCGATTTTATCCATCAGAACATCATGGAAACCATACTAAATGCCTTGCGTAGATAAACAACGACACCTGAAGCAGATTTAACTTTACCCAGAGCATTAACTAGCTTATAATAAGTGTGATCATCGCACCGACAGTTCATCTACCTTTGACAAACAAATCCAAAGTGATTGTTGAACAAAAATTATTTTGATTAATAAAAGACCACAACCTAATAAGGATTGTTTTTTCAAAACTTCAGAAAACTTTTGATAAAAAGAGATTGGTCTAAACTTGTCAGGGGCATCCATTTTTACTTTTTTGCGGGAGGGTTTTATGTTGACAGTTTTAAAGCGTTTGGGAAAATACCACTGAAAACATTAAGTGAATAAGTGGATTGATTAAAAATTCCCATCATGTCTTCAGTAGTATAGATGATATTTCATAATAACCTGAATATTTCTTTCGTTTAGGGGCCCTGATTGTATCTTGTATCTCTATCTTGGAACAGACGATAAAAATAATGAAGAACTGTTACCACTCCCATTTAAATACGAACTAAAGGTATCTGATGAAGTCAAAACATTTGGAGCAACGTTTATAAAGAAATTATTGAGAAAGTTCTAGACATATTTTGGATCACCAATAACAAGGCATTCCAATTTTAATGGTGTTAGGAGCACAAGAAGAAACCTCTTCCTTGCCTTATTTTCATTTATTATTTCCTATATCGTCTTGACTTAGAAGAAGTATTTATTTCAACAAGCACTTTGGATGACAGTGACTGTAATACTGGCTCTATACTCCCGCTTTAAGGATAAATATTTTTGTCTTCTTGCGTCGGAAGAATCCAAATATTTAGTCAAATAATACCATTGGGCAACTTCATCATTAAGCTTCAACAGATCATCACTTAAAAACAACTTGCCAAAAAAGGTACTCCTAAGAATTCTAGTTTTCTTCTCTGGAAACGCCTGCTCAAAACAAAAGGATAACAAGGAATCGAAAAGACAAATTTTATCGTTCGATTGAAAGTAAAGCGAGGCCGTGTGCTTACTCAATACAAATCGGTTTTAGGCATCTAGATATAAGTATTGTATCGTATTTTTGCTGTAATTGAAACAATGTAAATGAAACATTACCATCAGGAAGACTATGCCGATTCCCGCAGCCACTCGTTTATTCCTGAGAGCTTTCGGGAAACTGGGCTCAGGAATCCCAGTGACAGGGTTCCTCTCGAAGAAAGGCGCTCTCGCGGCAAATTCAGGCCTAGGGCGCTCCTCCTCGTCCTTGAACCCCATGCAGTCCCAGTGGTGAGCCAAAGAAGCCGATTTTCTCTTCCAGTATTCCAAAAATGTCACGGCTGCAATGGGTTCTCAATATTACTGTTTTATAAAATACCTCAAAAACTCATATCATTGCATTAAATATTCTTCTTATGTGAAAATAGTTTCTTCAAGTATTATTATCTTAGCTGAGGAACAAGTAAATACAGTGTAACATAATGAACAACACCAATTTATACTGAACGAGTATGAAGCATCGATCTCGGTATTAATGTGCCCTCCAGTGTAGTTAGTTAGTACACCACAATACTCGTATGTACACTAAGATTTATCCTTTAGTAAAATTACTAATTCATGACTATGCTAGGATAGTATAGATTGTATTTAGGATAGTCAAGGACAAGTGTATTTAGTGCAATACACTATAATCAAAGAAATCGCTATTAAAGTACAAATATAATTTTCTATTATTATTGGAATTTGTACTATTGTGGATCAAACCTTATTGATTTAATACAATCAGCTTATTATACGTTTATATTTTTGGTAGTTTTTAAGTGTTAATTTAGTCAAAAGAATTCGATAATGGTGACCATCTTAATGTGTACAACAGCATAAGTACGGCGTTAAAAAACACAAACACTCTTACGCTCTAGATACTGTCAATCATAATCGTAGAATTCTGGGAGGTTTCTCGGTTAAAAAAGTTTTAAATATATAAAAATTCTTTGTTTGACCGTTCGAATAAAAAAAAACAAGGCTGTAAAGTGTTTTACAGGTTTCAAATTATTTTCATACAGCTCAAATTTAGTTTTGTAATATCAATACTAAGCACAAAGAATGAGGGCATTTATTTGAAACTTATTGGCCGAATTCTGGAGTTAAACTGCTGTCTCTGTATGGGAGTAACAACGGGAGGTTATTTATAGTCAGAGATAAAAATGTATTTATATTGATTTAGTTGTCATTTATAATAAGTTTGAGTATGATATAACTCTAGGATATGCTAACTTACTGTTGTGATAGCCTATCTAATTTTACATAATTTTTTCAAATTTTAACTACATATTTCAATCCAATTATAAATAATATTGTTAAGTTTAAAAAGTACAAGTTAAAAGTGCGCACACTCACCCCAGAAAGAAACGAAAACAGCGTAAAATACAGTTCCTGGGTGGTCGAACAAGTAGGCAATCTTGGCATCATCACAGACATCACTGAGATCCCAATATTTGCAGCCAATCTTCTCGTCACACAGAGGGCACATCTTGTAACTACCCCCGCTGTTACACACTTCCAGCGCCAAGCGGTTGTTGTTCATAGTGAACACCCCGTACAGGAACACCAGCAACCCCACCATAGCTGCCGGCAGCAGCCATCCCGTGTAGAAACCTGTCACACATTCACATCATTATTCACACCTGAAGTACATCATTCTGAAGCACCGTGACTTCGCAAAATCTAGGTCAATACACATACCCTATTTATTTAACTATTACCTTTATTCGTGTACTGAGTTCTGTAATACACTTCATATGTAAATCCATTAGCACATCAATAAAAAAGTAAAATTGCATTATAATACTAGGTGTAGATTGTGAGGAAGCGTGTTCTGCAAACAGAACTCATAACACTCTCAAAACACATAATTATATGTGACACACACACGCCCACGCACGCACGCACACGCACACACACACACACACACACACACACACACACACACACACACACACACACACACACACACACACACACACACACACACGATTTCTGTTATTTATAAACTTTGAGCTCTAGCTTGTGTTCAGCTGTTTTCAATTAGAAGCACACGACTGAGATTTTCTGATTTATGGTACTTTAGATTCAGAATGTTTATAGAGCAGCGGTTTTATGGTTCTTTAAAAAGATTTTACAGATTTTCAATCCCAAAAGTGAGCTCCCAAAAGAAAGGGGTTCCTCGCTCACTATATAAGAGCGTTAAAAAATACTTATAGAGCTGTCATGCAATACAAAGAATACATAAAGAAATAATAGATCTAAAATGTGCGAATAATTGTGTAGTATTTGGGAAGAATCTGATATTAAAATTAATTCTAATAAGGTAATGTTATTCCGTCTTGGTTTTATTTTTTCCTTTTATACATACTGGTATGTCAAATTTTAAACGTTCTGTATTCGCATAAAGAAATAAAGTGGAACAAACAACAAATTCCAGCTTAAAAAATATTACTAATTAACAATTGTTTAAAATAAATAAAATATTTGTTCAAATGAAAAATTTTAAGTATCAAGTTTATACTTTACTAATAAGAGTTGAATGCCTTACCTAACCAAGCGAAGTATATTGCTATCTTTTCCCCGAAGTATTCTCGGATGTGGTCTAAAGGTTGGTACTTGTACCATTTCCCCCACCGAGCCCAATACTCGTAGAGAACCTGTCTGGGGTTTAGAGGTACCTCACTTCCTTTCATGTTTTTACACTCATAAGGACCCTGAAAAATAAAAAATAAAAATTAACACAAAAGATATCCTGATTAGAATTTGCACTTTTCTATTTTGTCAAACGAACTCAACAAACATACCAGATTTATTACCATAAAGAATGTGCATAATTAGTAAACATTACGTCTGATTTATTCGGGGATTAAGAATTAATTAAAAACCTATTACAAACTTTGCTGGAATGTTAAAAAATGATGTTATATTTGAGTTGGATATGAAAATAAAACAGTCTCTTGGACCTGATATTCAAACAGCGTGTCGGTGCTTTTTCCAAGTTTACATCTGCTAATCGATTAAGGTCAAAAGTAGCTGCTTTTAAATTTGTAATTTAAAGTTTGTTTAACTTTCAGGTTCTTTAAGAGACGTCGAAAAAGATAGGTAGTAATTAACTTACCAGAGCTTCTGCTAGTTCATGTAAAACGAATATGATGTACGTTTTAGATAAGTCAAGGATATTCCCAATTTATTATTTTAAAATTATGACAGTATAAAATTCCATATCAAGAGCTATAGCTATATACATGAATTAGTCTGGACACACAGCTACCTTATATTGCAAAAAAAATTAATTGTATAGGTATTTTACTTTTAATAAATTGCTACTGTTTGTGTTGAACACAGTGGCACCTTACACTTACATCATGAAGAGGAAATGACGAAGAGAAGACTCCTTCGTCTACCAACCTATCGATCCCAACTTCCCCTTTCTTCTTCTTTCCAAATATGGCAGTGGATAAGATTTCATATACGATTCGACTTCTCTGGACGTTACTGAAAAATGTATCACGGTTCTCGCTTCCAAGGAATCTGCAAATAGCATTATTACGGATGTGTATTAAAACTCTCTTTATAAAAACTCCAACATTGAAATTTTTATAAATATATAAGTTCTCTTATAAAACTCGTATGTGTAATAGTTTTAGTTTATGGAAATACATAGATTTTACGAACATCTGGGTAATATATTAGCGTCCAGACGAACACAGGATGTCATATTTTATCGAGACTGATATAATAAAATACACATGAAATCTTAAAAAGTCAATTCTAACAAGGTTTATCTTAACAAGGTCAAATTCTGCTTCTGTTATCGTTTGATTAAACCGACAGAAAATTATTATTAATTGTAAAAATAATATATATATATATAAATTCAATAAATAACATTTAAATAAGCAACACTAGAATTTGAATTCAGTGGAAATTTGAAAGGTAATATATTTATTTTGACATTTTTGTTTACCTTTACACAGTTAAAAATACAAGAAATGTCAACAGAGTAACGCACTTAATAAATAAAAATAAATAAACATTAAAATAAATAATTACAAGATACAAATATTCGACAGTAAAAATAAATAAAAAAAGGTACAAAAATATAAACGTTTGTAGTAATGAGAAAAGACAGCTATTCTCAAAACTAGGAATTAATTACTGCTAAGACGAGGGGGAAGACGTGCAGCAGTTGAACATCTGAGTCATCAAGTAATGTTCAACCATGGATTTCTTTTAATTTTACGGCGTTGTGGAAATAAAAACCAACACCAACGGCGGGTAGGCGGACTGCTTGCAAGGACAGCATCGCTCAGCAGTCACCCATCCAAGCAGCAGCCACGCTCGACAAGACTCGGTTCTCGGGATAGCTGCCGTACCCGTCACACTGCGATATTGGCAACTAGCAAACTAATTGTAACAGTTTTTATAAAATATTGTTCCTGAGGAATTCTTGCTATTTTAATGTTTATATGCAGAGTATTGCGGGTCCTGAGTGATTACGAACCCTAATATTGTTGCTGAGGAATTCTTGCTAGTTTAATGTGTTATATGCAGAGTATTGCGGGTCCTGAGTGATTACGAACCCTAATATTGTTGCTGAGGAATTCTTGCTAGTTTCATGTGTTATATGCAGAGTATTGCGGGTCCTGAGTGATTACGAACCCTAATATTGTTGCTGAGGAAGTCTTGCTAGTTTAATGTGTTATATGCTGAGTATTGCGGTCCTGAGTGATTACGAACCCTAATATTGTTGCTGAGGAAGTCTTGCTAGTTTAATGTTTATATGCAGAGTATTGCGGGTCCTGAGTGATTACGAACCCTAATATTGTTGCTGAGGAAGTCTTGCTAGTTTAATGTTTATATGCAGAGTATTGCGGGTCCTGAGTGATTACGAACCCTAATATTGTTGCTGAGGAAGTCTTGCTAGTTTAATGTGTTATATGCAGAGTATTGCGGGTCCTGAGTGATTACGAACCCGAATATTGTTGCTGAGGAAGTCTTGCTAGTTTAATGTGTTATATGCAGAGTATTGCGGGTCCTGAGTGATTACGAACCCGAATATTGTTGCTGAGGAAGTCTTGCTAGTTTAATGTGTTATATGCAGAGTATTGCGGGTCCTGAGTGATTACGAACCCGAATATTGTTGCTGAGGAAGTCTTGCTAGTTTAATGTTTATATGCAGAGTATTGCGGGTCCTGAGTGATTACGAACCCGAATATTGTTGCTGAGGAAGTCTTGCTAGTTTAATGTTTATATGCAGAGTATTGCGGGTCCTGAGTGATTACGAACCCGAATATTGTTGCTGAGGAAGTCTTGCTAGTTTAATGTTTATATGCAGAGTATTGCGGGTCCTGAGTGATTACGAACCCGAATATTGTTGCTGAGGAAGTCTTGCTAGTTTTAATGTTTATATGCATGCAGAGTATTGCGGGTCCTGAGTGATTACGAACCCGAATATTGTTGCTGAGGAAGTCTTGCTAGTTTAATGTGTTATATGCAGAGTATTGCGGGTCCTGAGTGATTACGAACCCTAATATTGTTGCTGAGGAAGTCTTGCTAGTTTAATGTTTATATGCAGAGTATTGCGGGTCCTGAGTGATTACGAACCCGAATATTGTTGCTGAGGAAGTCTTGCTAGTTTAATGTTTATATGCAGAGTATTGCGGGTCCTGAGTGATTACGAACCCTAATATTGTTGCTGAGGAAGTCTTGCTAGTTTAATGTGTTATATGCAGAGTATTGCGGGTCCTGAGTGATTACGAACCCGAATATTGTTGCTGAGGAAGTCTTGCTAGTTTAATAATGTGTTATATGCAGAGTATTGCGGGTCCTGAGTGATTACGATTACGAACCCGAATATTGTTGCTGAGGAAGTCTTGCTAGTTTAATGTGTTATATATGCTGAGTATTGCGGGTCCTGAGTGATTACGAACCCTAATATTGTTCCTGAGGAAGTCTTGCTAGTTTAATGTGTTATATGCAGAGTATTGCGGGTCCTGAGTGATTACGAACCCGAATATTGTTGCTGAGGAAGTCTTGCTAGTTTAATGTGTTATATGCAGAGTATTGCGGGTCCTGAGTGATTACGAACCCGAATATTGTTCCTGAGGAAGTCTTGCTAGTTTAATGTGTTATATGCAGAGTATTGCGGGTCCTGAGTGATTACGAACCCGAATATTGTTCCTGAGGAAGTCTTGCTAGTTTAATGTGTTATATGCAGAGTATTGCGGGTCCTGAGTGATTACGAACCCGAATATTGTTCCTGAGGAAGTCTTGCTAGTTTAATGTGTTATATGCAGAGTATTGCGGGTCCTGAGTGATTACGAACCCGAATATTGTTCCTGAGGAAGTCTTGCTAGTTTAATGTGTTATATGCAGAGTATTGCGGGTCCTGAGTGATTACGAACCCGAATATTGTTGCTGAGGAAGTCTTGCTAGTTTAATGTGTTATATGCAGAGTATTGCGGGTCCTGAGTGATTACGAACCCGAATATTGTTGCTGAGGAAGTCTTGCTAGTTTAATGTGTTATATGCAGAGTATTGCGGGTCCTGAGTGATTACGAACCCGAATATTGTTCCTGAGGAAGTCTTGCTAGTTTAATGTGTTATATGCAGAGTATTGCGGGTCCTGAGTGATTACGAACCCGAATATTGTTGCTGAGGAAGTCTTGCTAGTTTAATGTGTTATATGCTGAGCAGAGAACCCTAACCAACATGAGTGCCATCACACTCGAACTCACCGCACGGTCAAAATATTTACACCTAAATATAGAAAAAGTGTCCTAATATGATGTAGTGAAACTGGTTTAAATTCAAAGGGATTTACTAAGATGTATTAACAAAATACCATTGCACAACTTTAACATTCAACATACGTGCCGCATTGAATTTATTTCATCGTTTAGATACCGTGTTTTATAAAATCATATCAGTATATAAAAGAATTGTTTATGTACGTCGTAGCACAAACTGATCACTCGAGAGGAAGTAGGAAGTAAGGATGCGGTGTGCCCGGCCAGCAGTGAGTGTGGGTGTGTAGTGGTAAGGTCTGTGATCCTTCAGAGGCTCTCCAGGAGATACCTTCATTCCAGCATCTGGATTCAAGAATTAACTCGTAATACAGCATATTAAAGAATTGTATTTCCGAATGAACTTCTGAAAAGTTTAGATGGCCATCAAAGGCCATACGATTTATCGTAGTAGCTTATGACGTGATACATGAAAGTTGTACGAGGTACTTGGGTTCATTATAGATTGAGGCTCCTGGTAAATTAAAATTGAGGTTCCAGTGTCACCTAATGTTCAAAATAATTATTTTTTTAAAGAATGTTGTAATTGCCTCGGTTACAGAGTGGTAAAGGGATGAAAAGTAAATTATATCACTTTTCCAAGACAAAATCACCGGAGTTCTAGCGGTTTGGAATCAATATTAAACAGCAGTCTTCCTTTGATGTTACTGGTCATTGAGATATTGCTGGGAAACATTTGAACTTCTGAATCACAGGGGCGTACTGTAGGGGGTGGGGGGAGAACCGGGGGCAAAATCTACTGTCAACATTTTGAAATCTATCTAGCTTCAGGAATAATGTTTCTTTATTCCTAGAACTGTATCCTTTGTACTAAGTAAATCTAATATAAAAGTAAAATAATATTAATGCAGACAAATAATTTTATTTCCTTAAAAATTGTATCTACGTAAAATCCTCATCCATTACATTCATCCTTCATCCATTTAAGTCCTAAAACTTGTACTGAAGTATTCTGTTGATTCTTGTATCTGTTGATTATTGTTAATTATCAGAATACGTTAAACTAAGCTCCGATAATTCTGGGAATTAATGTGAAATTAGTAATTGTGATATTTTACCTAGACAGAATATCAAAACGAATCTAAGAATTGTAACTTTGTAACCTTTTGAACTTCTGCACATTTACTGCGATATTAAATCTTATTAATATATACGGATTTCACTTTAATGTAAGTATTTGTGAGTTTAACTGTTTAATAAAGCACTATATAACCACAGTTAAAATTAAGTTTACAATATCTAATTTAAAGTAATCAATTTCGAGTATAGCATATAAATAGTTATACATTTTTTGTTGAGGTAAGATAAAACAGTTAGTATATATAACCACAATATAACAAAAAAGGAAAAAAACATCTAAATTTTAAGTATGATGTATACAACATTGAGATAAACGATAAAATGTTGTTCCCGGATCAGTACGAACAGTTTGTTTTGCGTACTTAATCTGGTCTCTCCATGTTTCATCAGAGATTAAAAGATAATTAATTTAAATTTAGATCCAGTTGAGGTATAAATAAAGATGAGAGTTCAGCAGAAAACTTTGTAGAGTATGAAAAGGCTCAAAAGAGCATCAATACTGTGAAGAGGTAGGAGAGGGCCGAGTGGACAATGTCTCATACGCCCCCCTCCTCCCCCTCCCCATACCTGCCAACCTCCACTTTTGAATTCTAAGGTCAACATTTTACGGCCGTGGGAGAGTAGCTGCTCTATCACATATTATTATATTCTCTCTCTGTGTGAATCTGTGTGAAACTTGCATTGTTTGAGGACATCTTTTGTATTTATATTACCTTCTGAGATGTTTTCAACTCGCTTTTCTTTGTCCAAGAATTGGTACTACGTTTAAATGACGGCCCCTTCACTGAAGGGGAAAAAGAAAACATTTAAATAGGGGCCAGTACTTTAAGGAAGTAATAACTCTCGATTCTCAGCTGAGTTGTTTGTTTATTAAGTTCCACAAATGTAAAAGTGTTTAAATTATAATTAAACTATGAAAAAGTTTCAAAACCACAATTACAAATTTCTGCAACAATACATTCAAGCTAAATGCAAGGAATTGTATGCCTCGGTATTATTTTTATACCAAAATCTCTATAATATTGACATAATAATGTCTCAAAGATATGTTTTAGTGTGTGAGATCTAATAAAGCATTATTATTCGATATCCAACAACAACAATGATAATACAAGATATTTCATAATTATTGTACATATAAGAATAAGTACATTAGGACACGATTTTATACATATTTAAAAAATAAAATGATAATATTCCGCTGATCCTGAAATGGTTTCGTTTCCTCTTTTCACTTGTAGCTCGATGTATAATTTGCTGTGTTTTTAATTTATATTTTGATCCATCATTTCTCACAATATTTTATAATAATCGATTGTTACAGCATAAATAGAGTGATCTTATTTAAGCATTCTCGATCTGTTAAAAGTATCCTTATAAGTACCCATAAATAGTGAACACAGTCTAACTCAGTATGACGATGCTGTGTGTTTTGACCCAAGCAATCCTCTAACCTGTCATAGTAAACGTTTATAATGGTTATGTAACATATTTTACTATAAACTAAATTTATAATACTTGCGATATAAAGTGATAAAACATTATATTTAAAAAAATCCATTTTCATATTTATGAAAATTGCCTTTCTAAATGGGTTGATTGATCAGAAACCACAAAAGTAATCGAACATCATTTTAAAATTTCGTCTACGATACAAAACATCAGTTACAAGTTTATTTGTTATCCTGCAAAAAATCTAAGTGCTTTTGTACAAAGTTAATTTACTTACTTATCGATTTTGGATTTCCTGAAGGGACATGTGTAGAAGTCCAAGGGCTTGCAGGGCACGTCCTCATACATAATGTTGGGCAATTTGAGGGCTTTGAGGGCAATCTCAGACCAGTTGACAGATGGGTTGGGATGAGCCTGTGTGACATTGGGTTAGTCACAGTGACCATTACAAATAGTACAGTAGCATTTTACAATACAATAGTAATTTTCAGTATAACTGTAACTAATATTGTTGGTTAAAAAAAAAAAAAAAAAACAATTATCTATGGAATTATTAAACACTGATTACTATTAAAAATTATGAACATAATGTCACTGACAATTTATGGAATGCGCATAGTACATGGTGAACACTATCGTTTACTACCTCTACCTCCGATCGTTTTATACAATGTGTCATTGATGAAGCGTAGAGTTGCAAACGGTTGACGTTGTTGGTGTATTGTGTTATTGGAGTGATTAATTATCATCAAGTTTGGATAATAGAACGTAGAACGTTAACTATGCAGATACATTACTAGGTCTGAGAGAACCCAAATCATCTGAACATTTCTGTCATGTCAGTAATGTGAATATATTTATTATATAGTGATCTCGTTATAAAATATCATAAATCGTATCATAATGATTAATTTAATGGTTTTATCATATTCAAGTTTACTTTATTCCAATAAGCAGTTTTAACTACAAATATTTACCGTATTCCGCATATTATTGGCAGCTCTTTCATAATCAAATTGAAGTTGTGGTATATGAAGATAAATGTTCTAGGATTCTGTCTAGCAACACTGTTATGGAACAGCAACTATGGTTATATTTGCAAGTTGTTTGTAACTACTCTTGTAGTTACTACGCTTGTAACTGTGTTATCAGAAGTAAGTGTAGTATCCTACACTGACTTGGATGGTACTCGAAGGTAGAGGAAGACTCTCAATCTTCAACAGTAGGCTGTACCATTCTATCGAGTACCATCCAGTCAGTGTAGGATACTTACACTGTACTACTATAACTTTCCCGACTATTACGATCTGATAGACTACTACTTGTCTCTGTCCCTCCACGGACTCTTTAGTGTATCCTCAGACCAAAACAGATAGCCTTGAAACTATGTCCTTCTGTACTAAGTATACGCATCCATCAATACACATTAAATAAATAGAAACATGAAGCAATAGATAAATTGGACTTTCAGAACTGTAGGCACGTCTAACTGGAGTGAATAATGGGCGTGTTTGATAAAATTCTAACAGGCCTACTGCAAGCAATATAATACAAGTATGTTTAAAAATTGTAAAAATTAATTTCACAGAATTCAAAAACACTAATGTAGTAAAGCATATGCAAAATAGTATAGTAGTCTATATAGTTAAAAATCTAATAATACTCTAGAATCTAATGACAAGTTAGTAGGTCTAGACTACATATCTATGTTAAGCTTAGTTTGTAATCTACAAAATTGATCATGGACAGAACAAACCATAACAGTAAACCCCGAACTAGTTCAAACTATTTAAAATTAATTTGGCTTAAAAGTATCTCAATAAAAAATAAATGTAACTATGGCATTAAAAGTCATCAATACATTTATTAACACAACTCTCGGCCAGTACTCTAAAATCACACGATTATGAAAATTTGTAGAACGTTTCGCCAATACTTATCGCAGCGACTACAGCGATATCCACGTCAGTAATACAGTTAAAAAACGTAGTGAATCTGTAACACAAAGGCAGGACTGAAGCCATAGTAGAGTTGAAACAATGTCGGTATTTAAGGAGTAGGTGTTCATATATATATATAAAACAATGGATAAGATTATGTATTATAGGTTTTTATAGAGTAAACATTTGGAATACGTAAGCCATGTTACAATGTTTACCGAAAAGTAATTGAATTATTGTAAAAAATGTTTCTGATTACAAACGCAGTTGGCCTAATTCTTATTTGATTTAACAGTAATATAATGTCTATAAGTCTTAATACACACAAAGTAATGTGTGTGGAATGTTAAGAGGCAAATGTTACAACATAAAAAATGTTTCTATTAACTATTTACTTTAAATTTAATGCTTTTATACTGAAAAAAGTTAACTATAAGTCTAATACATCAATTAAAAGGTAATTGACATGTTTTAATCTGATGACTTGAATCATAATTTGAATCCTACATTGACTATGTTTTAAATATCATTTTAGAAAGCCTTTTATACAATCGATATCCAAATTTGTAAATTATTCAAGGTTTATGTTACTTGATTATAATATAAATGTACACATTTAAATATTTTTCTTGAATAGTGGCTTTCTTTTCTTCTTAATTTCTTATGAATAAAACAACAATCATTTATTTCTTTAAGGCTAACTTGTGAGATTCCTATGTCCACCCCTTCTTCAGTAAAGTGCAGCCCTTAGTAGGGCTGATAAGAGCAGTCAGTTTTGTAGCACTACTGAGGTTTTATGATACACTTAACATTGTCCCACCACAATTAAAACAGTTTACAGCCAAAGATATACTTAATTAATAGAATCAACGTGAAAGGCATTTTGGAATTTAGGCTAAAACATCTGTAATTGGCTGAAAGACAAAATCTTTTTTCTGGACTATCACAGGCAAACTAAATGTGTTTTGAATGAATTCGTGATCTTTAGTATAGTAAAATGTGATATCATGTTTTTTGGTTAATTGTAACTATTGGATAAAGTAAGTATTACCGACCTACACAAGAAAACACACTTATCACGATATCAATTCCTCAATATGAGACTAAACTCTTTTTAACGGTATCTCCTCATTTGCTATGTCGTGTACCATAAATGAAGTTGAGCAGGATTATCAAACGTTAAGTGAATGTTGATTTAAGCAACAGTTCATCTGCCTCTTTCCACAGTTCGACATCAGATACACGTAAACTGCACAATGTAAACATATAGTGTAATCTAGGTGAAGAGGCGTGTCGTTGTGCTCACTGCGTCCTGTAAGTTCGCCTCGCCTAGATTACGCTGTATTTTGTAGCTTACATGTCTCTGATGTCGACATAATGTAAACATATAGTGTAATCTAGGTGAAGAGGCGTGTCGTTGTGCTCACTGCGTCCGGTAAGTTCGCCTCGCCTACATTACGCTGTATTTTGTAGCTTACATGTCTCTGATGTCGACATAATGTAAACATATAGTGTAATCTAGGTGAAGAGGCGTGTCGTTGTGCTCACTGCTTCCGGTAAGTTCACCTCACCTACATTACGCTGTATTTTGTAGCTTACATGTCTCTGATGTCGACATAATGTAAACATATAGTGTAATCTAGGTGAAAAGATGTGTCGTTGTGCTCACTGCGTCCGGTAAGTTCGCCTCGCCTACATTACGCTGTATTTTGTAGCTTACATGTCTCTGATGTCGACACAATGTAAACATATAGTGTAATCTAGGTGAAAAGACGTGTCGTTGTGCTCAATGCATCGAAAGTAAGTAATCCCCAACATTACGCTGTATTTTGTAGCTTACATGTCTCTGATGTCGACATAATGTAAACATATAGTGTAATCTAGGTGAAAAGACGTGTCGTTGTGCTCACTGCGTCCGGTAAGTTCGCCTCGCCTACATTACGCTGTATTTTGTAGCTTACATGTCTCTGATGTCGACATAATGTAAACATATAGTGTAATCAAGGTGAAGAGGCGTATCGTTGTGCTCACTGCGTCCTGTAAGTTCGCCTCGCATAGATTACGCTGTATTTTGTAGCTTACATGTCTCTGATGTCGACACAATGTAAACATATAGTGTAATCTAGGCGAAGAGGCGTATCGTTGTGCTCACTGCGTCCGGTAAGTTCGCCTCGCCTAGATTACGCTGTATTTTGTAGCTTACATGTCTCTGATGTCGACATAATGTAAACATATAGTGTAATCCAGGCGAAGAGGCGTATCGTTGTGCTCACTGCGTCCGGTACACCTAGATTACGCTGTGTTTTGTAGCTTAAATGTCTCTGATGTAGACACAATGTAAACATATAGTGTAAACTAATCGAAGAGGCGTATCGTTGTGCTCACTGCGTTCAGTAAGTTCACTTCACCTACATTACGCTGTATTTTGTAGCTTACATGTCTTTGATGTAGACACAATATAAACATATAGTGTAAACTAGGCGAAGAGGCATATCGTTGTGCTCACTGCGTCCAGTAAGTTCACCTCACCTACATTACGCTGTATTTTGTAGCTTACATGTCTCTGATGTCGACATACGCGCCAATGTAAACATATAGTGTAAAATAGGTGAAGAGGCGTATCGTTGTGCTCACTGCGTCCGGTATACCTAGATTACGCTGTGTTTTGTAGCTTACTTGTCTCCGATGTCAACACACAATGTAAACATATAGTGTAATATAGGCGAAGAGGCGTATCGTTGTTCTCACTGCGTCCGGTACACCTAGATTACGCTGTGTTTTTTAGCTTACATGTCTCTGATGTAGACACAATGTAAAAATATAGTGTAAACTAGGCGAAGAGGCGTATCGTTGTGCTCACTGCGTCCAGTAAGTTCACCTCACCTACATTACGCTGTATTTTGTAGCTTACATGTCTTTGATGTAAACACAATGTAAACATATAGTGTAAACTAGGCGAAGAGGCGTATCGTTGTGCTCACTGCGTCCTGTAAGTTCGCCTCGCATAGATTACGCTGTATTTTGTAGCTTACATGTCTCTGATGTCGACATAATGTAAACATATAGTGTAAACTAGGCGAAGAGGCGTATCGTTGTGCTCACTGCGTCCAGTAAGTTCGCCTCGCTTAGATTACGCTGTATTTTGTAGCTTACATGTCTCTGATGTCGACACAATGTAAACATAAAGTGTAATCTAGGTGAAGAGGCGTATCGTTGTGCTCACTGCGTCCTGTAAGTTCGCCTCGCATAGATTACGCTGTATTTTGTAGCTTACATGTCTCTGATGTCGACACAATGTAAACATATAGTGTAAACTAGGCGAAAAGGCGTATCGTTGTGCACACTGCGTCCTGTAAGTTCGCCTCGCATAGATTACGCTGTATTTTGTAGCTTACATGTCTCTGATGTCGACATAATGTAAACATATAGTGTAAATAGGAGAAAAGGCGTGTCGTTGTGCTCACTGCGTCCGGTAAGTTCACCTCACCTAGATTACGCTGTATTTTGTAGCTTACATGTCTCTGATGTCGACATAATGTAAACATATAGTGTAAAATAGGTGAAGAGGCGTATCGTTGTGCTCACTGCGTCCGGTAAGTTCGCCTCGCCTAGATTACGCTGTATTTTGTAGCTTACATGTCTCTGATGTCGACACAATGTAAACATATAGTGTAATCTAGGCGAAGAGGCGTATCGTTGTGCTCACTGCGTCCGGTAAGTTCGCCTCGCCTAGATTACGCTGTATTTTGTAGCTTACATGTCTCTGATGTCGACATAATGTAAACATATAGTGTAATCTAGGCGAAGAGGCGTATCGTTGTGCTCACTGCGTCCGGTAAGTTCGCCTCGCCTAGATTACGCTGTATTTTGTAGCTTACATGTCTCTGATGTCGACACAATGTAAACATATAGTGTAATCTAGGCGAAGAGGCGTATCGTTGTGCTCACTGCGTCCTGTAAGTTCGCCTCGCCTAGATTACGCTGTATTTTGTAGCTTACATGTCTCTGATGTCGACATAATGTAAACATATAGTGTAATCTAGGTGAAGAGGCGTATCGTTGTGCTCACTGCGTCCGGTAAGTTCGCCTCGCCTAGATTACGCTGTATTTTGTAGCTTACATGTCTCTGATGTCGACATAATGTAAACATATAGTGTAAACTAGGCGAAGAGGCGTATCGTTGTGCTCACTGCGTCCTGGTAAGTTCGCCTCACCTAGATTACGCTGTATTTTGTAGCTTACATGTCTCTGATGTCGACATAATGTAAACATATAGTGTAAACTAGGCGAAGAGGCGTATCGTTGTGCTCACTGCGTCCGGTAAGTTCGCCTCACCTAGATTACGCTGTATTTTGTAGCTTACATGTCTCTGATGTCGACACAATGTAAACATATAGTGTAAACTAGGCGAAGAGGCGTATCGTTGTGCTCACTGCGTCCTGTAAGTTCGCCTCGCCTAGATTACGCTGTATTTTGTAGCTTACATGTCTCTGATGTCGACACAATGTAAACATATAGTGTAAACTAGGCGAAGAGGCGTATCGTTGTGCTCACTGCGTCCTGTAAGTTCGCCTCGCATAGATTACGCTGTATTTTGTAGCTTACATGTCTCTGATGTCGACACAATGTAAACATATAGTGTAAACTAGGCGAAGAGGCGTATCGTTGTGCTCACTGCGTCCTGTAAGTTCGCCTCACCTACATTACGCTGTATTTTGTAGCTTACATGTCTCTGATGTCGACACAATGTAAACATATAGTGTAAACTAGGCGAAAAGGCGTATCGTTGTGCTCACTGCGTCCTGTAAGTTCGCCTCACCTACATTACGCTGTATTTTGTAGCTTACATGTCTCTGATGTCGACACAATGTAAACATATAGTGTAAACTAGGCGAAGAGGCGTATCGTTGTGCTCACTGCGTCCTGTAAGTTCGCCTCACCTACATTACGCTGTATTTTGTAGCTTACATGTCTCTGATGTCGACACAATGTAAACATATAGTGTAAACTAGGCGAAGAGGCGTATCGTTGTGCTCACTGCGTCCTGTAAGTTCGCCTCACCTACATCACGCTGTATTTTGTAGCTTACATGTCTCTGATGTCGACATAATGTAAACATATAGTGTAAACTAGGCGAAGAGGCGTATCGTTGTGCTCACTGCGTCCTGTAAGTTCGCCTCACCTAGATTACGCTGTATTTTGTAGCTTACATGTCTCTGATGTCGACACAATGAAAACATATAGTGTAAACTAGGCGAAGAGGCGTATCGTTGTGCTCACTGCGTCCTGTAAGTTCGCCTCGCATAGATTACGCTGTATTTTGTAGCTTACATGTCTCTGATGTCGACATAATGTAAACATATAGTGTAAACTAGGCGAAGAGGCGTATCGTTGTGCTCACTGCGTCCTGTAAGTTCGCCTCGCCTAGATTACGCTGTATTTTGTAGCTTACATGTCTCTGATGTCGACATAATGTAAACATAGTGTAAATAAATAGTAGAGTCGTGTCGCTGCGTCGGGCACTCGTTGTGCTCACTGTAAGTCTAGATTACGCTGTATTTTGTAGCTTACATGTCTCTGATGTCGACATAATGTAAACATATAGTGTAAAATAGGCGAAGAGGCGTATCGTTGTGCTCACTGCGTCCGGTAAGTTCGCCTCGCATAGATTACGCTGTATTTTGTAGCTTACATGTCTCTGATGTCTACACAATGTAAACATATAGTGCAATCCAGGCGAAGAGGCGTATCGTTGTGCTCACTGCGTCCGGTAAGTTCGCCTCGCCTAGATTACGCTGTATTTTGTAGCTTACATGTCTCTGATGTCGACATAATGTAAACATATAGTGTAATCCAGGCGAAGAGGCGTATCGTTGTGCTCACTGCGTCCGGTAAGTTCGCCTCGCCTAGATTACGCTGTATTTTGTAGCTTACATGTCTCTGATGTCGACACAATGTAAACATATAGTGTAATCTAGGCGAAGAGGCGTATCGTTGTGCTCACTGCGTCCGGTAAGTTCGCCTCGCCTAGATTACGCTGTATTTTGTAGCTTACATGTCTCTGATGTCGACACAATGTAAACATATAGTGTAATCTAGGCGAAGAGGCGTATCGTTGTGCTCACTGCGTCCGGTAAGTTCGCCTCGCCTAGATTACGCTGTATTTTGTAGCTCACATGTCTCTGATGTCGACACAATGTAAACATATAGTGTAATCTAGGTGAAGAGGCGTATCGCTGTGCTCACTGTATCCAGTAATTTCGCCTCGCCTAGATTACGCTGTATTATGTAGCTTAAATGTCTCTGATGTCGACATAATGTAAACATATAGTGTAATCTAGGTGAAGAGGCGTATCTCTGTGCTCCCTGCGTCCGGTAAGTTCGCCTCACCTAGATTACGCTGTATTTTGTAGCTTACATGTCTCTACATGATGTCGACACAATGTAAACATATAGTGTAATCTAGGTGAAGAGGCGTATCGCTGTGCTCACTGCGTCCGGTAAGTTCACCTCACCTAGAATGCGCTGTATTTTGTAGCTTACATGTCTCTGATGTCGACAAAATGTAAAGAGTCCCTTTTGACATTCTTCGTCACCGACTTTTTTGGACTCTTGAGACGAACATGACTTCAGATTCCAGGAGACGTTAGTGTGGCACTGTCAGATACCAGACAGTTCCAGAGGAAGATGGACTGGAGTTAAAGTCAGCATTCACATTGTCCCACCAAATAAAAACGGGGAATTACTGTAATCAAACAACCATAAAGAATCTCTTCAAATGTTTATTACAAATTTCAGTTGGACGACCTTGCTGCGTTCGGCATAGAGAGAGGATTGCTATTTTATTCATATTTCTACGTGGTCGGACGGAGAAGATATGCTATAGTTTGACATTTATTCTGATTCTTTTGTCATATAACATGAAATTAGTGGTAATTTTAAATATGCATTAAACGTTTGGAATCAAATATGTGATACTTTTGAATTTCAATTTAATTGGATATGATAGTAAATTTTGTGGAAATATGTCACACAATTTAGGAGCTAACAAAGGAAGCCCGTACATTTTGTAACACTGTCAGACAGATATAAGGTTAAAAGTACATTGTAAATTTGGAGCAAGTGAATGCGACTCACGTATTGCACGTGCAACGTCACGTCGATCAGAAGAGGTGTCGTATACAGGATATCGTATCGCTTCAATGAACTAATCGTGAGGTATCATATACAGGATATCGTTTTGCTTCAATTAACTAATCGTAAGGTACCGTATACAGGATATCGTATCGCTTCAATGAACTAATCGTGAGGTATCGTAAACAGGATATCGTATCGCCTCTATGAACTAATCGTGAAGTATCGTATGCAGGATATCGTATCGCTTCTATGAAATAATCATGAGATATCGTATACAGGATATCGTTTCGCTTTAATGAACTAATCGTGAGGTATCGTATACAGGATATCGTTTCACTTTAATGAACTAATCGTTGAGGTGTCATATACAGGATATCGTTTCGCTTCAATGAACTAATCGTTGACGTATCGTATACGTTACAGGATATCGTATCGCTTCAATGAACTAATCGTTGAGGTGTCGTATAAAGGATATCGTTTCGCTTCAATGAACTAATCGTTGAGGTGTCGTATACAGAATATCGTATAGCTTCAATGAACTAATCGTGAGGTATCGTATACAGGATATCGTATCGCTTCAATGAACTAATCGTGAGGTATCATATACAGGATATCGTTTTGCTTCAATGAACTAATCGTGAGGTATCGTATACAGGATATCGTATCGCTTCAATGAACTAATCGTGAGGTATCGTATACAGGATATCGTTTCGCTTCAATGAACTAATCGTTGAGGTGTCGTATACGTACAGGATATCGTATCGCTTCAATGAACTAATCGTGAGGTATCGTATACAGGATATCGTATCGCTTCAATGAAATAATCGTGAGATATCGTATACAGGATATCGTTTCGCTTCAGTGAACTAATCGTTGACGTATCGTATACGTACAGAATATCGTATCGCTTCAATGAACTAATCGTTGAGGTGTCGTATAAAGGATATCGTTTCGCTTCAATGAACTAATCGTTGAGGTGTCGTATACAGGATATCGTATAGCTTCAATGAACTAATCGTGAGGTATCGTATACAGGATATCGTATCGCTTCAATGAACTAATCGTGAGGTATCATATACAGGATATCGTTTTGCTTCAATTAACTAATCGTAAGGTACCGTATACAGGATATCGTATCGCTTCAATGAACTAATCGTTGAGGTATCGTAAACAGGATATCGTATCGCTTCTATGAACTAATCGTGAAGTATCGTATGCAGGATATCGTATCGCTTCTATGAAATAATCATGAGATATCGTATACAGGATGTCGTTTCGCTTTAATGAACTAATCGTGAGGTATCGTATACAGGATATCGTTTCACTTTAATGAACTAATCGTTGAGGTGTCATATACAGGATATCGTTTCGCTTCAATGAACTAATCGTTGACGTATCGTATACGTACAGGATATCGTATCGCTTCAATGAAATAATCGTTGAGGTGTCGTATAAAAGGATATCGTTTCGCTTCAATGAACTAATCGCGAGGTGTCGTATACAGGATATCGTTTCGCTTAAATGAACTAATCGTGAGGTATCGTATACAGGATATCGTTTCGCTTCAATGAACTAATCGTTGAGGTGTCGTATACAGGATATCGTTTCGCTTCAATGAACTAATCGTTGACGTATCGTATACGTACAGGATATCGTATCGCTTCAATGAACTAATCGCGAGGTGTCGTATACAGGATATCGTTTCGCTTCAATGAACTAATCGTTGACGTGTCGTATACAGGATATCGTATCGCTTCAATGAACTAATCGTGAGGTATCATATACAGGATATCGTTTTGCTTCAATGAACTAATCGTGAGGTATCGTATACAGGATATCGTATCGCTTCAATGAACTAATCGTGAGGTATCATATACAGGATATCGTTTTGCTTCAATGAACTAATCGTTGAGGTATCGTATACGTACAGGATATCGTATCGCTTCAATGAACTAATCGTTGAGGTATCGTATACAGGATATCGTTTCGCTTCAATGAACTAATCGTTGGGTGTAGTATACAGGATATCGTTTCGCTTCAATGAACTAATCGTTGAGGTATCGTATACAGGATATCGTATCGCTTCAATGAACTAATCGTGAGGTATCATATACAGGATATCGTTTTGCTTCAATGAACTAATCGTGAGGTATCGTATACAGGATATCGCTTCGCTTCAATGAACTAATCGTTGAGGTGTAGTATATAGGATATCGTTTCGCTTCAATGAACTAATCGTTGAGGTGTCGTATACAGGATATCGTTTCGCTTCAATGAACTAATCGCGAGGTGTCGTATACAGGATATCGTTTCGCTTCAATGAACTAATCGTTGAGGTGTAGTATATAGGATATTGTTTCGCTTCAATTAACTAATCGTTGAGGTGTCGTATACGTACAGGATATCGTATCGCTTCAATGAACTAATCGCGAGATTTCGTATACAGGATATCGTTTCGCTTCAATGAACTAACCGTTCTGCCGTTGCAGAGTTGCATCAACACTGTGTTGGCACACGTCTGGGTACATAGCACAATAAGACATGTTTGTTGGTGAATCAAGCTTTGTAATATCCTGTAGCTTCCTTTCATACTCCGAACAACAGTTTGTGCAAATAGTACAGTACGGGTCTGACTTGTTTATCACTATAACATTGTGTTGTGGTGATACAGGTTTACATTGGTGATTCAATATACGAGACATTTTCATCTAATCCAAATTTACAACATTTAAGATATTAAACATATTAAATATTATTTGATATATTTTAGCTGTTTTTAAAAGGTTCAACAAAACGTGTTCATGTTAGTGAGGAGCTATTAAGATATTTAATAGATCTTAAAAATACAATATGACTTGGTAGAAGTTATCTATAAAATTTTTGCCAATGAAAAGTATGCAACAGCTTATAAAAATTCGTTTTCTACATTACGGATAATTTTTTGTATATTTAGATACACAAATTAGGCAAATAAAAAAATAACAATAAAAATGTATAAAACCTAAGATGGTGATAAACAGTGATGGTTAACATGTCTAAAAGTTAATCGTGTTTCAGCAATGTTTCTACACGGTTTGATGTTAGTTATGATACCGGTCGAGCACGTAAGTCTGAACTGTAACAGATTACTGTATATTAGTATTACTATATATTAGTATATATAAACAGTGATGGTTAACATGTCTAAAAGTTAATCGTGTTTCAGCAATGTTTCTACACGGTTTGATGTTGGTTATGATACCGGTCGAGCACGTAAGTCTGAACTGTAACAGATTACTGTATATTAGTATTACTATATATTAGTATATATAAACAGTGATGGTTAACATGTCTAAAAGTTAATCGTGTTTCAGCAATGTTTCTACACGGTTTGATGTTAGTTATGATACCGGTCGAGCACGTAAGTCTGAACTGTAACAGATTACTGTATATTAGTATTACTATATATTAGTATATATAAACAGTGATGGTTAACATGTCTAAAAGTTAATCGTGTTTCAGCAATGTTTCTACACGGTTTTGATGTTAGTTATGATACCGGTCGAGCACGTAAGTCTGAACTGTATGATTAGTACTGTATAACATAGTTATACAGTAATGTTAACATGATTGCTAAAAGAACTTAATCGTAGTATTAAGCTATAGTTCGTACATTTGATGTTAGTTATGATACCGGTCGAGCACGTAAGTCGAACTGTAACAGATTACTGTATTAGTATTAGTATATATAAACAGTGATGGTTAAACATGTCTAAAAGTTAATCGTGTTTCAGCAATGTTTCTACACGATTTGATGTTAGTTATGATACCGGTCGAGCACGTAAGTCTGAACTGTAACAGATTACTGTATTTAGTATTACTATATTAGTTAGTATATAAACAGTGATGGTTAACATGTCTAAAAGTTAATCGTGTTTCAGCAATGTTTCTACACGATTTGATGTTAGTTATGATTACCGGTCGAGCACGTAAGTCTGAACTGTAACAGATTACTGTATATTAGTATTACTATATATTAGTATATATAAACAGTGATGGTTAACATGTCTAAAAGTTAATCGTGTTTCAGCAATGTTTCTACACGATTTGATGTTAGTTATGATACCGGTCGAGCACGTAAGTCTGAACTGTAACAGATTACTGTATATTAGTATTACTATATATTAGTATATATAAACAGTGATGGTTAACATGTCTAAAAGTTAATCGTGTTTCAGCAATGTTTCTACACGGTTTGATGTTAGTTATGATACCGGTCGAGCACGTAAGTCTGAACTGTAACAGATTACTGTATATTAGTATTACTATATATTAGTATATATAAACAGTGATGGTTAACATGTCTAAAAGTTAATCGTGTTTCAGCAATGTTTCTACACGGTTTGATGTTAGTTATGATACCGGTCGAGCACGTAAGTCTGAACTGTAACAGATTACTGTATATTAGTATTACTATACATTAGTATATATAAACAGTGATGGTTAACATGTCTAAAAGTTAATCGTGTTTCAGCAATGTTTCTACACGGTTTGATGTTAGTTATGATACCGGTCGAGCACGTAAGTCTGAACTGTAACAGATTACTGTATATTAGTATTACTATATATTAGTATATATAAACAGTGATGGTTAACATGTCTAAAAGTTAATCGTGTTTCAGCAATGTTTCTACACGGTTTGATGTTAGTTATGATACCGGTCGAGCACGTAAGTCTGAACTGTAACAGATTACTGTATATTAGTATTACTATATATTAGTATATATAAACAGTGATGGTTAACATGTCTAAAAGTTAATCGTGTTTCAGCAATGTTTCTACACGGTTTGATGTTAGTTATGATACCGGTCGAGCACGTAAGTCTGAACTGTAACAGATTACTTGTATTACTATATATTAGTATTAGTATTGTATATACATGATACCGGTATAAGTCTGAACTGTAACAGTGTCTATAAACAGTGATGGTTAACATGTCTAAAAGTTAATCGTTTTTCAGCAATGTTTCTACACGGTTTTGATGTTAGTTATGATACCGGTTCGAGCACGTAAGTCTGAACTGTAACAGATTACTGTATATTAGTATTACTATACATTAGTATATATAAACAGTGATGGTTAACATGTCTAAAAGTTAATCGTGTTTCAGCAATGTTTCTACACGGTTTGATGTTAGTTATGATACCGGTTCGAGCACGTAAGTCTGAACTGTAACAGATTACTGTATATTAGTATTACTATATATTAGTATATATAAACAGTGATGGTTAACATGTCTAAAAGTTAATCGTGTTTCAGCAATGTTTCTACACGGTTTGATGTTAGTTATGATACCGGTCGAGCACGTAAGTCTGAACTGTAACAGATTACTGTATATTAGTATTACTATATATTAGTATATATAAACAGTGATGGTTAACATGTCTAAAAGTTAATCGTGTTTCAGCAATGTTTCTACACGGTTTGATGTTAGTTATGATACCGGTCGAGCACGTAAGTCTGAACTGTAACAGATTACTGTATATTAGTATTACTATACATTAGTATATATAAACAGTGATGGTTAACATGTCTAAAAGTTAATCGTGTTTCAGCAATGTTTCTACACGATTTGATGTTAGTTATGATACCGGTCGAGCACGTAAGTCTGAACTGTAACAGATTACTGTATATTAGTATTACTATACATTAGTATATATAAACAGTGATGGTTAACATGTCTAAAAGTTAATCGTGTTTCAGCAATGTTTCTACACGGTTTGGTGTTAGTTATGATAGCCTACGGTCGAGCACGTAAGTCTGAACTGTAACAGATTACTGTCTATTAGTATTACCCTACATAGTATTACATTTTACTCTATTTAAATAATAGATAATCAATCAACAAAGCATGATCCAATTAATTATTAGCGAATTGAAAGCCTCTGTCAAAATTAATCTGTAATGGAAAACGGTTTTTGCAGTATTTTATTCTACTAATAAAGATAATGTAGTATAACTAAAAAAACAAAATTAGGATTAAAATTTAAAACATGTCTTGTAATAATTTCCTGCATGTCCCGTCCTCCCATGTTAGTAAAAAAATAAGTCTCAAATGATTGGGCAGGGTTTCAATTACAAGTTACACTTAGCTTGCAAAGTTCCAATTACATTAAGACGGACACCGTGTATTCCCGTATTAATGGTCAAGTAACAGCCAATTTTAAGGCCAATCTTGGACAGATATATAATGTTTCACTAAACAGCTGATTCAAACACTATGAGTAGTGAAATATAAAGTCAAGTAAAGTAATGTCTTATTTTACCAGGAGAAGTTGCGGCTAAGATGCCCTCCCCTACATTATGTTAGGACCAACGGCTTCAAAGTGACTTCCGAATCACCATCAATGAATGGTCGGTCAGGAGGACTGCTTGCAAGAACAGGATCTGAATTGATGATGCGAAAATCGAATACAGAATCGAATAGTATTCGAATACAGCCAGGGTATTCATATGTTCGAATACTTCAAAATTAATTCGAATACTTTTGAAATAATATAATTTCTCTGGAAGAATCGACCAGTATTCATTCGTTTAGATTAATAGTATTCAAATAAAGTATTCAATACAGAAACATGTATTCGTTTACAACAAAATTTAATTTTTATTTCACGTTGTATAAAAACAAAATATTATTGAGGTTTTGGCTTCAATCTATTTCTACGTCATTGGTGATAAAACCTGCAGTAGATAAGAATCTTTCAGAGGGGACTGAAGTATCTTTTTACATACATTTTTTCTACAGTACATACATTATGGGTAGGACATGTTTGCAAGTGGTACAAAAAAGGTAAAGGATTTTCCCACATTTTTGGCAGGGCAATTCCAAATACCCAAGAAACAATGGATCGTGTCAAGGAAGTAAGACAAGTCTAGACTTGTCTGTTAGAAAAAAGTATTCAAATATAAGGGTGCTTTTGAATACACCGTATTCAGTTCTTTTAAGTACTGGATTCTCCCGTCGCGTCGCTATTCTGACACAGCAGCCACGCTCGACGTTCCCGTTAGTTGACTGGGTTATCTCGCGATAACAGCCGCCCGCGCCGTACTCGCTATACTGCGCCACTGGAGAAATCAAATATCACGTGATATTACACTATCAGTCGTGTTTCCCAACCACCCAACCACCCAACTACCCCACTACCCAACCAACCAACCACCCAACTACCCAATTACCCGACTACCCAACTACCCGACTACCCAACCACCCAAATACCCGACTACCCAACTACCCGACTACCCAACCACCCAACCACGCAATTACCCGACTACCCGACTACCCAACCACCCTACTACCCGACTACCCAACTACCCGACTACCCAACCACCCAACTACCCGACTACCCAACCACCCAACTACCCGACCACCCAACTACCCGACCACCCAACTACTCGACTACCCAACTACCCGACTACCCAACCACCCAACCACCCGAATACCCAACTACCCAACTACCCGACTACCCAACCACCCAACTACCCGACTACCCAACCACCCAACTACCCGACTACCCCAGTACCCGACTAGCAGAGAAATGACTATCTTCAAACAATCACACAAAACTCGACCGTGAGTAATTTGACGTAACCCACAAAGAAAGTATAACTGTAAGTATATAGTATAAAAAAGTAAAACAAATCTACTTTCTTTTAGTTAAGAATAAAACATTGACTTGAACCCTAAACCTCCTTCTTGCTGATTCTGAAAAAATTTTATTATAATACTTAAAGACCAGGAGAAATTTAATGCATTTAATAAATATTTTGAAACTTTTGACCAAAATGTTTTGAGCGCAGCGAGTGTCGACGCAACCAATAGTTAATGTAACGAAATAGATTTGTTGATCTTGTTATTACGCACAACTTTGTCCTTTTAATCTGTGCAGCATCTTTTACAGTTTCCAAGATTCCTTCCGTGTGCATATCATTTGTAACACCCTGTATATCGGCTAAATGTAAAATATCCTGACACGCCGAGTCGCATCATTTTGAATTTTTTGACACAATACCGTCGAAATAAGTTCCATACCAAACTTGTCATTTTATAAAGACATCATATTTTTATGTTTTATTAAAATAAATATTAATATAGATTAAAGATTATTTAAAAAATGTACTCAACGATGAAAAATCGAAATATTTTAATAAAATATATACACTGAGACATAACTGGTTGGTATTCAATTTGCCTAATTGTATTATTGTATACTGATGTTTTATAAAATAGTTAACAATAAAATAAATTATCGAAACCATATCAATTGAAAAGACATTGCCATCTAAGTAAGGAATAATATCTATAATATTACTGTCTTCCTCTTAAAGGAAGGGATGCAAAGTAGTAGTGGCAGTTCATGTTTACTACGTATTTGCTACTTTGCGTATTGGCAGTTAAACTACTTAGTACAGAGCGCAGTTCGAAGTGCTCTCCATTTGCACCAACAGCCACTAATATCGAAATATACAAACAAAAGAGCTCTCTATGTCCAATACGATAAATGACAGGCAGTCAAGGTCACCATCAGAGTGATGCTGAATATAAATGCGGAAGCGCAGCAATAACTGACACTGTTCACAGTTACTTGGTAGACAGAAAGTATGCGCAGCGCAGTGTCGACTATTGAGTCTTACCTTCACCAGGATGTGAGACTGCGTGTCAAACAGCACAGTGAGAGAAGAGATGGGAACAGTTACAAAGCAATTACACACAGACATGCCAGCAGCAATAGAAGGCAACACTTGTCAAAGAATATAGTGAGGAGAGATTGTACCATTTACAAGGTTGAGGAACTACATGTTGTAGGTATAAAATAACAAATTCGAGCATTGAAATAAACTTTAAATTTTAATGTTTTGAATTAAGTTTGTGTAGAAGCAGTAATTGTCTACTTTCTTTTACAAACCGTTATGACAAAATAGCCGGGTTTTAAATAATATTAGCATTCATTAAATAAAGCTGAATGTTTGAAGCAGACTACCCATACAGTCAGTTCAGATGTTTAAAATGTTAAAAAAAGTATTTATCTCTAGTAAATTAAAAAATTATTATCAATTTTCAAAATTTTCACTGACCAATACATTTGTTCAAAGTCTGAGAGTTAAATTTAAGTGATTAACTATAGCTCAGTTTTTACGTAATACAATTTTTAGCATAGTCGTTACGGGCGTCTAATGAATAGTGTATTTTAATAATACAAGACGTATACAAATGCATTTTTATTTTTCCAGCGTTTTTAATCAGCCTTTTGCGGAAAGTATCCCACTAAGATTTCATCAGTGTAGAACAGAGTGGGTTGATAAGCATTATCATTTGACCAGTTCCCTCTCTATTCTATTGCTATATACCCTAGTAAATGCTTATGTTAATTTTAAAAATAACAACCATGAAGTGTGTGAGTTCAATACAAATTATGACCAATAGCTAAGTTTCCATTAACAATATCTCGTAACTAAAGGTACAAAAAATACCTAATTGTCTGAATAAGAATGTATTTTTATTTTTTTCCCACCGTTTCTAAATGAAGTTTTACATGACATACCCCACTAAGTTCCCAAAGTTTACAGCAGTGTGGAACGGGGAGAGTTGATAAGCATTACTATTTGAGTCTGCTGTAAATTCTATCTCTGTTTTTGTTTAAGAACTCTCATATGAACGTAATAACACTTCTCAGTGAAGTCTCGGTCACAGATAGAGTGGAGATGGAACACAATGCCACAGTATTATGAACACTACCCCCTCCCCCTCACCACCCTTCACTTACCTGTAGTGGTGCTCGCATATTGAGTTCTTCCGCATAATGGCAGAGAACAGGCCAAGTCGCGTGCAGTTTGATGAAATACACGAGCTTGCGGTTCTGGGCCTCCACCACCTCCTGAACAACAGTACAACACCAATTTACTGTCTTGTTAAAATAACACACAACTATATTTATTAATAATTATCGTAATTAATTTAATTAAAAATAGATCAATTAAAGCTATTTATAATTACAAATTTATTATTTCTAATCGACCTCTATTTGAACTGAGTTTCAAAGTCAACCTATGCAATTACCGCAATAGATTCCAAGTTGGTAATTGAAATGTTTAAACGAGCATTGTACAACTAACTTATCAAACCAGAACCTTGCCAGACACACACGATCGAGGCATTACAGAAATTAACCTGCCATAGGGGTAATTCATAAACTTTTCAATTGTACAAATCAAACTTGACATTATTTTATATGAAAATTCTGAGTTTTAAATGAGCCAGATTTATATAATGTAGACTAACTACATTATGAGACACCCACTACTCTTGTTTGTCAGTATTACATCAACCTCCGATAAAAAAGCCCAATCTCAACTTTTCAATGAAGCAATCTTTCAGACTAGGCCAATTCCAACACATTTTGACAATTATTTACAAACATTCAGATTTTTACAATGACAGATTGTATTTAAACTTCTTAGGCAGCTGAGTTAAACGACGGTGTTTTATTCCATGAAGGCAATTCTAAACCAGGTTAAGTTTGATTCACTTATATTAGAAGTGTATCAGATCCAGATCCAGTCTTATTTTGTTTATTAAAAAAAAATATAAAACATACAACAGTTGTAAAATTACGGACGTGAATGTTGAGTTTAGCTCCAGTTTACATTCCTCTTAATGTAGCGTCTAGGATCCGACGCTGTCACGGACTCCTAGAATCTGGAGTCACATAGGTAAAAGGTTCATATATTTGTCTTCATTTATCTTCAACAGTTTTCTTTGGACCTGATTATAAGATGTCCTTAAATTGTGCTGGAACTTCAACAATTGAATACGGTCTTAGAATCACTGAACTTAAGATACACAATTTTACCTGTTCGAACTACACATTCGAAAACACACAACTTCGGCTTTACAAATTGTTTGGTTCCATAACAAATTAATAATGACCAGCAGTTAAATGTTAATGGCGATTGACATTTAGCTTAATTAGATAAATCGAGACAGAGAGCAGCATTGCTTGTGTTTTTATTCTACGTGTCATTCAGTGTCAACAGTTCCATCAATCATCTTCGTGATTTGTGGCGTTTGACCTCTGATAACGAGTTACGGATGTAGTTGTCAAGTACGATTTCTAGTTTCCCAAAGTAGTTTGTTTATTAATTATAAATGTTGATTATTGTGTTTATGAGAAATCCAGTTACTTCCTGTCATGATTTACAAGTAAGTGCTCGTCATTTTTTACACATATCAACGTGGTTACCTGAGAAAGAGGGTAGATTTCAATCCACGAAACGTACTATTACACATTTTGAAACATATCAACGTGGTTACCTGAGAAAGAGGGTAGATTTCAATCCACGAAACGTACTATTACACATTTTGAAACATATCAACGTGGTTACCTGAGAAAGAGGGTAGATTTCAATCCACGAAACGTACTATTACACATTTTGGACACATATCAACGTGGTTACCTGAGAAAGAGGGTAGATTTCAATCCACGAAACGTACTATTACACATTTTGGACACATATCAACGTGGTTACCTGAGAAAGAGGGTAGATTTCAATCCACGAAACGTACTATTACACATTTTGAAACATATCAACGTGGTTACCTGAGAAAGAGGGTAGATTTCAATCCACGAAACGTACTATTACACATTTTGGACACATATCAACGTGGTTACCTGAGAAAGAGGGTAGATTTCAATCCACGAAACGTACTATTACACATTTTGGACACATATCAACGTGGTTACCTGAGAAAGAGGGTAGATTTCAATCCACGAAACGTACTATTACACATTTTGGACACATATCAACGTGGTTACCTGAGAAAGAGGGTAGATTTCAATCCACGAAACGTACTATTACACATTTTGGACACATATCAACGTGGTTACCTGAGAAAGAGGGTAGATTTCAATCCACGAAACGTACTATTACACATTTTGGACACATATCAACGTGGTTACCTGAGAAAGAGGGTAGATTTCAATCCACGAAACGTACTATTACACATTTTGGACACATATCAACGTGGTTACCTGAGAAAGAGGGTAGATTTCAATCCACGAAACGTACTATTACACATTTTGGACACATATCAACGTGGTTACCTGAGAAAGAGGGTAGATTTCAATCCACGAAACGTACTATTACACATTTTGGACACATATCAACGTGGTTACCTGAGAAAGAGGGTAGATTTCAATCCACGAAACGTACTATTACACATTTTGGACACATATCAACGTGGTTACCTGAGAAAGAGGGTAGATTTCAATCCACGAAACGTACTATTACACATTTTGAAACATATAATGATCAATGATGACAAATTTCCGAAATCCTGTTATATTTTCAGTGCAAGAAAGTTTATTCTTTAAATTATGTGTGTTAGAACCTGATCTAGCAATTTATTAAACTATTTATAGAGGTACATAAAACATAGTGCAATTATTCTCTATGTATATTGTTAAAATAATATGAATACACTCAACATTTAATTAGTTTACGGAAGCCGTAAGTGCTCAGTAGATCAAAAAAGCCATATGGATAGAGATTATAATTAGCTCAAAAACGACTTCGTAAACTAATTTTGGGTGAACGTAAACATGTACTTAGGGTTTAAGGCAAAAGCTAAAGTTACTTTATGAAGTTTCTGGGGTAAGAAACTTATACTATGTAATCTAGCTACACAAACTCGTAAGATCCTTTGTTCGTTCGAACTACGAGAAGAAAACCATCCATTGTGGAATGGGAATCAATTTTGTAGATGGCATATTTAAAGAGAATAAGTTACAAGCCAACCGCTTGAAGTTTTAATATATATTTGCGATTTAGTAGCGGTACCCCTTTCCCAACAAAACAGTGTAAAGAAATGTCTCTATAAGCAGTAATTAATAGTAAAAATGCAATAACAGATTGCAAAATTCGCATTTTTTAAAAAGCTCTCAATATTCCTTAACATTAGAGAATAAATTACGCAACGAAATAAAATTGATTGGATGTCAACTTGAAGTTAATGGTGGTGCTTCTTGAGTATGCATTCACTTACATACTTTCAGACTACTTAGCACATAAGACATGATGAAACAGAGAAATAACATTTTTGGCAATAGCATTGAAATATTATATTACAAAAAAAAAAACATAAACTATTTGATTTGTATTGATTAATTAGGATCTGGTGGGACCTTCTTGAGTCCATCAGTCTGTCCATCCGTACGTGAGACAACTCTTTATAGAAAGTTCCCAGAGACTGGAGACGGACATGGGTCCTTCTTGGTCCAAGGAGGAATCCTAATGATTGTGGGATCAAAAGGACAAAGTAGATCCGTCAGTCTGTCTGTCCATCCGTACCTGAGATAACTCTTTATAGAAAGTTCCCAGAGACTGGAGACGGACATGGGTCCTTCTTGGTCCAAGGAGGAATCCTAATGATTGTGGGATCAAAAGGACAAAGTAGATCCGTCACTCTTGGTAATAATGTGCTAGACTTGAAACTTGGCACAAGAAAGAGCTCTCTTGATTTTAGGGTCTAAAAGTAAAAGGGTATCCGTTGGGTGATGCATCTTTCGTTACATTCTGTCGGATCCTCCAATACTATGTTATATCGGTTAATTACTTTAACTTTTAGAGTAGGTTCCCCATTCTAGTTAAGGTCTAAGGTTATATCCCTGGACACTAAATTCGTTCATTACTTTTACAAGGTTTGCGACCTAAGCAGGAAGTAAGTTTCAGACAAGCATAGCATACAACTTTGAATTTAAAAAAGAAATTGGGTATTCAATAAGATTTTTTGACAAAAGTACCATGGTCAAAGTTTTGATTCATTGATAATAGTTTTACATATTATATAGTAAGTAACATAGAATTTTCCCCTATTTTCGGAGGGTATCTATACCTCCTAAACCACCCAGTGTTAGTAAGTTGGTAAGTAAGAGTAAGTCCCCCCCCGAAATAATTTTCTAAACAAGTCAGTGACTTTACGTCTAATAGACTGGTAAGTGTAAAACATCTTCAAAATAAATATTTTAAAATTTAGTCACTAATAAAAGTGAACGGAATGTTTTGACTTGTCGGCGTCGGTTCCTTATTTTGGCACCCTTATTCGCACGATCTGGGTCAAGTTCATCTCTAGGACGAGAGCAAGACAAGTGTTTTGTTTACTCATCCGAGACATGTCGCTTTACATAGAACTATTGCCTTGTTTCTAAATCCAAAACATTAAGAGTTGCAATCATAACAATAAGTTGTTTCATCTATTCATATTATAGCCTGTATTATGTTTGTACCATTTCAACTATAATTCTCATAGTAAGTAAATTTAAGATACACATTTCTAAAATCTCTATATCTAAAGTTACCAATATAACACACACAAATATTAAGTCATTTTATGTTAGGTTAGTTTAGTTTAGGTTATGTATATAACACATTGCTTTGTTGACCTGAAACCAAATATATATCTAAGATATTTATTAATCTTCAAAGTAAGAAATCAGAAGATAATATTTAAATCCGTTCAATACTTTAGTTTAAATAGTTTTTAGGAAATAAAAGATAGTACATAGGACTGTAAGAAGTAAAGAAATTAACACAGAAAAATTTAAATAATTTATCAACAAGGTCAAATGGTTAGAACTTTTAATACATCATTTGGTTAAAAAAAATAAAATTTGTTATAAAGAGATTTTAAATCCAATCCACTTGAAAATTCGTTTGTCACAGGCCGATGGGTTTGATGATTCATGGTTCTTAGATTATTTATACATAAATTTGCAATATCTTTCTTATTGGTTTCACTGAGTATGCTTTATTTGAAATATTTTTCGATTTAAAGGATGTCTTCAAATATTCTGTAGGTGCAGCAACCGAGCCTTGGTCACGTGACGTAGCTACGGTGGGAAGGGTTGAATTAATGTGAATGTTGAGTTTAGCTACAATTCGCATTTCTCTTAGTCCAGCGTCTGGAATCTGACAGCGTGCACTAAGAAGAAGGGGAATTGGAGCTAAACTCAATATTCTCATTGTGTAGGAGATTTGTGTGGCAGTACTTGTAAATTTGTATGGCAGTGTTTGTAAATTTGTATGGCAGTACTTGTAAATTTGTATGGCAGTGTTTGTAAATTTGTATGGCAGTACTTGTAAATGGTTTTGAAGTGGAGCACAAGTTGCGTATCAACATAAGGGACTTTTTAATGAGTCGCTCAATCCAATAAGCCTAGCATGGATTGGATGTCGATCGGAAGTAGGAATATAAGTAAACATTTGTTCGTAAAATCCGATGTACGGTATTTGTACTAAACAAAGTTGAATATATTTTACAATATCACTAAGAGGTTTTAACCAGTCGTAAATGAGAATGTGGAATCTGTACTTCCATAAGTTCGGACTCGTACTCACTTCTTCCATGTCCAAACCGGCCTTCCTCAGGTTGGACATGAACCTCTGCCTCCAGTTCTCGTGCTTGGCCAACTTCTTGTCGAGCATGTGCACGGGATGCGGCACCATGACAGAAGCTCTTCGGCTCTGAGCGCTGCTCCCCGCCACCAGTGTCTCCTCGTACACCATCACGAAGTCTATCTTGCGTCGACCGTCGCGGAAGTAGGTAGACATGTCGTGGTGGGCCGCCGTGAAGAACTGACCCGTCGAGGATGCGACATCTGTCAACTGGTACTTGCCCGAGTCCGAGTCCTCGTCCTCCTGAAACAAAACAACCTTAACAACACAAAGAATACATAATAAAAAAATTCAAGCAGTATCACTTGTTAAGATAGAAAAATAAGATTGGGAATACGAAGAATTCTAAATTTTAGTTCACACAGTGTGAGGGGTTTATAAAATAGGTTAGATTGTTATGAATCACAGAACTAAGACACTTTGTAATTTCAATCCCTTGGTTCAGCTGAACTGATATTTAATTACGTTCCTTGATCAAATTTTGATATCTGTCCTCAAAACTAAAATTTTGTACGTTTTCTTATACTATTGAAGTAGAAATTCAAAAGTCTGCAAACTGATCTTTTCTTAGGCGGATAGCCAACCTAACTTAAAACTAGGTTAAAGTAACAAAATTATACCATAGAATAATGAATCGTGAACTAAAACCCTTTTTAAAAATTATTTTATTTCAGACACGTGTTTCGATATAAACCATCATCAGTGAAAACACTAAGGTTAATATAGAAAAATAGTAATAAATAGCCGAACTTTCTAACCATTCTTCAATACGTTGCTATCTCCGTACTTGAAATTATTAAAGAGAATCAGAGGTTTACCATTTTTGGTCTGTTCGACGCCAACAATATACCTACAAACGTACTAACTAAATTTAGGAAACAATCATGGCCAACTTCTTTTTCATGGATGCCTCGGATTAATAAAAAAATCAATTTCAATGGTAAATTCATTGGTAGTAGGATCTCAAGTCTCAACAGTCGAGAGATACCGCTGTAGTAGGCGTAACCAGTCGGATGGTAACGTGTGCGTCTACGTCCTGATCCTCCTCGCTGGATAAGAAGAACATAGGTATCAAGGAGCACAAGATAAACGGAGACATTCACCGGCCAATGGAGAAACAGGAGGTCACTACAGTGCCGCCTTGTGAAGCAATATGATGCTGATTACTCGTAAAACCAACTGGTGTATTGCAGTATTTACAACCAAGTCGAAGGCCCAGCATCCTGAGCGATTCTGGGTTTGCTGTAGAAGTAATATGTGGGTGAGATGGTCGTGCGACCACATAAGTAATCCATATTAAAAAATGAAACATACGAGGGACTTGTACAATATAACGAGAGTAAGCTTTTGGTAAACGTTTCAGACTGACTGGACTTGGTCAAGATAAGCGAATTACTTAACATTTGGGTTTATCAAAATGCTCACAAGGACTATTAAACAGTAGTACCAAGTGTGTCTAATCACGCACCTGTCAGAATATCAATGAGCCATGTCAAGTTGTCAAGTTAACGGTGTTAACGAGTTTAACGAAAACAACCGAGTTGGAATCTGTCAGACGCGACTTGTTACAACTTGTCCGTCAAAGTTTGCGATAGTTGCCGTCACTAACTGGGAAGCGTTAACAAGCCTCACAATTCATTTTCATATGACAGCGGTACTCAATAACTATCTCCAAACCCAGCCTTACCTGGGAGACGGTTCTAAATGTAGTTTACGTATTTTTGTTGAACTCAGGGGACATGAACATATATTACCTTGTTATGACGTCTAATGATACACTTGGACGATGATAGAGCCTTCCGAAATTTTACTTTTTTCTATTTTGGAAACTGGATTCCCAAGATATGAAATGTTTTGAACTTATTGCTTTTGAAGAAGGCACAAGGAAAATCAGCGCTGGTTCGTCTACGTTGTGAATTCCACATCATAGAACAACCGCACTTAACAAATCGTTTGTCGTAACTGCAAGTCGTATGTGGAACTCTCTTCCAGCTTCCATATAAGGTTTGTCGACCTGGATCGTTTGGCTCAGCTGTTAAAGCTTTCTTCTTGAGCGGATGGCCACAATCGTGGATCGCAAGAATCTTGATTCAATGCGTTAGTGTATGATTTATATTAGTATTATTCTAATGTTCTCGTCTCCTTTTTATTTTTATAACTTTTTCAATTTTGTTGAATAATTTTTATTGTATTATGTGATTTCTATGTGTACTGGAAGTTGTTATTAGTTATATGTTACAAAATGTATAGTAAAACGTTTCGAGGATTGATATCTATTATCTTCGTCAGGTGTAAAGACAACTAGTAAATATACACGTAATTAAAAGCTACATGATACGTCAATAATCTGCCATTAAGAAAGAAAGTAAAAAGAAAAAGGAATGAAATGAAACAATCCCGAACACTGCTTGGAGTCCGGACGAGAGAAGATGTACTCAGGAGTTGTGACTGCACAGAATGCAGGTCACGAGCACGAGAAGTACAGTGTGTGACGTCATACAAACCCAGGCGACAAGTGAGTATGACGTGTGTTAGTGCTATAGTTATTAATATTTTATAATGTAGTAAGCAGCCTATGTACTCATACAATAAGTGTTGTATTTATCTTTTTTGTTAGTTTTAGATTTATAACTATTTTTATATAATTTTTACGTAATGTAACAAAACACTAACAATAATGTCAAGTTTAATTTTTAGTTTTTTTAAAAGTGAATCTTAATATTTATACTCTTTTTGGAATGAATCAATCTTTAGCCACAAACTGATTTGGAATTATGATTTTACACAGATTAAGTGTAAGAAAGGACTCAGTAATCCTGCATTAGCTTGACAAAGTAGAGAAATAATTGATAAATTAATGTTCATTCTTACCTTAATAATGAATACAAGTCGACTAAACGGGTCTGAAATATAAGATCATAAAATTGTCCTAATTGAAAACAAAGAGTGAGCTCATATTTTAAAATCTACTCCCATATAAGACGTTAGATTTTTATGACGTAATATATTTTATAACTTTTGACTAATATAAAGTAAAGCTCTTAAACCGGACTTTAATGGATTTAGATAATTTTACTCGAGAAAGTGACGTAATGTAAAGCGTGTCGATAAATATAAGTTTTAAAACTATAAAACGTTTAGTTCTGCAAGCTTTTGTTGTGTATTACAGCGTAAGATCAGATATAAAGAAAGTAGTGACGGGGAAAGAATACTCCTCCTTGTCCTCAGTGACAGTGTGAGGAGAAGGAGGTAAAAGGAATGAAAGAGAAAATAGATTAACAGCGCTGTCTATGGAGTAAGCGCGGTACCACTGGGTGTAAACATGGACAATGACAGGATTACTTCCACTCATAATTGCAATGCATTTTAAATAAATGCTACTACCGGAAGGGCTTTGTCGTTGCTTTGATGTTGCACGGTTGCCGACGGGTCTGCAAAGCTCGTGATCGTGAAGTGCAACCTCTACTGTGTTGTCTCTATATTGTTACTGCATTAATGTTAACTTTATTGAATATCTCTATAAAGGAGTTCTGATAACTGAAACAACTACTGTGTTGTCTCTACATTGTTACTGCATTAATGTTAACTTTGTTGAATATCTCTATTAAGGAGTTCTGATAAAACAGCAACCTCTACTGTGTTGTCTCTACATTATTACTGCATTAATGTTAACTTTGTTGAATATCTCTATAAAGGAGTTCTGATAAAACAGCAACCTCTACTGTGTTGTCTCTACATTGTTACTGCATTATTCTACTGTGAGTAATGACAAAATGAAACTTTTTTCGACTCTTCAAAAAAAATCTTATGGAATTTATTTTACTACTGCTGTATAGTTTACTTCATTCTGAGTAATAAAATATGCAATATAACATGTATTGAAGTAAAACTGTAGTAGTAAAACTTTTATTAGCAAACTCTTACATATACACCCTATTTTCACAATTTATGCGCATCGCTGCTTTTTGTTATATAGTGTTATTATAGTTTCATAAATTTGTATAATGCTTATGTGTTTCTGAAACTAGAATAAATTTGACACAAAATGGTAATCTCACTTTTATAGTTTTCTTACTATAACTTGGTTTGCTAGGTATGGTCTCCCCCAAATTAAAAAAAAGAAAATGTAAATTTTGAATTTCATGGGAAAAAAAATTTTAGTAAACATTTTTTTAAGGCCAAATTTAAATACTAATATTATTATATGTTTAATTCTGAACACAAAAATATATACTTCTATATATATTACTTTTAATTTATATTTTTAATAAATTTGTTTTTTAAACCCTTGCACGAGGCTCGAAAACATGCCGCCACTACAGGAATTAATGACCGCCAGTTGGAGGGTTTTAAAGTTAACTTTGTTGAATATCTCTATCAGGAAGGTCTGACAGCTGCAAGCTCTACTGTGTTGTCTCTACATTGTTACTGCATTAATGTTAACTTTATTGAATATCTCTATAAAGGAGTTCTGATAAAACTGCAACCTCTACTGTGTTGTCTCTACATTGTTACTGCAGTAATGTTAACTTTATTGAATATCTCTATAAAGGAGTTCTGTTAAAACTGAAACCACTACTGTGTTGTCTCTATATTGTTACTGCATTAATGTTAACTTTGTTGAATATCTCTAGAAAGGAGTTCTGATAACTGAAACCACTACTGTGTTGTCTCTATATTGTTACTGCATTAATGTTAACTTTGTTGAATATCTCTATAAAGGAGTTCTGATTACTGAAACCACTACTGTGATGTCTCTACATTGTTACTGCATTAATGTTAACTTTGTTGAATATCTCTAGAAAGGAGTTCTGATAACTGAAACCACTTCTGTGTTGTCTCTATATTGTTACTGCATTAATGTTAACTTTGTTGAATATCTCTAGAAAGGAGTTCTGATAACTGAAACCACTACTGTGTTGTCTCTATATTGTTACTGCATTAATGTTAACTTTATTGAATATCTCTATAAAGGAGTTCTGATTACTGAAACCACTACTGTGTTGTCTCTACATTGTTACTGCATTAATGTTAACTTTGTTGAATATCTCTATTAAGGAGTTCTGATAAAACAGCAACCTCTACTGTGTTGTCTCTACATTATTACTGCATTAATGTTAACTTTGTTGAATATCTCTATAAAGGAGTTCTGATAAAACAGCAACCTCTACTGTGTTGTCTCTACATTGTTACTGCATTATTCTACTGTGAGTAATGACAAAATGAAACTTTTTTCGACTCTTCAAAAAAAAATCTTATGGAATTTATTTTACCACTGCTGTATAGTTTACTTCATACTGAGTAATAAAATATGCAATATAAAATGTATTGAAGTAAAACTGTATTAGTAAAACTTTTATTAGCAAACTCTTACATATACACCCTATTTTCACAATTTATGCGAATCGCTGCTTTTTTGTTATATAGTGTTATTATAGTTTCATAAATTTGTATAATGCTTATGTGTTTCTGAAACTAGAATAAATTTGACACAAAATGGTAATCTCACTTTTATAGTTTTCTTACTATAACTTGGTTTGCTAGGTATGGTCTCCCCCAAATTAAAAAAAAGAAAATGTAAATTTTGAATTTCATAGGAAAAAAAATTTTAGTAAACATTTTTTTAAGGCCAAATTTAAATACTAATATTATTATATGTTTAATTCTGAACACAAAAATATATACTTCTATATATATTACTTTTAATTTATATTTTTAATAAATTTTTTTTTTTAAACCCTTGCACGAGGCTCGAAAACATGCCGCCACTACAGGAATTAATGACCGCCAGTTGGAGGGTTTTAAAGTTAACTTTGTTGAATATCTCTATCAGGAAGGTCTGACAGCTGCAAGCTCTACTGTGTTGTCTCTACATTGTTACTGCATTAATGTTAACTTTATTGAATATCTCTATAAAGGAGTTCTGATAAAACTGCAACCTCTACTGTGTTGTCTCTACATTGTTACTGCATTAATGTTAACTTTATTGAATATCTCTATAAAGGAGTTCTGATAAAACTGCAACCTCTACTGTGTTGTCTCTACATTGTTACTGCAGTAATGTTAACTTTATTGAATATCTCTAGAAAGGAGTTCTGATAACTGAAACCACTACTGTGTTGTCTCTATATTGTTACTGCATTAATGTTAACTTTGTTGAATAATTCTAGAAAGGAGTTCTGATAAAACTGAAACCACTACTGTGTTGTCTCTACATTGTTACTGCATTAATGTTAACTTTATTGAATATCTCTAGAAAGGAGTTCTGATAACTGAAACCACTACTGTGTTGTCTCTATATTGTTACTGCATTAATGTTAACTTTGTTGAATATCTCTAGAAAGGAGTTCTGATAAAACTGAAACCACTACTGTGTTGTCTCTACATTGTTACTGCATTAATGTTAACTTTATTGAATATCTCTAGAAAGGAGTTCTGATAACTGAAACCACTACTGTGTTGTCTCTATATTGTTACTGCATTAATGTTAACTTTGTTGAATATCTCTAGAAAGGAGTTCTGATAAAACTGCAACCACTACTGTGTTGTCTCTACATTGTTACTGCAGTAATGTTAACTTTATTGAATATCTCTAGAAAGGAGTTCTGATAACTGAAACCACTACTGTGTTGTCTCTATATTGTTACTGCATTAATGTTAACTTTGTTGAATATCTCTAGAAAGGAGTTCTGATAAAACTGAAACCACTACTGTGTTGTCTCTACATTGTTACTGCATTAATGTTAACTTTATTGAATATCTCTATAAAGGAGTTCTGATAAAACTGCAACCTCTACTGTGTTGTCTCTACATTGTTACTGCAGTAATGTTAACTTTATTGAATATCTCTATAAAGGAGTTCTGTTAAAACTGAAACCACTACTGTGTTGTCTCTATATTGTTACTGCATTAATGTTAACTTTGTTGAATATCTCTAGAAAGGAGTTCTGATAACTGAAACCACTACTGTGTTGTCTCTATATTGTTACTGCATTAATGTTAACTTTGTTGAATATCTCTATAAAGGAGTTCTGATTACTGAAACCACTACTGTGTTGTCTCTACATTGTTACTGCATTAATGTTAACTTTGTTGAATATCTCTAGAAAGGAGTTCTGATAACTGAAACCACTTCTGTGTTGTCTCTATATTGTTACTGCATTAATGTTAACTTTGTTGAATATCTCTAGAAAGGAGTTCTGATAACTGAAACCACTACTGTGTTGTCTCTATATTGTTACTGCATTAATGTTAACTTTATTGAATATCTCTATAAAGGAGTTCTGATTACTGAAACCACTACTGTGTTGTCTCTACATTGTTACTGCATTAATGTTAACTTTGTTGAATATCTCTATTAAGGAGTTCTGATAAAACAGCAACCTCTACTGTGTTGTCTCTACATTATTACTGCATTAATGTTAACTTTGTTGAATATCTCTATAAAGGAGTTCTGATAAAACAGCAACCTCTACTGTGTTGTCTCTACATTGTTACTGCATTATTCTACTGTGAGTAATGACAAAATGAAACTTTTTTCGACTCTTCAAAAAAAATCTTATGGAATTTATTTTACTACTGCTGTATAGTTTACTTCATACTGAGTAATAAAATATGCAATATAACATGTATTGAAGTAAAACTGTATTAGTAAAACTTTTATTAGCAAACTCTTACATATACACCCTATTTTCACAATTTATGCGCATCGCTGCTTTTTGTTATATAGTGTTATTATAGTTTCATAAATTTGTATAATGCTTATGTGTTTCTGAAACTAGAATAAATTTGACACAAAATGGTAATCTCACTTTTATAGTTTTCTTACTATAACTTGGTTTGCTAGGTATGGTCCCCCCCCAAATAAAAAAAAAAGAAAATGTAAATTTTGAATTTCATGGGGAAAAAAATCGTAGTAAACATTTTTTTAAGGCCAAATTTAAATACTAATATTATTATATGTTTAATTCTGAACACAAAAATATATACTTCTATATATATTACTTTTAATTTATATTTTTAATAAATGTTTTAAAAAAACCCTTGCACGAGGCTCGAAAACATGCCGCCACTACAGGAAAAAATGACCGCCAGTTGGAGGGTTTTAAAGTTAACTTTGTTGAATATCTCTATCAGGAAGGTCTGACAGCTGCAAACTCTACTGTGTTGTCTCTACATTGTTACTGCATTAATGTTAACTTTATTGAATATCTCTATAAAGGAGTTCTGATAAAACTGCAACCTCTACTGTGTTGTCTCTACATTGTTACTGCAGTAATGTTAACTTTATTGAATATCTCTATAAAGGAGTTCTGATAAAACTGCAACCTCTACTGTGTTGTCTCTATATTGTTACTGCATTAAAGTTAACTTTATTGAATATCTCTAGAAAGGAGTTCTGATAACTGAAACCACTACTGTGTTGTCTCTATATTGTTACTGCATTAATGTTAACTTTGTTGAATATCTCTAGAAAGGAGTTCTGATTACTGAAACCACTACTGTGTTGTCTCTACATTGTTACTGCATTAATGTTAACTTTGTTGAATATCTCTATAAAGGAGTTCTGATTACTGAAACCACTAGTGTGTTGTCTCTACATTGTTACTGCATTAAAGTTAACTTTATTGAATATCTCTAGAAAGGAGTTCTGATAAAACTACAACCTCTACTGTGTTGTCTCTATAATGTTACTGCATTAAAGTTAACTTTATTGAATATCTCTAGAAAGTAGTTCTGATAACTGAAACCACTACTGTGTTGTCTCTATATTGTTACTGCAAAGGGGATTCACCACTGAAAATAATGAAAAAATATAAAATTTTCAAAAAAAGTTTTTTTTGTCATATTTTGTCATTTGGTACCTACTGAACAAAAAAATAGTATCCTAAGACCTATATTTTAACCCTAAGTATGAAAAAACACGTTTTTTTGCAAGGGTGTCAATGTCCAAAATTTCACATTTTTACTATATACCTTATTTTTTACTAAAAACGTCATAATTTTTTTTATATATTTCATTATAAATATGTAAACCAGATATTTAAATCTAGTTTAATACGCATATCAATCATTGTACTGTTTTATTTTCATTACTCTATGCTGAAGAAGAAGAAGTAGTAATAGAATAAAAACAAAACAATTTGTGTTCTGTCATCTGTCATTCTACTGTTGAGTTTCAGGCTGTTTGTTTTAAGTGAAGTTTAGTTCATTTTTATGCCGTAAAATATGGGAAGAGTCAAGAATACAAAAAAAAAATGTTGCTAGAAGAAATAAGGACAATATTGCAAAGCGGTATGAGGTGCAACCTGCAACCTACGTCACCGACCGAACTCTGTTTTTATTTTACAATGTATATATATATGTATATTTTATTGAACACTGACATAATAATATGACCTAATATTGATGTATAATACAACCTTTTGACCTAATATATTGTGTAAATTTATTTCAGAACCATAAACTAAAAAAATATACGTGATATATTAGTGTTGAACCCACGTTTACTTTCTATTGCAGTTTTCCGAAAGTTTGAATTTCGATAAATTTTCAGACAAAAATCGATATATCTTGGGAAATAATTGAGATAGAAAGTTCATATTTTTACCACATATTAAGTAGATCTTTTTCTAAATATTTAGGTAGAATTAGATTTTTAGGTATATATGATGAATAGAAACATAATTTTATATATATGCATGTTTTTTTTTCTTAAAGTCTAAAGTTTACTAAATTATTTTATTAAAACGACTAATGCTACCATGATAAATCTACCTAAATATTTAGATTAGATCCATATCTTCAAAATTAGACCATGAGTAGTGCAATATGTTGGATAGTTTCTTAGATATATCAATTTTAAATATGGTCTGAAAAACGCGAAAAACCCCCGTTTTATTCGCTGTAGGCTGTATGTGACAACTATTTGGCCGTTTTATATTTTTGTATTTTTTGTTAGCCTACTACACACTAGAAAAAAAATGGTTAAGCTATTTTTATTGTGTATTTAAAAAAAAGTATGTTTTCAGTGGTGAATCCCCTGAAAGGAGTTCTGATAACTGAAACCACTACTGTGTTGTCTCTATATTGTTACTGCATTAATGTTAACTTTATTGAATATCTCTATAAGGGAGTTCTGACAACTGCAACTTCTTCTGTGTTGTCTCTGAATTTCTCCGCATTGTTACTGCATTAATTTTAACTTTGTTGAATATCTCTATAAGGGAGTTCTGAGAACCGCAACCTCTAGTGTGTTTTCTACATTGTTACTGCATTAATTTATATGTTCTATAATAACTTTACGACATCAATCATATAATAGCCTAAAATGTCAACTATTCCATAAACCTGTGTTAAACAGGTAATACGCTGAAAATGATTTTTAAAGAGGGCTGATCCCCTTTTTACTATAGTATAGTGTGCCCGTCCTTATAGAACACCTGTTTCTTTTAAACACAAAAGCGGGGAGAATCGGTACAGTATAAGTTTCATAGTCGGTCTCAGACAGGGTGTGAATGTGCGACGTTTGTCCTTAGGATTTGAATTGAATTTCGACTCCTTAGACCGTACGACCAGTCACTGTTACAAACAACTGCTTTGTTATGTATTTAAGAGCAGTTAAAAAACAATACATGAAGTTTATTGCTATATTTATGTTATTATGAATGTATTTGCTGCCAAATATTAATCTTTGATTCTAGTAAAACGACTTTAATCTTTTCCATATAAGAACAATATTAAACCTCATGCAATTAACCTTATTTTTCATCGTAGTCTCATTTAGAGAGATACTGAATACTCATCAACGTTAACGTTTCTTGTTGTAAAGTGAACACTCTTTGATTCTAGTAAAACGACTTTAATCTTTTCCATATAAGAACAATATTAAACCTCATGCAATTAACCTTATTTTTCATCGTAGTCTCATTTAGAGAGATACTGAATACTCATCAACGTTAACGTTTCTTGTTGTAAAGTGAACACTCTTTGATTCTAGTAAAACGACTTTAATCTTTTCCATATAAGAACAATATTAAACCTCATGCAATTAACCTTATTTTTCATCGTAGTCTCATTTAGAGAGATACTGAATACTCATCAACGTTAACGTTTCTTGTTGTAAAGTGAACACTCTTTGATTCTAGTAAAACGACTTTAATCTGTTCCATATAAGAACAATATTAAACCTCATGCAATTAACCTTATTTTTCATCGTAGTCTCATTTAGAGAGATACTGAATACTCATCAACGTTAACGTTTCTTGTTGTAAAGTGAACACTCTTTGATTCTAGTAAAACGACTTTAATCTTTTCCATATAAGAACAATATTAAACCTCATGCAATTAACCTTATTTTTCATCGTAGTCTCATTTAGAGAGATACTGAATACTCATCAACGTTAACGTTTCTTGTTGTAAAGTGAACACTCTTTGATTCTAGTAAAACGACTTTATCTTTTTCCATATAAGAACAATATAAAACCTCATGCAATTAACCTTATTTTTCATCGTAGTCTCATTTAGAGAGATACTGACATCAACGTTAACGTTTCTTGTTGTAAAGTGAACACTCTTTGATTCTAGTAAAACGACTTTAATCTTTTCCATATAAGAACAATATTAAACCTCATGCAATTAACTTATTTTTCATCGTAAGTCTCATTTAGAGAGATACTGAATACTCATCAACGTTAACGTTTCTTGTTGTAAAGTGAACACTCTTTGATTCTAGTAAAACGACTTTAATCTTTTCCATATAAGAAACAATATTAAACCTCATGCAATTAACTTATTTTTCATCGTATAGTCTCATTTAGAGAGATACTGAATACTCATCAACGTTAACGTTTCTTGTTGTAAAGTGAACACTCTTTGATTCTAGTAAAACGACTTTAATCTTTTCCATATAAGAACAATATTAAACCTCATGCAATTAACCTTATTTTTCATCGTAGTCTCATTTAGAGGAGATATGAATACTCATCAACGTTAACGTTTCTTGTTGTAAAGTGAACACTCTTTGATTCTAGTAAAAACGACTTTAATCTTTTCCATATAAGAACAATATTAAACCTCATGCAATTAACCTTATTTTTCATCGTAGTCTCATTTAGAGAGATACTGAATACTCATCAACGTTAACGTTTCTTGTTGTAAAGTGAACACTCTTTGATTCTAGTTTAAAACGACTTTAATCTTTTCCATATAAGAACAAATATTAAACCTCATGCAATTAACCTTATTTTTTCATCGTAGTCTCATTTAGAGAGATACTGAATACTCATCAACGTTAACGTTTCTTGTTGTAAAGTGAACACTCTTTGATTCTAGTAAAAACGACTTTAATCTGTTCCATATAAGAACAATATTAAACCTCATGCAATTAACCTTATTTTTCATCGTAGTCTCATTTAGAGAGATACTGAATACTCATCAACGTTAACGTTTCTTGTTGTAAAGTGAACACTCTTTGATTCTAGTAAAACGACTTTAATCTGTTCCATATAAGAACAATATTAAACCTCATGCAATTAACCTTATTTTTCATCGTTAGTCTCATTTTAGAGAGATACTGAATACTCATCAACGTTAACGTTTCTTGTTGTAAAGTGAACACTCTTTGAATTCTAGTAAAACGACTTTAATCTTTTCCATATAAGAACAATATTAAACCTCATGCAATTAACCTTATTTTTCATTCGTAGTCTCATTTAGAGAGATACTGAATACTCATCAACGTTAACGTTTCTTGTTGTAAAGTGAACACTCTTTGATTCTAGTAAAACGACTTTAATCTTTTCCATATAAGAACAATATTAAACCTCATTGCAATTAACCTTATTTTTCATCGTAGTCTCATTTAGAGAGATACTGAATACTCATCAACGTTAACGTTTCTTGTTGTAAAGTGAACACTCTTTGATTCTAGTAAAACGACTTTAATCTTTTCCATATAAGAACAATATTAAACCTCATGCAATTAACCTTATTTTTCATCGTAGTCTCATTTAGAGAGATACTGAATACTCATCAACGTTAACGTTTCTTGTTGTAAAGTGAACACTCTTTGATTCTAGTAAAACGACTTTAATCTTTTCCATATAAGAACAATATTAAACCTCATGCAATTAACCTTATTTTTCATCGTAGTCTCATTTAGAGAGATACTGAATACTCATCAACGTTAACGTTTCTTGTTGTAAAGTGAACACTCTTTGATTCTAGTAAAACGACTTTAATCTTTTCCATATAAGAACAATATTAAACCTCATGCAATTAACCTTATTTTTCATCGTAGTCTCATTTAGAGAGATACTGAATACTCATCAACGTTAACGTTTCTTGTTGTAAAGTGAACACTCTTTGATTCTAGTAAAACGACTTTAATCTTTTCCATATAAGAACAATATTAAACCTCATGCAATTAACCTTATTTTTCATCGTAGTCTCATTTAGAGAGATACTGAATACTCATCAACGTTAACGTTTCTTGTTGTAAAGTGAACACTCTTTGATTCTAGTAAAACGACTTTAATCTGTTTTCCATATAAGAACAATATTAAACCTCATGCAATTAACCTTATTTTTCATCGTAGTCTCATTTAGAGAGATACTGAATACTCATCAACGTTAACGTTTCTTGTTGTAAAGTGAACACTCTTTGATTCTAGTAAAACGACTTTAATCTGTTCCATATAAGAACAATATTAAACCTCATGCAATTAACCTTATTTTTCATCGTAGTCTCATTTAGAGAGATACTGAATACTCATCAACGTTAACGTTTCTTGTTGTAAAGTGAACACTCTTTGATTCTAGTAAAACGACTTTAATCTGTTCCATATAAGAACAATATTAAACCTCATGCAATTAACCTTATTTTTCATCGTAGTCTCATTTAGAGAGATACTGAATACTCATCAACGTTAACGTTTCTTGTTGTAAAGTGAACACTCTTTGATTCTAGTAAAACGACTTTAATCTGTTTCCATATAAGAACAATATTAAACCTCATGCAATTAACCTTATTTTTCATCGTAGTCTCATTTAGAGAGATACTGAATACTCATCAACGTTAACGTTTCTTGTTGTAAAGTGAACACTCTTTGATTCTAGTAAAACGACTTTAATCTTTTCCATATAAGAACAATATTAAACCTCATGCAATTAACCTTATTTTTCATCGTAGTCTCATTTAGAGAGATACTGAATACTCATCAACGTTAACGTTTCTTGTTGTAAAGTGAACACTCTTTGATTCTAGTAAAACGACTTTAATCTTTTCCATATAAGAACAATATTAAACCTCATGCAATTAACCTTATTTTTCATCGTAGTCTCATTTAGAGAGATACTGAATACTCATCAACGTTAACGTTTCTTGTTGTAAAGTGAACACTCTTTGATTCTAGTAAAACGACTTTAATCTTATATAAGAACAATTCATGCAATTAACCTTATTTTTCATCGTAGTCTCATTTAGAGAGATACTGAATACTCATCAACGTTAACGTTTCTTGTTGTAAAGTGAACACTCTTTGATTCTAGTAAAACGACTTTAATCTGTTCCATATAAGAACAATATTAAACCTCATGCAATTAACCTTATTTTTCATCGTAGTCTCATTTAGAGAGATACTGAATACTCATCAACGTTAACGTTTCTTGTTGTAAAGTGAACACTCTTTGATTCTAGTAAAACGACTTTAATCTTTTCCATATAAGAACAATATTAAACCTCATGCAATTAACCTTATTTTTCATCGTAGTCTCATTTAGAGAGATACTGAATACTCATCAACGTTAACGTTTCTTGTTGTAAAGTGAACACTCTTTGATTCTAGTAAAACGACTTTAATCTTTTCCATATAAGAACAATATTAAACCTCATGCAATTAACCTTATTTTTCATCGTAGTCTCATTTAGAGAGATACTGAATACTCATCAACGTTAACGTTTCTTGTTGTAAAGTGAACACTCTTTGATTCTAGTAAAACGACTTTAATCTGTTCCATATAAGAACAATATTAAACCTCATGCAATTAACCTTATTTTTCATCGTAGTCTCATTTAGAGAGATACTGAATACTCATCAACGTTAACGTTTCTTGTTGTAAAGTGAACACTCTTTGATTCTAGTAAAACGACTTTAATCTTTTTCCATATAAGAACAATATTAAACCTCATGCAATTAACCTTATTTTTCATCGTAGTCTCATTTAGAGAGATACTGAATACTCATCAACGTTAACGTTTCTTGTTGTAAAGTGAACACTCTTTGATTCTAGTAAAACGACTTTAATCTTTTCCATATAAGAACAATATTAAACCTCATGCAATTAACCTTATTTTTCATCGTAGTCTCATTTAGAGAGATACTGAATACTCATCAACGTTAACGTTTCTTGTTGTAAAGTGAACACTCTTTGATTCTAGTAAAACGACTTTAATCTTTTCCATATAAGAACAATATTAAACCTCATGCAATTAACCTTATTTTTCATCGTAGTCTCATTTAGAGAGATACTGAATACTCATCAACGTTAACGTTTCTTGTTGTAAAGTGAACACTCTTTGATTCTAGTAAAACGACTTTAATCTTTTCCATATAAGAACAATATTAAACCTCATGCAATTAACCTTATTTTTCATCGTAGTCTCATTTAGAGAGATACTGAATACTCATCAACGTTAACGTTTCTTGTTGTAAAGTGAACACTCTTTGATTCTAGTAAAACGACTTTAATCTTTTCCATATAAGAACAATATTAAACCTCATGCAATTAACCTTATTTTTCATCGTAGTCTCATTTAGAGAGATACTGAATACTCATCAACGTTAACGTTTCTTGTTGTAAAGTGAACACTCTTTGATTCTAGTAAAACGACTTTAATCTTTTCCATATAAGAACAATATTAAACCTCATGCAATTAACCTTATTTTTCATCGTAGTCTCATTTAGAGAGATACTGAATACTCATCAACGTTAACGTTTCTTGTTGTAAAGTGAACACTCTTTGATTCTAGTAAAACGACTTTAATCTGTTCCATATAAGAACAATATTAAACCTCATGCAATTAACCTTATTTTTCATCGTAGTCTCATTTAGAGAGATACTGAATACTCATCAACGTTAACGTTTCTTGTTGTAAAGTGAACACTCTTTGATTCTAGTAAAACGACTTTAATCTGTTCCATATAAGAACAATATTAAACCTCATGCAATTAACCTTATTTTTCATCTTAGTCTCATTTAGAGAGATACTGAATACTCATCAACGTTAACGTTTCTTGTTGTAAAGTGAACACTCTTTGATTCTAGTAAAACGACTTTAATCTTTTCCATATAAGAACAATATTAAACCTCATGCAATTAACCTTATTTTTCATCGTAGTCTCATTTAGAGAGATACTGAATACTCATCAACGTTAACGTTTCTTGTTGTAAAGTGAACACTCTTTGATTCTAGTAAAACGACTTTAATCTTTTCCATATAAGAACAATATTAAACCTCATGCAATTAACCTTATTTTTCATCGTAGTCTCATTTAGAGAGATACTGAATACTCATCAACGTTAACGTTTCTTGTTGTAAAGTGAACACTCTTTGATTCTAGTAAAACGACTTTAATCTTTTCCATATAAGAACAATATTAAACCTCATGCAATTAACCTTATTTTTCATCGTAGTCTCATTTAGAGAGATACTGAATACTCATCAACGTTAACGTTTCTTGTTGTAAAGTGAACACTCTTTGATTCTAGTAAAACGACTTTAATCTTTTCCATATAAGAACAATATTAAACCTCATGCAATTAACCTTATTTTTCATCGTAGTCTCATTTAGAGAGATACTGAATACTCATCAACGTTAACGTTTCTTGTTGTAAAGTGAACACTCTTTGATTCTAGTAAAACGACTTTAATCTGTTCCATATAAGAACAATATTAAACCTCATGCAATTAACCTTATTTTTCATCGTAGTCTCATTTAGAGAGATACTGAATACTCATCAACGTTAACGTTTCTTGTTGTAAAGTGAACACTCTTTGATTCTAGTAAAACGACTTTAATCTGTTCCATATAAGAACAATATTAAACCTCATGCAATTAACCTTATTTTCCATCGTAGTCTCATTTAGAGAGATACTGAATACTCATCAACGTTAACGTTTCTTGTTGTAAAGTGAACACTCTTTGATTCTAGTAAAACGACTTTAATCTTTTCCATATAAGAACAATATTAAACCTCATGCAATTAACCTTATTTTTCATCGTAGTCTCATTTAGAGAGATACTGAATACTCATCAACGTTAACGTTTCTTGTTGTAAAGTGAACACTCTTTGATTCTAGTAAAACGACTTTAATCCTATCCATATAAGAACAATATTAAACCTCATGCAATTAACCTTATTTTTCATCGTAGTCTCATTTAGAGAGATACTGAATACTCATCAACGTTAACGTTTCTTGTTGTAAAGTGAACACTCTTTGATTCTAGTAAAACGACTTTAATCTTTTCCATATAAGAACAATATTAAACCTCATGCAATTAACCTTATTTTTCATCGTAGTCTCATTTAGAGAGATACTGAATACTCATCAACGTTAACGTTTCTTGTTGTAAAGTGAACACTCTTTGATTCTAGTAAAACGACTTTAATCTTTTCCATATAAGAACAATATTAAACCTCATGCAATTAACCTTATTTTTCATCTTAGTCTCATTTAGAGAGATACTGAATACTCATCAACGTTAACGTTTCTTGTTGTAAAGTGAACACTCTTTGATTCTAGTAAAACGACTTTAATCTGTTCCATATAAGAACAATATTAAACCTCATGCAATTAACCTTATTTTTCATCGTAGTCTCATTTAGAGAGATACTGAATACTCATCAACGTTAACGTTTCTTGTTGTAAAGTGAACACTCTTTGATTCTAGTAAAAACGACTTTAATCCTATCCATATAAGAACAATATTAAACCTCATGCAATTAACCTTATTTTTCATCGTAGTCTCATTTAGAGAGATACTGAATACTCATCAACGTTAACGTTTCTTGTTGTAAAGTGAACACTCTTTGATTCTAGTAAAACGACTTTAATCCTATCCATATAAGAACAATATTAAACCTCATGCAATTAACCTTATTTTTCATCGTAGTCTCATTTAAAGAGATACTGAATACTCATCAACGTTAACGTTTCTTGTTGTAAAGTGAACACTCTTTGATTCTAGTAAAACGACTTTAATCCTATCCATATAAGAACAATATTAAACCTCATGCAATTAACCTTATTTTTCATCGTAGTCTCATTTAAAGAGATACTGAATACTCATCAACGTTAACGTTTCTTGTTGTAAAGTGAACACTCTTTGAATATTGAAACGACGAAGCACAAGACAATTTTAGATTTATTTCTTAATAACCCATAAAAATATCGGAAAAAAAACTAAAAAGTATTTTTTTGAGTGTACAATATATATTTACACTAACACATTTCCCATAGTTCTGTATTCATTTATTTGTATAATTTGATAATAATTCCTATACTTATTTTCTGATTTATGTTAGAAAACACTTTCATATATAATTTTAATGATATTAAAATGTTATATTATTTGTTAGAAATGGAAAATAAAAAACACTATTTTGATTGTTTTACTATTTAAGCAGTAAGTAAGAAATGCCTACATTGAAGATGTGAAGTACGAGTAGGCCTACCATTGTGAGGTGTTGGTATGTTGTCGTACGCGAGGGAACACGTACACTACTATAGAAATTAATTATATGAGCACGGTTATATTTAGAAGTTATATGCGAACATAAATGCGTGTTGTGTAGCTTTATGAAAATAAATATTATTTGGAATTTTGGTTTGTCTGATATTATGATTAAACTCCAACACTTTTTCTGTCACACTTAGATCCATTAATAATTTTACTTGTCATTTTTAATTAGTCACATAAATGTACAAGACACAACGAAACTCATTCATATTGATTACGATTATCTCTGTATCTACTTGATGGATTTAGATCAAATGTACACAAATTCGTCCCTTCTTTAATTACTCCCTAATAAGCAGTTTTTAAATTAAATTATATTTAAGTTTATACATGAGGATGATTTATATAATACTATAAACAATACTTGATTGATTTTTAGAAACGTTTATTCGTGTAGGTCCCTCAAGAGCTGAATGTAGTGTAACGATCACGGGTTCCACCTCAGGGAGCTGAAACTCTTACACCGTATTTTGTAAAGGTGTTATGCGGGTGTCCCATAATAAAGATATGTAATGTGCTATTAATATGCATCAGAACATTTTCTGTTATTTCTTGTGAAGTTTATACTCTCTGAATATTCAAAAGATGAAGTACAAACAAATTATACATTTTTCTGAATAACTAATAAAAATGTGGATGTGTATTAATGAGATTTTTAAACTGAGACATCTCTTATAGCTCATAAGACCTACAAGAATGCCCTAACGGTGTTAAAGTTTTGAACCTAACCTTATGTGATTAAAGCCAACCTATCTTCAATTAGGGCCGGGTAATAATAAGTGCATACCACAACGAGTCTCTCTTATAATTTATTGTTCAACGCGTAAAGGTGAGGAAGGTGATTAGGTGGGTGAAACCAAGCCTGCGCTGAAGTTGATTTCTTGTTTATCACACGAAAGAATTTCATTTTTGAGATTAAGTATTAATTTGTTAAAAAAAAGAAAAAAAAAAAACAAGATGTGAAGGATCTTCAAGAGTAAAATATATTAAAATTTGAACTTTTAATTTCACATATCCTTCATAGTTTTCATATATTCGTTTGATTTAATTATGTAAAAAGCAAATGGACTAAAAAGAAAGTAAGTTTTATTTTTCTTAATGAATTCTGAACGGTAAAGTGAACTGCAGGTGGAAGACGGGACTTACGTAACAACAGCACAGGCGTTTACGGAGTGCAGCTGGCTGGTGCATAGAGCCTGATCACTACTGCGACTATGTTCACTGTCCAACCCACTCACTGCCCAGGCAGCTTTATCAGTAGCTGTCAGCTATAGTCTCTCTTATCACTAACTGTCCATTGTGTCCACTGCCTGCCTGCCCTTCGTCTCGGCCAAATGGTGCGGTAAGGTCATTGTAGCTAAGTACTCTAGTGTAAGGTGAGTTAAGCCGTGTACTCTTTTCAATACTGATTAATAATTATTTATTTAGTAACATAAACATTAAAATCTAAGCGATAATAATCTTCCGTAACAACAGTAGTCAGTAGACAAGTGTCAAGGTCATTGTAGCTAAGTACTCTAGTGTAAGGTGAGTTAAGCCGTGTACTCTTTTCAATACTGATTAATAATGATTTATTTAGTAACATAAACATTAATAACTAAGCGATAATAATCTTCCGTAACAACAGTAGTCACTAGACAAGTGTCAAGGTCATTGTAGCTAAGTACTCTAGTGTAAGGTGAGTTAAGCCGTGTAATCTTTTCAATACTGATTAATAATTATTTATTTAGTAACATAAACATTAATAACTAAGCGATATTAATCTTCCGTAACAACAGTAGTCACTAGACAAGTATCAAGGTCATTGTAGCTAAGTACTCTAGTGTAAGGTGAGTTAAGCCGTGTAATCTTTTCAATACTGATTAATAATTATTTATTTAGTAACATAAACATTAAAAACTAAGCGATAATAAACTTCGGTAACAACAGTAGTCAGTAGAGACCAGTGTCAAGGTCATTGTAGCTAAGTACTCTAGTGTAAGGTGAGTTAAGCCGTGTACTCTTTTCAATACTGATTAATAATTATTTATTTAGTAACATAAACATTAATAACTAAGCGATAATAATCTTCCGTAACAACAGTAGTCACTAGACAAGTGTCAAGGTCATTGTAGCTAAGTACTCTAGTGTAAGGTGAGTTAAGCCGTGTACTCTTTTCAATACTGATTAATAATTATTTATTTAGTAACATAAACATTAAAAACTAAGCGATAATAATCTTCCGTAACAACAGTAGTCACTAGACAAGTGTCAAGGTCATTGTAGCTAAGTACTCTAGTGTAAGGTGAGTTAAGCCGTGTAATCTTTTCAATACTGATTAATAATTATTTATTTAGTAACATAAACATTAAAAACTAAGCGATAATAATCTTCCGTAACAACAGTAGTCAGTAGACCAGTGTCAAGGTCATTGTAGCTAAGTACTCTAGTGTAAAGGTGAGTTAAGCCGTGTACTCTTTTTAATACTGATTAATAATTATTTATTTAGTAACATAAACATTAAAAACTAAGCGATAATAATCTTCCGTAACAACAGTAGTCAGTAGACCAGTGTCAAGGTCATTGTAGCTAAGTACTCTAGTGTAAGGTGAGTTAAGCCGTGTACTCTTTTCAATACTGATTAATAATTATTTATTTAGTAACATAAACATTAAAAAACTAAGCGATAATAATCTTCCGTAACAACAGTAGTCACTAGACAAGTGTCAAGGTCATTGTAGCTAAGTACTCTAGTGTAAGGTGAGTTAAGCCGTGTAATCTTTTCAATACTGATTAATAATTATTTATTTAGTAACATAAACATTAAAAACTAAGCGATAATAATCTTCCGTAACAACAGTAGTCACTAGACCAGTGTCAAGGTCATTGTAGCTAAGTACTCTAGTGTAAGGTGAGTTAAGCCGTGTAATCTTTTCAATACTGATTAATAATTATTTATTTAGTAACATAAACATTAAAAACTAAGCGATAATAATCTTCCGTAACAACAGTAGTCAGTAGACCAGTGTCAAGGTCATTGTAGCTAAGTACTCTAGTGTAAGGTGAGTTAAGCCGTGTACTCTTTTCAATACTGATTAATAATTATTTATTTAGTAACATAAACATTAAAAACTAAGCGATAATAATCTTCCGTAACAACAGTAGTCAGTAGACCAGTGTCAAGATCATTGTAGCTAAGTACTCTAGTGTAAGGTGAGTTAAGCCGTGTAATCTTTTTAATACTGATTAATAATTATTTATTTAGTAACATAAACATTAAAAACTAAGCGATAATAATCTTCCGTAACAACAGTAGTCAGTAGACCAGTGTCAAGGTCATTGTAGCTAAGTACTCTAGTGTACTGTAAGGTGAGTTAAGCCGTGTACTCTTTTTAATACTGATTAATAATTATTTATTTAGTAACATAAACATTAAAAACTAAGCGATAATAATCTTCCGTAACAACAGTAGTCAGTAGACCTGTGTCAAGGTCATTGTAGCTAAGTACTCTAGTGTAAGGTGAGTTAAGCCGTGTACTCTTTTTAATACTGATTAATAATTATTTATTTAGTAACATAAACATTAAAAACTAAGCGATAATAATCTTCCGTAACAACAGTAGTCAGTAGACCAGTGTCAAGGTCATTGTAGCTAAGTACTCTAGTGTAAGGTGAGTTAAGCCGTGTACTCTTTTCAATACTGATTAATAATTATTTATTTACCAACATAAACATTAAAAACTAAGCGATAATAATCTTCCGTAACAACAGTAGTCACTAGACAAGTGTCAAGGTCATTGTAGCTAAGTACTCTAGTGTAAGGTGAGTAAGGCCGTGTACTCTTTTCAATACTGATTAATAATTATTTATTTACTAACATAAACATTAAAAACTAAGCGATAATAATCTTCCGTAACAACAGTAGTCACTAGACCAGTGTCAAAGGTATTGTAGCTAAGTACTCTAGTGTAAGGTGAGTTAAGCCGTGTACTCTTTTCAATACTTATTAATAATTATTTATTTACTAACATAAACATTAAAAACTAAGCGATAATAATCTTCCGTAACAACAGTAGTCAGTAGACCAGTGTCAAGGTCATTGTAGCTAAGTACTCTAGTGTAAGGTGAGTTAAGCTGTGTACTCTTTTCAATACTGATTAATAATTATTTATTTACTAACATAAACATTAAAAACTAAGCGATAATAATCTTCCGTAACAACAGTAGTCACTAGACAAGTGTCAAGGTCATTGTAGCTAAGTACTCTAGTGTAAGGTGAGTTAAGCCGTGTACTCTTTTCAATACTGATTAATAATGATTTATTTAGTAACATAAACATTAAAAACTAAGCGATAATAAACTTCCGTAATAACATTATTCAGCAGAACAGTGTCATGATCAGTTACAGCAACTGGGAATATTTCTGTAATCTTATCGTACTGTTCCAAAACAAATTTCCCATGTTAGAGGTGTTATCAGTACAGTCACAATTTCCTGTTATAACTAGGAGATGTCATGAATTTTGGAGAAACCCCAAACATGTTTTGTTTGTCTCACTGCTCTTGGATACGTGTTGTGTAACTTCCATCAGGGCTAATACTGAGTCGTATCTTCTTCCTCTGTCTTCCAGGCTCAGATCTTGAAACAGCTCGGGTAAGAATATTTAATGTCACTATCTAGGTGAGGTTTTCCAAATGAGAATTGGGAAAGGCGGGAAGCAGGTAGAATTTCAGTATGTATGTGAAATTTTCCAAATGAAAATTGGGAAAGGCTGGTAGAAGGTAGAATTTCTGCATCTATGTGTGGTTTTCCAAATTAGAATTAAGGAAAGCTATAGAAGGTAGAATTTCACGTCTTTTCTACAATGTAACAGTTATTTGCAGCTCGATAATAAAGTTTTATTGCGAGTTGTAAAGGAATAAAATCTTAAATGCAGGAATAATGTAAGATGACATAAATAAAAAAAATCTGTTCTGATGATGCAACAAAACTAGTACGAATAATATTTGAAAGTCCAAAGATATGTTGATTTCGGAGTACAGCGTGGCTGAAACAACATTCTTCAGCTCTGGCGAATTGTAATGTTTTAGGTCGTCGATGGTATTGCTTCTATTAGGGAATCCTGGCCACTAAATTTAGAACCATAATGATTATAAAAATACAATGGCCAGAGGGAAAGGTAAGTAGGCGCTAAATAAAAGTGATGTGTTTTCTCAGGCAGCGAGGGATTGTTCAGCACTAGCATTACGAGTGGTAATTACGATATTATGTTAGTAATATTAAGACTTTTTTAAGATTAATACCTTGATGAGGCTCAGTATTTTACTGGAGGAATAGCATAAAGTATGTGATCTTTTGATCGAATCATATTTTTGGAGCTAACATAGACAACATATAGTCTTAATATATTAAGATTGTGCAGCTTTATGTTACTTGCGAATTGTATATGAAGGCACCGAGGCTGCCGTGCATGCGTGACATGTTGATGACGATTATGTCACGCCGCGATATATGTATAATATTGTACCCGTGTATGTAACGCCGCGCTATATGTCTAATATTGTACCCGTGTATGTCATGCCACGCTATATGTATAATTTTGTACCCGTGTATGTAACGCCGCGCTATATGTATAATATTGTACCCGTGTATGTCATGCCGCGCTATATGTATAATATTGTACCCGTGTATGTAACGCCGCGCTATATGTATAATATTGTACCCGTGTATGTAACGCCGCGCTATATGTCTAATATTGTACCCGTGTATGTCACGCCGTGATATATGTATAATATTGTACCCATGTATGTCATGCCGCGATATATGTATAATATTGTACCCGTGTATGTCACGCCGCGATATATGTATACTATTGTACCCGTGTATGTCACGCCGCGATATATGTATAATATTGTACCCGTGTATGTAACGCCGCGATATATGTATACTATTGTACCCGTGTATGACACGCCGCGATATATGTATACTATTGTACCCGTGTATGTCACGCCGCGATATATGTATACTATTGTACCCGTGTATGTCACGCCGCGATATATGTATAATATTGTACCCGTGTATGTCACGCCGCGATATATGTATAATATTGTACCCGTGTATGTCATGCCGCGATATATGTATAATATTGTACCCGTTTATGTCACGCCGCGATATATGTATAATATTGTACCTGTGTATGTCACGCCACCGCGCCATATGCAAAACATTGTACCCGTATATGTCACGCCGGCGCGATAGCACAACATTGTACCCGTGTAAGTCATGCAGCCGCGCCATATGCACAACATTGTACCCGTGTATTTCATGCTGCCACGCCATATGCACAACATTGTACCCGTGTATTTCATGCCGCCGCGCCATAATATGCACAACATTGTACCCATGTATGTCATGCCGCCGCGCCATATGCACAACATTGTACCCGTGTATGTTACCGCTGCGACGTGCTCTGCGTGCTTTTCACGTAATCGTAATTTTTTATTACAAGAGTCTTCTAGCAATTTGACTTCCAATGGCTTCATTAAGTATCTCTTTTATTATCTTCAATAGGATGAAGATAGTTTTGAGTAATATTGAAGATAATAACAGTGTTAGGTGCTTCATTTCGTAAGGCAATATTATTTAATGTTTTAACAAATTTATAACATTAAGAGTCGGTCACATTAAGGTTACTCACATTTAGGGTTTTAGTTACAATTAATGCTTCTGCATCATTAAAAGGAGTTACATATAGTTGGTAACATGGACCCGTAGAACAAGTCAATTTTTGTTTTTTTAAGATAGTGAATATAAATGCACAGTGTAATGAACTATCAAAACTAGTGGCTGTTGCCAAGGAATACAGAGTCTTAATACACAAATCTTCAATGTTATAAATTTTGAATCAAGATGGTATTTAGAGCCTTAATTGGCTGAGCGTTAGTGGAGCCTATCAAACTTGGGGCTGGAAAATGTAATATCTGTCTGTCTGTCTATGTGTCCGCAGGAAAGTGAACTGACCTGTAAACTTGACATTCTGTATGAAGCTTCATATCTACATGAGGAACACTATGGCGCATGTCACTCTATGGGTGATCGTTATCGAATATTTTTACATTGGTTGTGTGGACAATAAAAACATAAAAACCAATAAATTCGAGATGAATGAATATGAATAAGATTTCAAAGGGATGGTGGTCAAACTGAATTTATTTGTGGGGATATAATGTCAACTGCAAATGCATTTAAAAGATCAAATAAAAGCAAAATACAAAAGTGTAGGTCAAATCTTTATAATTAATTAACGAATAAGACCATTGTAGGTAAATATTTAACAATAGCAAAGAAAAATATAAACCAAAATATATACTCGCTCATAATTGAAAAGATGTGTTTTAAGAAAAAAGTGCAAATATTTAAAATAGGCTTGAAGAATAGGGAACAGTATATAAGAAAATATTGTTGAAATACAATTTATGAAGACCAAATTATGTCAGTTTGTAGAGATAGTTAAGAGTTGGTAAGCAATTGGTAAGAACATCACAGAGTAAATATTGAATGCTTACCATTTGTTGGCCAATGAATCTAGCTAGACATGTGAGTTTATTCAATTTTAATAAATGAATAGCTGACACTTAATAGAAGAAAGCCGCTTGTACTGGTGAGAAAAGGAAGACGATAGGATAACTTAAAAGTGCCTGTGGGTGGAAGGATGGAGAATATTCCTAACAAAGGAAGAAGATGGACCGACAAGGGTTGTATAATTCCACTCAGTGCAAGCTTGTGTTATGTTTATGATTTAGATATTTGTTCTGTTTTTTTTTTTTATCTAATAACCTTAAAAGCCAAATTAATTATAATACCCAATTCCAGGTTCACTTTTGGAAGTGTAGCAAGTGCCTGACATGACGGGTTCTGTATTTTGAAACCTCCTCCCGGGATGAGAGCCTCCCGCTTAAGAAGATGAATAGTTCTCTCCGGATATCGAGTGCTCAATAGACACTAATCGTACCAGGTGTCTAAGAAATGTACTGTGCCTAGAACGCTACGGGCATAAGATGTCAGCAGTGAAGATGAATAGTACTCTCCGGATATCGAGTGCTCAATAGACACTAATCGTACCAGATGTCTAAGAAATGTACTGTGCCTAGAACGCTAAGGGCACAAGATGTCAGCAGTGAAGATGTATAGTACTCTCCGGATATCGAGTGCTCAATAGACACTAATCGTACCAGATGTCTAAGAAATGTACTGTGCCTAGAACGCTAAGGGCACAAGATGTCAGCAGTGAAGATGAATAGTACTCTCCGGATATCGAGTGCTCAATAGACACTAATCGTACCAGATGTCTAAGAAATGTACTGTGCCTAGAACGCTAAGGGCACAAGATGTCAGCAGTGAAGATGTATAGTACTCTCCGGATAGCGAGTGCTCAATAGACACTAATCGTACCAGATGTCTAAGAAATGTACTGTGCCTAGAACGCTAAGGGCACAAGATGTCAGCAGTGAAGATGTATAGTACTCTCCGGATATCGAGTGCTCAATAGACACTAATCGTACCAGATGTCTAAGAAATGTACTGTGCCTAGAACGCTACGGGCACAAGATGTCAGCAGTGAAGATGTATAGTACTCTCCGGATATCGAGTGCTCAAAAGACACTAATCGTACCAGATGTCTAAGAAATGTACTGTGCCTAGAACGCTACGGGCACAAGATGTCAGCAGTGAAGATGTATAGTACTCTCCGGATAGCGAGTGCTCAAAAGACACTAATCGTACCAGATGTCTAAGAAATGTACTGTGCCTAGAACGCTACGGGCACAAGATGTCAGCAGTGAAGATGAATAGTTCTCTCCGGATATCGAGTGCTCAATAGACACTAATCGTACCAGATGTCTAAGAAATGTACTGTGCCTAGAACGCTACGGGCACAAGATGTCAGCAGTGAAGATGAATAGTTCTCTCCGGATATCGAGTGCTCAATAGACACTAATCGTACCAGATGTCTAAGAAATGTACTGTGCCTAGAACGCTACGGGCACAAGATGTCAGCAGTGAAGATGTATAGTACTCTCCGGATATCGAGTGCTCAATAGACACTAATCGTACCAGATGTCTAAGAAATGTACTGTGCCTAGAACGCTACGGGCACAAGATGTCAGCAGTGAAGATGAATAGTTCTCTCCGGATAGCGAGTGCTCAATAGACACTAATAGTACCAGATGTCTAAGAAATGTACTGTGCCTAGAACGCTACGGGCACAAGATGTCAGCAGTGAAGATGAATAGTTCTCTCCGGATAGCGAGTGCTCAATAGACACTAATCGTACCAGATGTCTAAGAAATGTACTGTGCCTAGAACGCTACGGGCACAAGATGTCAGCAGTGAAGATGAATAGTTCTCTCCGGATATCGAGTGCTCAATAGACACTAATCGTACCAGATGTCTAAGAAATGTACTGTGCCTAGAACGCTACGGGCACAAGATGTCAGCAGTGAAGATGAATAGTTCTCTCCGGATAGCGAGTGCTCAATAGACACTAATCGTACCAGATGTCTAAGAAATGTACTGTGCCTAGAACGCTACGGGCACAAGATGTCAGCAGTGAAGATGAATAGTTCTCTCCGGATAGCGAGTGCTCAATAGACACTAATCGTACCAGATGTCTAAGAAATGTACTGTGCCTAGAACGCTACGGGCACAAGATGTCAGCAGTGAAGATGAATAGTTCTCTCCGGATATCGAGTGCTCAATAGACACTAATAGTACCAGATGTCTAAGAAATGTACTGTGCCTAGAACGCTACGGGCACAAGATGTCAGCAGTGAAGATGAATAGTTCTCTCCGGATATCGAGTGCTCAATAGACACTAATCGTACCAGATGTCTAAGAAATGTACTGTGCCTAGAACGGTACGGGCACAAGATGTCAGCAGTGAAGATGAATAGTTCTCTCCGGATAGCGAGTGCTCAATAGACACTAATCGTACCAGATGTCTAAGAAATGTACTGTGCCTAGAACGCTACGGGCACAAGATGTCAGCAGTGAAGATGAATAGTTCTCTCCGAATATCGAGTGCTCAATAGACACTAATCGTACCAGATGTCTAAGAAATGTACTGTGCCTAGAACGGTACGGGCACAAGATGTCAGCAGTGAAGATGAATAGTTCTCTCCGGATAGCGAGTGCTCAATAGACACTAATCGTACCAGATGTCTAAGAAATGTACTGTGCCTAGAACGCTACGGGCACAAGATGTCAGCAGTGAAGATGAATAGTTCTCTCCGGATATCGAGTGCTCAATAGACACTAATCGTACCAGATGTCTAAGAAATGTACTGTGCCTAGAACGCTACGGGCACAAGATGTCAGCAGTGAAGATGAATAGTTCTCTCCGGATAGCGAGTGCTCAATAGACACTAATCGTACCAGATGTCTAAGAAATGTACTGTGCCTAGAACGCTACGGGCACAAGATGTCAGCAGTGAAGATGAATAGTTCTCTCCGGATAGCGAGTGCTCAATAGACACTAATCGTACCAGATGTCTAAGAAATGTACTGTGCCTAGAACGCTACGGGCACAAGATGTCAGCAGTGAAGATGAATAGTTCTCTCCGGATATCGAGTGCTCAATAGACACTAATCGTACCAGATGTCTAAGAAATGTACTGTGCCTAGAACGCTACGGGCACAAGATGTCAGCAGTGAAGATGAATAGTTCTCTCCGGATAGCGAGTGCCCAATGGACGTTATCCGTACCAGAAGGCTGACAATTATGGCCGAGCGTACTCTAGTTAGAACACATAACCGTAACATGTACTGTGTTTCCGTTCTGGGTACAGTTTCCAGATCTTAAAAAATTAAAATTTTCATCTCCGAGAACAAAATTTAATGTTCACCGAATAAGTTACATATAAATTACTTCTCAAGAAGGAACATGGATCCAGTGTGTGCTTATAACATTGGATTCCTTGACATTGCTGTCCGACCTTGTTTCCAAACTAATTAAAAATCGTTTAAGAACTAAATTTTAATACAAATTTAAATAAACTCCAAGTGTATTTTGAGAATTATCTATTAAAAGTATATAAATATTATTATTATAAATGATGCATAATAACTATCAATACGTGATAGATAGCAACTATAAATTGCATTCAACATATGTGATTACGCAGGCAGGTCACAATTTGAAGGTCAGTGTTCTGTAGTAGACTCGATAAGCCAGAAGATGAAAATGGTCTACAGGGGGGAGGGAGGGGGATAAACTGGTAAATGTCACCCTGCGGCAATACAACACTTAATGAAGTCTGCCGCTCCAAATCACTCCCTCAGAGACCGATACAAAAGACTGGAAACTTTTATTGCACCGTGTTTCGATATTTTTATAAAAACATGATTTTCCTAAAAAAATGTCTCAGTTGTATACAAATGGGAATAATTTTGTAACCTGTTATAAGTATAGTGAGTTTGTTTACAAATTTATTTATTCTGATATTTCTCGTTACAATTATGGCTACCCATAAGACCAATGTAAAAATATTTGCTAATGGTCTGCCAAATCACATGGAGCAGTATAAAATATGATTGAGCTAAGTGTTCCTCTTATAGAAATGAACAATTTAAAGTGTATAGGTCAGTTCGTTTTCGAGATACCGTGCGGGCAAACATACATACATTTTATTGTTCTGTCCCTCGAGTGATAGGCTTTGCTAATGGTCTGCCAAATCACATGCAGCAGTATAAAATATGATTGAGCTAAGTGTTCCTCTGATAGAAATGAACAATTTAAAGTGTATAGGTCAGTTCGTTTTCGAGATACCGTGCGGGCAAACATACATACATTTTATTGTTCTGTCCCTCGAGTGATAGGCTTTGCTAATGGTCTGCCAAATCACATGCAGCAGTATAAAATATGATTGAGCTAAGTATTCCTCTGATAGAAATGAACAATTTAAAGTGTATAGGTCAGTTCGTTTTCGAGATACCGTGCGGGCAAACATACATACATTTTATTGTTCTGTCCCTCGAGTGATAGGCTTTGCTAATGGTCTGCCAAATCACATGGAGCAGTATAAAATATGATTGAGCTAATTGTTCCTCTGATAGAAATGAACAATTTAAAGTGTATAGGTCAGTTCGTTTTCGAGATATCGTGCGGGCAAACATACATACATTTTATTGTTCTGTCCCTCGAGTGATAGGCTTTGCTAATGGTCTGCCAAATCACATGGAGCAGTATAAAATATGATTGAGCTAAGTATTCCACTGATAGAAATGAACAATTTAAAGTGTATAGGTCAGTTCGTTTTCGAGATATCGTGCGGGCAAAACATACATGCATTTTATTGTTCTGTCCCTCGAGTGATAGGCTTTGCTAATGGTCTGCCAAATCACATGGAGCAGTATAAAATATGATTGAGCTAAGTGTTCCTCTTAAGAAATGAACAATTTAAAGTGTATAGGTCAGTTCGTTTTCGAGATACCGTGCGGGCAAAACATACATACATTTTATTGTTCTGTCCCTCGAGTGATAGGCTTTGCTAATGGTCTGCCAAATCACATGGAGCAGTATATAAAATATGATTGAGCTAAGTGTTCCTCTTATAGAAATGAACAATTTAAAGTGTATAGGTCAGTTCGTTTTCGAGATACCGTGCGGGCAAACATACATACATTTTATTGTTCTGTCCCTCGAGTGATAGGCTTTGCTAATGGTCTGCCAAATCACATGGAGCAGTATAAAATATGATTGAGCTAAGTATTCCTCTGATAGAAATGAACAATTTAAAGTGTATAGGTCAGTTCGTTTTCGAGATACCGTGCGGGCAAAACATACATACATTTTATTGTTCTGTCCCTCGAGTGATAGGCTTTGCTAATGGTCTGCCAAATCACATGGAGTAGTATAAAAATATGATTGAGCTAAGTGTTCCTCTGATAGAAATGAACAATTTAAAGTGTATAGGTCAGTTCGTTTTCGAGATATCGTGCGGGCAAACATACATACATTTTATTGTTCTGTCCCTCGAGTGATAGGCTTTGCTAATGGTCTGCCAAATCACATGGAGTAGTATAAAATATGATTGAGCTAAGTGTTCCTCTTATAGAAATGAACAATTTAAAGTGTATAGGTCAGTTCGTTTTCGAGATACCGTGCGGGCAAACATACATACATTTTATTGTTCTGTCCCTCGAGTGATAGGCTTTGCTAATGGTCTGCCAAATCACATGGAGCAGTATAAAATATGATTGAGCTAAGTGTTCCTCTTATAGAAATGAACAATTTAAAGTGTATAGGTCAGTTCGTTTTCGAGATATCGTGCGGGCAAACATACATACATTTTATTGTTCTGTCCCTCGAGTGATAGGCTTTGCTAATGGTCTGCCAAATCACATGGAGCAGTATAAAATATGATTGAGCTAAGTGTTCCTCTTATAGAAATGAACAATTTAAAGTGTATAGGTCAGTTCGTTTTCGAGATATCGTGCGGGCAAACATACATACATTTTATTGTTCTGTCCCTCGAGTGATAGGCTTTGCTAATGGTCTGCCAAATCACATGGAGCAGTATAAAATATGATTGAGCTAAGTGTTCCTCTGATAGAAATGAACAATTTAAAGTGTATAGGTCAGTTCGTTTTCGAGATACCGTGCGGGCAAACATACATACATTTTATTGTTCTGTCCCTCGAGTGATAGGCTTTGCTAATGGTCTGCCAAATCACATGGAGTAGTATAAAATATGATTGAGCTAAGTGTTCCTCTTATAGAAATGAACAATTTAAAGTGTATAGGTCAGTTCGTTTTCGAGATATCGTGCGGGCAAACATACATACATTTTATTGTTCTGTCCCTCGAGTGATAGGCTTTGCTAACGCTCAGCCAATAATATAACAAGACAGTAAAATAATAAATATTTAACACTCATAAATATGTCTGGGATTAAGTTAAACAAATTTAGAAGCTAAAAAACTAACTATGTCAGTTAGTCAGTAAATTAACCATCTTCATCTCAGTTATACACAAGTGTGGATGCCTGAACCCATGTCACTGAGAACGGATATGATGAGTATACAAATCTTAATTCTAAAAAATAAAAATTTTTATACTTATTAACGGGTAATTTTTTGTAACCTGTGTTACTCTGTGCATTATATTTTTGGGCTTACGTTCAAATCGTGAAAGTGTTTGTCACATCTGAGCATGCAAATAATTGCTCGGAACAATCCGTTAGAAATGTGTCATTACTACAGAACAGTGTGGTAGAAATAATTTTTTTTTGTAAATATGAAATGGCCAGGACTAATTCAACTAGTCGTAGAACCTTTGTACTTCGCTGACCTACTCCAACGTCAAATAGTTGACCTCATATTTAATACAGCATTAGGTCCTTCAAAAGCAAGACACTGGGAATGCTAGGAGAAGACAATATCTACTGTTACTGCTGAACTAATATTATTTCAGCCCTTATACTCTCAAGACCGATGGCAGAAGTGTATCTTACTTAATGTTGCTCACCGAAAAAAGAAAATCCTGTTTATACTGCGTTGTTTTATATGTTTTATGTAGTTTATTTAACTTTTCTTGTTAAAATGGGACACGTTTAATCCTTAAAATTCACTGATAACCATTTAAGGGGTTGAATTTCACACAAAAAACTGTTTAAGTAATGCAAACTCGTTGCACAAAAGTCTCTTCTTTCCATTTCCAAGGCACAAAAATAAAGCTGTTCAGTCAAAGCTGATACGACCACGCGCTTTAATTTTCCAACAGGACCTGCTATATCTTAGATTTTTTATTTTATTTTTTATCTCGGATAATTTTCTAATGTATGCAATGTTTTAAATATAGCCTTATCACAAAATGTATCTATCTTTTCAGAGAAACAAGGAATATACACTACCGAGTAATGAATACAAAACTTAAAATTAAACCTGTAAGTAAGTAGAAGCAAAATACTTGTACTAGGGAAATAATGACAACTGTACATATATATCTGTTTAGTAATCATAAATTATTTATAATTAATTTTAATTTAACCGTTACCCCGACAATCCTAACACCTCTTTTAAAATAAATTTGAGTAGCTTCATGGATGGAATGTAGATGAATTTAAATTGCGCTCTTCCTGGTTGGTAAATTGATTAATCCATTAGTATTTCAAAAGCAAAAGAAATAAAATTGATTAGGTATAGATTTTATGTAAATATCCTTTAAATAATCCATGGTAAAGTCAAATACCGGTACATAATTCAGGAAATTATTATTAACAGAATCAAAATTAGACGATCTAGTAAACGAAATCTAATATTACCTAACATAAAATTTAAAAAAAAAATGGAAAAGTATCTCCATTAAAGGGCCCTGAGGAGCATGAAGCTCACAAGGAGAATGAGTGGCAATAACCGATAATACGAAAAAATAGAGACTAATCGTATTTTATCGCTTTAAGGGTAAGTTCCCAGATATTCAAGAAAACATTTACAAATCATATTCTGTGTTGTGAGAAATCCACAGTCACTCAGGTGCGGTATAATCGTACTGAAAAACCGCGTCCCTAAAGTCCATAGAACGTCATATTCTGTGTTGTGAGAAATCTCCAGTCACTCAGGTGCGGTATAATCGTACTGAACAACCGCGTCCCTAAAGTCCATAGAACGTCATATTCTGTGTTGTGAGAAATCTACAGTCACTCAGGTGCGGTATAATCGTACTGAACAACCGCGTCCCTAAAGTCCATAGAACGTCATATTCTGTGTTGTGAGAAATCTACAGTCACTCAGGTGCGGTATAATCGTACTGAACAACCGCGTCCCTAAAGTCCATAGAACGTCATATTCTGTGTTGTGAGAAATCTACAGTCACTCAGGTGCGGTATAATCGTACTGAACAACCGCGTCCCTAAAGTCCATAGAACGTTATATTCTGTGTTGTTATGAGAAATCTCACAGTCACTCAGGTGCGGTATAATCGTACTGAACAACCGCGTCCCTAAAGTCCATAGAACGTTATATTCTGTGTTATGAGAAATCTACAGTCACTCAGGTGCGGTATAATCGTACTGAACAACCGCGTCCCTAAAGTCCATAGAACGTTATATTCTGTGTTATGAGAAATGCACAGTCACCCTGGTGCGGTATAATCGTACTGAACAACCGCGTCCCTAAAGTCCATAGAACGTTATATTCTGTGTTATGAGAAATGCACAGTCACCCTGGTGCGGTATAATCGTACTGAACAACCGCGTCCCTAAAGTCCATAGAACGTTATATTCTGTGTTATGAGAAATGCACAGTCACCCTGGTGCGGTATAATCGTACTGAACAACCGCGTCCCTAAAGTCCATAGAACGTTATATTCTGTGTTATGAGAAATCTACAGTCACTCAGGTGCGGTATAATCGTACTGAACAACCGCGTCCCTAAAGTCCATAGAATGTTATATTCTGTGTTATGAGAAATCTACAGTCACTCAGGTGCGGTATAATCGTACTGAACAACCGCGTCCCTAAAATCCATAGAACGTTATATTTTGTGTTATGAGAAATGCACAGTCGCCCTGGTGCGGTATAATCGTACTGAACAACCGCGTCCCTAAAGTCCATAGAACGTTATATTCTGTGTTATGAGAAATGCTACAGTCACACCCTGGTGCGGTATAATCGTACTGAACAACCGCGTCCCTAAAATCCATAGAACGTTATATTCTGTGTTATGAGAAATCTACAGTCACCCTCAGGTGCGGTATAATCGTACTGAACAACCGCGTCCCTAAAATCCATAGAACGTTATATTCTGTGTTATGAGAAATCTACAGTCACTCAGGTGCGGTATAATCGTACTGAACAACCGCGTCCCTAAAGTCCATTGAACGTTATATTCTGTGTTATGAGAAATGCACAGTCACCCTGGTGCGGTATACTCGTACTGAACAACCGCGTCCCTAAAGTCCATAGAACGTTATATTCTGTGTTATGAGAAATGCACAGTCACCCAGGTGCGGTATACTCGTACTGAACAACCGCGTCCCTAAAGTCCATAGAACGTTATATTCTGTGTTATGAGAAATGCACAGTCACCCAGGTGCGGTATACTCGTACTGAACAACCGCGTCCCTAAAGTCCATAGAACGTTATATTCTGTGTTATGAGAAATGCACAGTCACCCTGGTGCGGTATACTCGTACTGAACAACCGCGTCCCTAAAGTCCATAGAACGTTATATTCTGTGTTATGAGAAATGCACTGTCACCCAGGTGCGACATCGTGACATTCTGTGAAATTCAGTTGTTTATTATGATTACACGCGCGGGTGCAGTATTAACGCCTTTTGGCATTAGTTATCTCAAACTTTGTTAGGAATTCCTAAACACATTTTCAAAGTTAGTATTATTTTCTTTCGATTAATAAATGCATTTAAAGGAAACAGAATAATCCGGACAGTTGCCAATGATGTAAACAAATTGATGTTTTGTATCACTGAACTATGCGAAATGTCCGGAAATTCCTTCACAATTCTTCTATCATCAAAACAAAACTAGAAAAAAATGTACGTATGTAGGTACCCATTTCATCTAGGTATTTTGATTAGATCATAACAGTTCACCTTATTATTTCATCGCTTCTTAGCTGGAAATATAATCATTCAAACTATTGTGTACAAAATATGTATAGTTGAATAGTTTGGTGTACATTCACTTGAAAAAGTAACTTATTAAATCTTATTAAATTTACGAACATTTAAGATTCAATTATCTACAAATATTCCTTTAATCTAATACTATTAGTTTTCGTTTAACTATTTTTGCATAATAAATAGAACACAGCCATGGTTTAATTATTAGAGCTAATTGCTCATAATTGTTCCAGGAACATGTAAATACGGTTTGATACATACAAATCGGAAAGAGAACTGTAAACAATTCACGAAGGTTTGATTATAAAAAAACATATAAACCTTTACAGCTTTTATATAGTTTTGACCGAGTATATTTTTACTCAATACCAAGTATTTATTTTTTCAAAGAGGGTAATTAAATTCAAGGATGTGAGGAGCTTTCATGATCTTCACTGACACTGACGTAGACATTAATCTTGAAATAAAAAATGTATTTCGGAACTGACCTTACTATATTTGTATCAGTTCAAAACTTACTTAGTTAATTAAAGAAGTGAATAAAAATATAAAAACAATATTTATCATAAAAGTATTAATATTTTATGTTTTAAGTCTATTGGCAATCTATATATGTCAGCCTGCTTATTTTATATTCCAGTTGTTTAACATATCTATGTAGTATTTACATAAATCGTATATTAAAGATATTATAATAATCTATGTCAAAAAATTGCTATCTAAAAATATTTGAATAGAAATTTAAATAAGCATTTACGTGTAACAACTCCGTTATCAGTAGTTGTAAGTAGCTTTTGCTGTCAGTAGTTTTTGGCGGCTTACGAAAACAAAAATAATGGTGAAGTTAGTATATTAATTCAATTTAACATTGATAACTTGAGCGAGACTTACCACTTCTACAGGAGAGGTGACATTTAAGCTGGAAAAACTTTGGTTCTCCATGGAATAGCACTGACCGCAAATAACGCACACCACAGAACCGCGGGAGGACCGCAGAGTTCGCGGCGGGAAAGTTTACATCAGTGACAGAAGATAAGTGACAACTCAGTTCAGTGGTCCAGCGAAGAGCGAACACAAGGAACGACTGGTCTGGACTGGGGCGAAAATAATTGTGGCTCATTAGCAAGTCGCATTGTTAGCCCCCACCCCTCCCCCTCCCTGCACCACCTCTGGGACATCATTGCACAGTCCTGCCCCACTCATTACGGTAACCGTGTATTCACCAGCTCACCTTTCAAATATACTGTTAACCACAAGGTGTTTTAATCATCCTGAATATAACGAGCTTCAATTATCAACGACGCTCTTATACTAAAACCTATACTTTCTGTTGTCAACTGGATTCGCTTTGATCTAACAGAACAGAATCGTAGCTTTACAGAGTTCACGAAAAGATACTATAAACTGAACAATTGTCATAACCATTAAATATATAGGGTGCTTTTTAAAGGATAACCTAATTTCAAACTAAGATGTTTATTTTTTAAATTACTCTATTCGAACAGATTGGACTATAAACATTCAATATGTCCTCCAGAAGCTGCACGAATGTGATCGATTACCGGATCAAAACGGGTTAGAGCGCCTACTACCGCAAGTTGGAACATTACACCTCCCTCCCTGTGGGAATACGTCAAAGAAGGTGTGTCTATATTAACTCACGATATTAATGAGCTTAATGGGCGTCAGTGAGGGAATACGACTTTTACACGGTTTGGGATGAATTCAGTTATCTAGACATCTGTACAGGTAGTGGAGGTAGTGTCTATATTAACTCACGATATTAATGAGCTTAATGGGCGTCAGTGAGGGAATACGACTTTTACACGGTTTGGGATGAATTCAGTTATCTAGACATCTGTACAGGTAGTGGAAGTAGTGTCTATATTAACTCACGATATTAATGAGCTTAATGGGCGTCAGTGAGGGAATACGACTTTTACACGGTTTGGGATGAATTCAGTTATCTAGACATCTGTACAGGTAGTGGAGGTAGTGTCTAACACGTTGCTAATACTGTCAAGTTACGCGCAATGTAAAGGATACTCTAATGTCTGAAAGAGTTTAAACTTACGTTACATGGCACTGAATGTCCTGGCTTATGCACCTTGACGCCCTCTCACCTTGCAGGTACCTGTATCTCTACATCACCTGTGCGGTGGGCTATCGTGACCTTGCCCTTGCGTGCCCGCTATTATTGCAGAGGCAGTTAGTAGTTGCGGCATTAATGAACTTGTCCCGTTTGGTCCCCAAACTTTGGACCTATGTAATTTTGTGCCTGCCATACAACTTTGACATAATATGCGGTGTTAGCGTGGTTTTATCATACGCAAACAATACGCGATAATCATTGTTCACTTGTTAAAGCGACAAAAAAAAAACATTAAGGTACAATACGTACACTATGATCTGATTTACACATTTTTTGTGTTTTAAAAGTCCTCCCTCCTATTAACTTTCTTATAAATATAGAGGGAGTGATGTGAACATTGGGGGATGTTTATATGACCAATTGAGGACCCCATTTTTGGGGTAAGCCAAAAAGTTTAAAACAGGAACCCCTAGGGGGTGACACCTCGTTTTAAAGGCATTATAAGAAGAACAATGTGCTTTTTCAGAACAGAATTGGTAGAAGTGAATGTATTGGCACGTAGTTGCTATCACCCTCAGAATCTACGCCTCACAATCCATGGGTACGAGAGAATATAAGATGAAAAAGACACTTACCGGAAGGATGCTCTGTTTATCGTGATCGTTGATGGTGCCATAGCCCTTGTCCTTGGGGTGGAGTTCGTACCGCTCGCTGTAGCGCCGGCACTTCTTCAGAGACATCTCTGCAAAAACACAAACGTTTCACTCTTCATTGGCAAACGAAAGGATTATTGCACATATTCAGAAGCAAACGGACGTGCTGCCATTTGAAATTTTGACCCTAAAATCAATAGAGTGTTTGCCTTGGAACAAAGTATCAAGTATTATTTCTTTAGGACTTTTATATTAAAAGTGATTGCACAGTTGGATAGACAGACGGAGAACATCCCTATATCATTACACACTAAGCCCAAAGAATTAAGTATCAAGTATTATTTCTTTAGGACTTTTATATTAAAAGTGATTGCACAGTCGGATAGACAGACGGAGACCATCCCTATATCATTACATACTAAGCCCAAAGAATTAAGTATCAAGTATTATTTCTTTAGGACTTTTATATTAAAAGTGATTGCACAGTCGGATAGACAGACGGAGAACATCCTTATATCATTACACACTAAGCCCAAAGAATTAAGTATCAAGTATTATTTCTTTAGGACTTTTATATTAAAAGTGATTGCACAGTCGGATAGACAGACGGAGAACATCCTTATATCATTACACACTAAGCCCAAAGAATTAAGTATCAAGTATTATTTCTTTAGGACTTTTATATTAAAAGTGATTGCACAGTCGGATAGACAGACGGAGAACATCCTTATATCATTACACACTAAGCCCAAAGAATTAAGTATCAAGTATTATTTCTTTAGGACTTTTATATTAAAAGTGATTGCACAGTCGGATAGACAGACGGAGAACATCCCTATATCATTACACACTAAGCCCAAAGAATTAAGTATCAAGTATTATTTCTTTAGGACTTTTATATTAAAAGTGATTGCACAGTCGGATAGACAGACGGAGAACATCCTTATATCATTACACACTAAGCCCAAAGAATTAAGTATCAAGTATTATTTCTTTAGGACTTTTATATTAAAAGTGATTGCACAGTCGGATAGACAGACGGAGAACATCCTTATATCATTACACACTAAGCCCAAAGAATTAAGTATCAAGTATTATTTCTTTAGGACTTTTATATTAAAAGTGATTGCACAGTCGGATAGACAGACGGAGAACATCCCTATATCATTACACACTAAGCCCAAAGAATTAAGTATCAAGTATTATTTCTTTAGGACTTTTATATTAAACGTGATTGCACAGTCGGATAGACAGACGGAGAACATCCCTATATCATTACACACTAAGCCCAAAGAATTAAGTATCAAGTATTATTTCTTTAGGACTTTTATATTAAAAGTGATTGCACAGTCGGATAGACAGACGGAGAACATCCTTATATCATTACACACTAAGCCCAAAGAATTAAGTATCAAGTATTATTTCTTTAGGACTTTTATATTAAAAGTGATTGCACAGTCGGATAGACAGACGGAGAACATCCCTATATCATTACACACTAAGCCCAAAGAAATAAGTATCAAGTATTATTTCTTTAGGACTTTTATATTAAAAGTGATTGCACAGTCGGATAGACAGACGGAGACCATCCCTATATCATTACATACTAAGCCCAAAGAATTAAGTATCAAGTATTATTTCTTTAGGACTTTTATATTAAAAGTGATTGCACAGTCGGATAGACAGACGGAGAACATCCTTATATCATTACACACTAAGCCCAAAGAATTAAGTATCAAGTATTATTTCTTTAGGACTTTTATATTAAAAGTGATTGCACAGTTGGATAGACAGACGGAGAACATCCCTATATCATTACACACTAAGCCCAAAGAATTAAGTATCAAGTATTATTTCTTTAGGACTTTTATATTAAAAGTGATTGCACAGTCGGATAGACAGACGGAGAACATCCTTATATCATTACACACTAAGCCCAAAGAATTAAGTATCAAGTATTATTTCTTTAGGACTTTTATATTAAAAGTGATTGCACAGTTGGATAGACAGACGGAGAACATCCCTATATCATTACACACTAAGCCCAAAGAATTAAGTATCAAGTATTATTTCTTTAGGACTTTTATATTAAAAGTGATTGCACAGTCGGATAGACAGACGGAGAACATCCCTATATCATTACACACTAAGCCCAAAGAATTCCTCCTCGGATTAAGTAAAACGTACGTTCAAAGTTTCAAATCTCTAGATCTTTCTATCACACAGAATGGTAGACTGGACACACACACACACACACACACACACACACACACACACACACACACACACACACACACACACATCAAGGAAACTGTGATTACTAGAATACTGGTACACCACAAAGGGACCAGTGGTACCACTTCTTAAAATTACTATTTCCATTTTCTGCAATATACAGCTGATATAATAGTAGTGTTTCCCAATAAGCGAGTTATTGAGCGAGTCAAAAGAAGACTACTACGACTACTACGTGCTTCAAAGCGCTGTCTGTTCAGCGAACTGTGGACGCTGCTAAAGTGGACAAAGAGGTGTCATTCCCAACTGCAGTGTTGTACTTTGAATAAAACAGCAGATTAATTTTTATGGACCTCTCGCTGTGAGGCAATAGTATAATTAAATGTTATGTTGTCATGTTCCATGTTATTACAATTATTCCCTCCTATGATGTTTCACTTGTGTGAATTATTTGCAGCATATATATTTGTATTAGCACCCATACAATAACGTACAGTAAACTTTTCTGACATTGAATATACCCGCTTAAAAAAAATCTTAAGCTTTCTTTGGTTTTTACAATATTCAATTCTATTGGTAATACTGTATAAAATAATAACAAAGGAAGTTGATTATATTTAGTTGGAGAGCGAAGGAACAAATTAAAGACATATATGTCAATTGTGAGGTAAATTTGTGGAGTAATTTTTGAATACAGATTCCACCTTTCGTTTTCTTCATTTCTTAAAACAGATAAGAAATTGAAATCTATGTTCTTTCTTAACGTTTTGTTCTAACTCATTCAGTTTTTAAATACTTAAAGTTCCATTTTTGTATGCTTATTAGTAACTACTCCAATACTCACGCTAAATCTCGTCCGTCTGTTCAATATGAAAGCAATTTAACAATCTATCATGCCTGTCGATTGTGGTTTGAATTGCCTGTCATGCCTCTGTATAATCTTCAAAGTTGGGCATTAAATAACAAGAAGTGTTAGGAAAATATTAAAACATGCGAATTAGAGAAATATAAAAATATACCTTTGACTTAAAATATACGAACCTGCTTTTTTTTGTTTTTTGTTTTTTTTTTTCATATTTTTATATTTTAATGCACAAAATAAAAGTGCTTTGTTTCAAGCGTTTCTCATTAGAAATTACATATTCTAAATAGGACCTACAATTAAAGTTAGTTGTAACTATAATTGCATGTAAACAGTTGAAAGATTATTGTAGATAACAGACCTTGTTAGTGACCTAGTGAAGATTAACAGACGGACGTAGTACATGACCTTGGATTTCACCTGTAACATTGCGTTAAATATCTAACACCTATATGTTCATAAACTTCACTAAGAGTTTTGGGATATGTCTCATTTCAAAGATGTCATAATAGGCATTCAAAAACTGAGTTTACTTGTAAATGTTATAGTTTTTGCCCACTAAAGAGATGTTGTAAACATGTAGTATATTTTCTCATAAATAAGAACAATTATAAAGAGCTTGGATGCGTATTTATTGTATTTTGAATAATACATACGATAATTCTCCTGATATATTATGTAAAGGCGCAAAAGTGTTTAACATTGTTCTTAAGGGTTATAACAAAACGACATCCAAATATACTCAGCTACTCTGTGCAAAGACAAACTATACAGATCTAACAAAAACAAAGCTAAAAGATATACTAGCTTAACTATTATAGTTTTAAATACAATTTGTTTGAACACAAAAAGTTTCAGACTCAGTTTGATATGTCCGGAGGGACGTCGGGCAGTTTAGGATAAAGTAAGAAAAACTTCTTTTACCTACTCGCAGCCTTACTATAAATAGTAAGTGAAGCCGTATATCGAGTTTTTAAGGGGTTAACTTCTGCAACTACGCAAGAAATTCAATAAAAACCTTTATACATTGCTGTACTGACCACCAGACCGGTTTAACGTTGTTTACCTAAAATTTAACTAAAAACAAATGACGTGCTTTACTATCTGGCTAACTCTAACATGATTTGGTATTAGCATAGCTCGTTCACCAGATCGTCTGTAAAATGTATGAGTTATCAAAAAAACACAAGGGACATATTGGCTAAAGCAAAAACACCTAGGCTGACAGCTGTCAGTTAAAACGTAGTGAAACATTAAAACTAACTAATATGTAATCAACGAATAACATGGCCCCAGAAATATCAATTAATAAGTACCTTAAATAAAGGTTACCATGGCAAATTAAAACTATGCAGCTGGTCTACTGTATTGTCCGGTTGCTAGGAGCTAATTTGTTTGCTAATGAAATGGTTTCACACACTGCATTAAACCGTCGAGTGAATTCAAATTATTCACTGGTGTTATCTGTGATTAGAATATATAAGCCTTGCGTACTTTCTAGGCCGTTCACAGTTTATTAAAAGTATATTTATTAAGGATCTTGGAGGTCATTCTTAAAATCTGTCTGGCTGTGCGATTACTCATGATCGGATTGTAACATGGACTTGAATAGTCCAGACACAAGAACAATGTTTAAGCAGACTACCGTGAGATTTCTTGGAATCTACAGAGGATATTCTTCTAAGAGAAGATTTATTTCAGCCGCGTTAGTTTTAGGTGAGGTGAAATAGGAGATATCGAAAGGATCAAAAATATGAAAAGATACTTTTCAACACAAAAATATCACATTTTAGAGGCATCAGCTGTTTGTTCCCGGTCTGTGCAGCTTTTACTTATACAGTGACCTTACTCGCTTGTGCCTTGACGGATGTTGTTGAAAAAGGTACCGATGGAATTGTTGTAATATTGCAAAATGATTGGTATCTTGTATATGTTTTATAACTATACTGGCCTTTTTGTTGTTTCACTTTGAAACTTCAACAAACGCGATTTTTTAATATTAAAGCAAATCACCCAATTATTTTATTGAGTTGTTCTCGTACTCTTCATAAATATATGTGTGCGAGGGTTGGTAATACAAAATGGTGGCTAGCGGCTGCTCGACACATTTCTAGTTGTATGTTTATGGAGGAATCATGAATCAATATGTTTGTATGGAATCATGAGTACTATCAGCCCCAGAAGTTCTGTGATCACCCTGTATTGTACGCTTATGGCAGCCAATCTTTTTAAAATTATTGTTATGAACTAAGATATCCAAACAATTAATCAATAAATATTAATATATTTTAACAATAATTAGGATGCTGTTGTTATACTGCTGTGTAAACACTGGAGTGTAACATTAGCACGATAGCAATAGCTGGAAACTTTTAGGCTATCTTGATTGTCGTGTCTTATTTAGGTCTTAAACCTTCTATAAAATGGGTACAAGCAGGAAATCTGAACTTGGTTAACTAAGTTACTAATTCTACTTAACACAGAAGTTAAACTCAAAAGCAACCTAATGAACAAACATTGAGGTTTCTAAACATTCCAAAACTTCTAAGAGGAATTTCATTATTAATCTATATACTAACTTTGTTTATGGAACATGTTCAGATAAATGTTTGCACATAACAATTCGAAATCAATGGTCGAGGTTTAGTTAGATTTTGATAAAAACTATAATAGACATCATATGTCGAAGCATATCTGCTCTTTTATCTTTAAACTGTCCATCTTGAATCTTTAACATGTTGAATCTTTAACAATATTGAAAACCTAAAAAGTGTTATCTTTTTTACATTTTCTTCTATGACACTTAAAATATTGGAGGTAACTACACCCATCGTAACTTTAAACGGCCGCAACCATAATAACCTTGAGATATATCACACATTCTGTACAAATAACAGATTTATAATGTGCAGCAACCATAATAACCTTGAGATATATAACACATTCTGTACAAATAACAGATTTATAATGTGCAGCAACCATAATAACCTTGAGATATATCACACATTCTGTACAAATAACAGATTTATAATGTGCAATAGCCAAGATAAAAATGTTGCACAGTGCAAACAGCAACAATCTCGAACATATTTATTTGGTTAACAGGTCAATTCAGTACATGGAGAGTTCTATTCCCATACCAAATTAGGTCTGGATCAATTGTAGATAATCATGTGTGTACAGGGGAGGATCGGTCTTTTACTTTAAAGATTTGTTTTATAATAAATGTACAAACTAATTCAAAAACGGGACCATAAAGTTCATGATTTCTTAAATGAATTTGGTTAAACAATAACAGTTATTTATATGTATTATTTCCTTGTCATCTATAAAGACAAATAATGTGAACCAAAGTATGTATAATCATGACTTCTTTAAAACTATGAGATTGACGATCCTATTTGGAACATCCCTATATAGGATTTAGCAGGAACAAAAATTTCTAGACTTAACTCGTGTAAGTTATCGAAGTAGACAACGGGTGATACTAGATATTCCAAAACGTTTCAAATCATTTCTAATGATTTCAATAGTATTTGCTTAAATAAATAGAATAATATAAAGAGGGTTCAGACTGAATAATTAAGTGCATAATAATAATAATTCCATTTTTCAACCTCGCCAATTGAATGTTTTTATTTGTATTCAATAAAGACATTTTTTTATTTCTTTCATTTCATTTAAATTATCAATTACAACTATACCTGTATATACGAGGTGCGACAATAAATTATTGAGACTGATGTGAAAAATGTGCCTATCGTTATAGTCAGTTTAGTGTTGTCTCCTTCAAAGTAGTTTCCTCCTGATTGCACACACTTTTTCCAGCGCTTCTGCCATTGATGGTAACATTTCTGGAACTCATCTTCCTCCAGATTGTAGGACTGTAGGTCCACGCCTAGTTTGACGAGGGTGGCTGACGTCACTTTTCTGCAGAGTGTCCACGCCGACACCTGTGGACTAACTGTCCTACTTTTCAAAACTGACCTGGCCGTGCATTAGTTTTTCTACCTGCACTTATTCTTTATTCTGGTCAGTGATGCTTCTATTACATTCGCACAGCGTACTGCTAAATGAGTAAATATTAACAGTTTACTCAAGCTATCGCATATGAAGTGGATTACTAATAGGGATTATATATTAACGAATTCCATATAGCATTATATTACTTTCTGATTAATTTGGCATTGTCCAAATGAATCATAAACATCTACAGTAAGTTTGTATTAGTTATTCCTTATATTGGACCATCGTTTGTATAATACTGTATATACCAATAGACACGTTACTCGTAGTACACGTTAATTGCAATGGATGGTTTATTGTTTTATTAACATTGTTAATAGTTAAAATAACCATTTAGTTCATATCTAATATACCATTTTTAAAGTTGTACCAAATTAAGTTCAATAGATACGAAGAAAAAATATTTTATTACCTTAAATAGTGGCTCTTGGCATATAATCCAAGCAGTAAACAAAACATCTGCCTACACAGACATACTAACTTACATAATAGTGACCTTATGCCGCTAACGATACGTTGTAAATATCACTCAAACGGGAATTCGATGAACGGCTCAAAAATTTGTCTAGTTTCATTCAAACTTCCAATTGCTATTCATCGCTATATCTCGCTGCGAAAAAAAATTAACGTTATTTCAAATAGTGATCCCGGAACGACAGGAGATAACGTGTTTAATTACTAGAAGTTATAAGGACCTCGAACGCTCCAAATTCTTAAATTTATTCTTAAACCCTATTAGTTTTATTCCCCTTTAAAATAAACCGTTAACCGTTAAAAGTTTTAAAATTTGGTGTTTAGTTAATAAAAAGCCCTAGTTAATATTGCTTTGTTTTCTCGAACAAGGTACATACAAACTTCTGAGAAGCCTACTTCTGTCAAAAGTCAAATAAACTATGCATTTTATAACTATATAAAAGTTATATAGTACATTCCTTTGATGTCTGCATACAGTACTCGCCAAGCATACTCAATATTTACTAAAGTGTACAGTTAAAAGTAGACTTTTAATAATACTTTTAGTTTATTTATCTAAATATTTGTCTTACTTGTGCTCAACAGTGGTCGCAAAAAAGGTTTGTGTTGTTATTATCAAGTTTACTCTATGCTTTCACGACTAAATGTAAGGTAATTTATGATTGTGCTACTATAAAACAATGTTTACACAGAACAATTGACTAAAGTTAACAGGCTCTTATACTATTATATAAATTTCTTGTTCTCTTTACCTGATTTTTCTGTATATTCTTATGATATTTTAATCGTTGTTCTCCTAGTCGGAGCAAAAACGTATCCAATAAAGCAAAGACCACTATAATCGTTACAGACATTCTTAAGTTAGAAATGGCGTAACTAACCTGACTTTATTTTATGTATATAATTTTGTTTAATTCTTTTTGCAGCTGTCTTATGTAGTGTACTGAAAAATATTTATCAGATATAGAGTTTAGATCTCGAAACATCCATTGAAGTGCTGCAGTGTGAGTACGACGATCCCTTGTCAACCCCTCGTCAAAAGAAACCCGTGAGTCGGACAGTGGGTCCCAGGCCGGGACCGTGAACCCAGTGTCCACCCCTTAAGAAGTAGGTAAGAAATGCTTCCGGCAGTTTTATGACGTGGACCTACAGTCCGTTTACCCTTCCTCCAAGACCCTCGTCACAGGTTTTAGGACATCTTGTGTTCTTTGAAAATGGTGACCCTTAACCTATGTATTGACTCTAGAAATAGTAAAAAAGTCGCACGGAGCCATATCTGGCGAATGAGGTTGCTGCGGTAGTACTGAATTTTTTTGAGGTTAGGAATTGCACAGTATGGGATGGCGCATTATCGTGATGGAGACTCCAATTATCAGCGATGTTTGCACGGACACGGAAGAACTCTTTTACAAAGTTATTACTAAACGAAACGTTTATCGACCGATGTTCAGTTTTTCTTCAACCATTTTCACGGTTAATCTTCGATCAGATCGAGTTCACGCACCCTGGTCAAGTTAACATCTGTCCGTGAGGTTGATGGTCTTCCACTGCGGTCTTCATCTTCAAAATTCGTTCTGCCTTACTAAACATTTTTAACCAACGAAAAACTTGATATAAACTCATCTCAAAAAACCTTTCTGAAGCTTACCATAAGTTTTCGTTGCGTTTACACCCAATGCAAAACGAAATGGCATTCCATTGCGCAATATTATGCGGTTCCATTTCCGTGACGAGAGACACAAACATGTGTTAACTTATTACAGCACAACTCAAAACTGAGCAGTTGCATCGACGTGCTGCTTGGACTAGAAGCAGCTTATAGATCAAGGTTAATGGTATTGTATCTATGCAAGCCTGCAGGGTTGCTACACCTTGCAAAGAAAATCAGCACTTTATTTAACATTACTTTACTGTCGGACCTCGTGTAGTAGAATCACGGTTCAACGCCTTTGACTAATTAGCCGCACAACGGTCTGAGCCCTTTGCCACTATTTAATATTTTTGTCCCAATTCTACGTATGGGTGGATGGACTAGTGTAAATTGTTCAAAAATACGTAAAAGCATCAAATTTACTATCCCATTTAATTCTCAACTCATTTATGAAGGGATACAGTTAATTAAGTGCCAGAGAATTCTATTTTCCCAAGATTAATGGAAAGAGTTAATAGGGTCTGGTAGTTCCCTTTGTTCCTCTATTTGAATCATCGATGTATCTATTATTTATACTATTGATACATAAATGTCAGGAAATTTCGCCATGAAGTTGTTTGGAATAAGGAGATAAATCATGCTTCTAAATTTCCACGCAGGAGAGAATTAATTGTTTAGCACCACACCTGGGGCTACCTGGGGTCTGTCCACTCTTCCTTCCGTTTCACATTTATCCTCATTCACTGATTATGAATAATAACGTCCCGAACTGCGCTGACTACACGTACTGAGTTTCGGTGTTATATTATTATTTTACAGGCTATTAAAATAGAAACATCTGCAGTTTCATTGTGAGTATTGTTATTTCTATTCAGTAAAGTAGAAGTTAAATCCAAATATATTAAACCTTGTTTAGATATAACATTGTCATGCACATACATAGTCTAGAAAACAGTGCTACAATGTGTAGTTGTACAATATACAATGTTACAGAAAATTTTCATATACATATAGCAATCACATAAACATGCACATACATAGTCTAGATTATCTCTATGTATTTTTAGTGTTTTAACAAAAATTTATAATAAAAAAATTATATGCAAATTAAAAAAGCCATTTTATCAAATCATAATAAATGCATGTATTCCATTCTTGAACTCGGTTGTTTTTTCTTTAGTATGGGCACATAGATATCGCTATTTACAATAGCTATGGTGGAAAGGGTCAATTAAAGGAGCTTAGCCAACCTTTTTGTAATTATTTAGACAAACGTGAACTCCAGATTCCAAGAGTTAAGTAAGTCTATGACAACGTCAATTTTTAGACGGTGTATTATGCTTAAGGTGAAATGGAACTAAGCCCAGCATTCGCATTGACTCGACCCTTCTCACCATAGCTATGTTATGTGTAGAACACTCGGTCGCTCCTTCGTGCTATAAAATCGTGTACAAAATATCGTAGTGCACTTAATTGTGCACCTGATGAGACAATGAGAACACCAATAGAAAATCTGAGTTCTCATGGTCTCGTCTGTGATATCGAAACATGCACAGAGTCGCTTTTGAACGTGTTTGTCGCCGACTTGGTTCTCTTCAGACGGCCGTGGACTCTAGATCCAAGAGTCAAGTTTGTGGTAGTATCAGATTTAAGACGGCCGTGGACTCCAGATCCAAGAGTCAAGTCTGTGGTAGTGTCAGATTTCAGACGGCCGTGGACTCCAGATCCAAGAGTCAAGTCTGTGGTAGAGTCAGATTTCAGACGGCCGTGGACTCCAGATCCAAGAGTCAAGTCTGTGGTAGTGTCGGATTTCAGACGGCCGTGGACTCCAGATCCAAGAGTCAAGTCTGTGGTAGTGTCAGATTTCAGACGGCCGTGGACTCTAGATCCAAGAGTCAAGTTTGTGGTAGTGTCAGATTTCAGACGGCCGTGGACTCCAGATCCAAGAGTCAAGTCTGTGGTAGTGTCAGATTTCAGACGGCCGTGGACTCCAGATCCAAGAGTCAAGTCTGTGGTAGAGTCGGATTTCAGACGGCCGTGGACTCCAGATCCAAGAGTCAAGTCTGTGGTAGTGTCAGATTTCAGACGGCCGTGGACTCTAGATCCAAGGGTCAAGTTTGTGGTAGTGTCAGATTTCAGACGGCCGTGGACTCTAGATCCAAGGGTCAAGTTTGTGGTAGTGTCAGATTTCAGACGGCCGTGGACTCCAGATCCAAGAGTCAAGTCTGTGGTAGTGTCAGATTTCAGACGGCCGTGGACTCCAGATCCAAGAGTCAAGTCTGTGGTAGAGTCAGATTTCAGACGGCCGTGGACTCTAGATCCAAGAGTCAAGTCTGTGGTAGTGTCAGATTTCAGACGGCCGTGGACTCTAGATCCAAGGGTCAAGTTTGTGGTAGTGTCAGATTTCAGACGGCCGTGGACTCTAGATCCAAGGGTCAAGTTTGTGGTAGTGTCAGATTTCAGACGGCCGTGGACTCCAGATCCAAGAGTCAAGTCTGTGGTAGTGTCAGATTTCAGACGGCCGTGGACTTCAGATCCAAGAGTTAAGTCTGTGGTATAGTCAGATTTCAGACGCTTCACTATGCGGTGAAATGGAGCTAAGCCCAGCATTTGCATCCGCTATTTGTTATATGCTTAAAAAGACACTGCAGTTTTTCTAAATAAATTTGTTTTAGTAAAGTAACTGGAGTTTGTCTAATTTTTATAATGTAGTCTAGTTTCCCATCGGGAAAACAATTATGGGCACAATCAAGTATAACATAAATTATAAACATCTTTTCCTATGTATTTGCATTTGAAAGGTTAACAGGATTTTGGACATTTGCCAAAATTCAAAACTTATTTATTTTCAGAAAAGCATTGAATACATTGCTGTATACTTCAAGTCAAGTCTGTGGTAGTGTCAGATTTCAGACGGCCGTGGACTCTAGATCCAAGGGTCAAGTTTGTGGTAGTGTCAGATTTCAGATGGCCGTGGACTCCAGATCCAAGAGTCAAGTCTGTGGTAAACTTATTTATTTATTTTCAGAAAAGCATTGAATACATTGCTGTATATTTGTAACTATATCTAACCTTCTAGGATTGATTATCGAGGAAGAAATATTTATTGATTAAAAATACTTTTTTATTATAATAAACATACTTTAGATGCATATTATCTTATAAATAAAAATGAATGGCGAAATGTGTTGGTAAGCGCTAACCTCGATAATGGCTGGACCAATTCAAATGGTTATTTTTGTAAAACGTTCATTGAAATCCGAGGAAGGTTTTTATGAAGAAAAAGAAAAGAAAAGTTACCTTGAATATTTTGAAATTCAGAAAAAATTTAGTTTTTACGGTTCATACTCCAAATTAAACTGGCACTAAACAGCTGTTCAAACCTGCAGTTTTATGTAGACAAATTGGCTGACACATCTGTTTACATTTAAATTTGATGAAATATTAAGTAAACAGTGATTGATCAGTAGTGTAATGCAGATAGTAAATATGAAGTTAATATATAAGTTTCAATCCAGATTGCGCCAGTGATGGATTTAATAATCTAATGCATTTTAAATATTATTTAAACACTGTTATGTAACCAACCTTAATGAACAAAGTTATGAATGTTTTCACATAAGTTACTTTAAACTGGTGGGCTTCCTTGACATTGTGATATTACATTTTAACAGTGGCTTATGGAAAACAGAGAAATGAACACTAAAATGCCTCAGCAATTCATTCTTTCCCTGGCTACAGTCCAAACGTTAATTTGGAATGTTGCTTAAACTTAATAAGGATTTACCCCTTATACCGAAAGTACATAAGAAGTAGGTAGGACTTCCCCCTAGGCATAATAGACTTTTCGGTCCTACTTATGTGTGTATTTTCTTCATCAGGACAAGGCAAACTCAACCATGTCAACACGGTTTTGACCAAAATAGATTTCCAAGAACTAGATAATCGAACATATATAGTATTTTGATCGAGGCAATATGGCAAGCTAAACTGTGACATAGTAGGTAAGTGAATTTAAACGGTCTTAAGTAGGCATCTCGGTCCTACGTAACTATATCTATTTTTTCTTCATCAGGAGAAGGCAAACTCTACTATGTTACTGGAAACTATATATATATTTTTTTCATCAGAACAACAAGGCAAACTCTACTATGGTACTGGAAATATATACACTTTTTGACCGAAGTAAGTTTCCGAGACCTGTGTGATCCGAGATTTGTGTTTTCTTGATTGGGATGACAAGGCAGATTCAGCTGTGACGTTATGTATATAATTAATTAGAACCAGAAATACTCATACACGTGCCAAACATGATAATTATAATAATTAAGTTAAACTTTGATACTATTTACCATGAACTTAAATAATATTTACCTGATGTATGCCTACTTACGTTTTAAAATGTTTATAGGACTCCCATCATATTACATCATAATTGCTTTTACTAAGTAATATAAGTACTTCGGTTCTAAAGATTGCGTGCAAAGCCGTGGGTAACAGCTAGTTATACATAAATACATCTACAGTAATAAAAAGTTCTGATAATGATTAAAAAGTTAAAATAATGTATAGATATTAAAACATATTCCTTCTTACAATAAAAAATACAGTAATTACTTTTGTTTGCAAAAGGAAGAAACACATATGATTTGTGAATTGATGTAATAAACTATAAATAAATATAAAATTTAAGTATAAATATAAATAAATATAAATTGATAATATTTTTCATCTTTAATACTGATTTCAGTCAAAACAATAACGTCTAAGAATTTCAAAACCAAGTGTATGTTTGTCAAAAAGGTATCCCAATATTTCTTAATGCTCCTAATATTTGTACTCACACTAACTAAATTCTTTTTTAATCATGAACATGATACAATACATCCACTGAGAATAAGATCGAAGATTTCCTTCTAAAATCCAGGTTATATCACTGATCAATATATTGTTAATAGACTGATTTGTGTGGATTAAATTACACTAGTTTTGTTTTGTGAGTTGGACGAATTTTACCTATTAGCCAAACTTTTATTCACTACTGACTTTGTTGAAAATCACTGAATTTTCAATTTTGAACGATTTAATTATATTGTATTCCTTATCATGACTCGATTTACGTTCAGGTATAAGTATTTGAAAACATTTTTAGCTATTGATGTTTTAGCCTCAATCATTGGATTAGCAAAAAGGTGTTAAATGATCATTGGAGTAGATAGCTTTATCTTGATCCACTTTGCCAAGCATTGATAATCTAGGCTTAACCTTTCTAGCTAATTTATCTCTGGTAACGGTGGTACCTTCAATGCTCAGAGGATGATTGGGGCCTGACCTTTCTTCCCTGGAAGGCGATGAACTGTGAATTCTTCTCTCCTGATTTCAAAGTTCATTCTTATAGCAGGTTAACGGTGATCTTTCCCACGTCTTCCCTCTCCGTCTGTGGTATACTTGTAGCGATGGAATTCTTGCTTCTGTTGTATTGTCTTTCACATTCCAAGGATGTTTTTATGTCAATGATATTTCTGCATAGAAACACTTTCTCTTCTAACTTTCCCAAATTATCAAAAATGTCTTTGAAGTTTTGTTCAAACTCTGCAATCACCGCCATGATCCTATCAATCCTCTCAGTAATAATCTCTTGTTTCTCGAACACCTTCTCAATAAACGCCTTATCTAACAAAGCTTTTCAAGGATTTAAGCTATCCTCTTCATCAGGTTACATTAATACATTTGGTTACCGACTCTTAATCCTTGTGTAGCCCTGAACATTTGTACCCATATTTATGTTTGATAATTCATTTATGTGTTTTTAAATTCTTCATATTAATGAAACAAAATATAAAAAATCTACTAAAAATGATAAAATTTAAAACGTTTTCGTTATTTTAGATTTATTACGAAAGGAAAACAAAGTGGAATGTTACAATGACCGTAATATCTTTGTACGTTATGCTTGTAGCAGTGTAATAGTGTAGCAGTGTAACACGAAGGTCCAAGACATGACGAGTTCTCAGTAAGAGTGTAGGGGTAGGGCGGCCTAGTCACGCACACCCACGTGACACTCACACGTAAACCTTACGTTACCGTACTACGTTTGTTTCCTTTCGTGAATACTTTGGATATAAAAATAGTAAACTAATGCCATTGGTGTTTACAGATAAAAATTTAGATTTACTAACAAAATTACCGTTACATTGGCACTCCCGAGGGCTTTAAATTAAGACTTTAAAATTTAAAGAATTCTATATGAAACTGCTTACAAAAATGCTTTGCTTCCGTGATCACACCATAAAGCCTGATATATTCTGTGAAAGAGGTATCATGGCCTGTATGACGTGAGTGCCCTAGACAATCACGTAGTAGGGGAAGTATGCCTGTGCTTAGTAGTGTGCATGTTGTGACAGTGATATCCAGTCATCCATCGTGTTCTCATCGTGCACGATAACTTGACTTGGAATATGGTCATCTCAGAGACCCAAGGTCTTAGTCAATTTGAGTCTACATTCCTTTGATGCTTTGTGGACTCGACTTGCGTTTTATTTTAGGTAGTTTTCGTATATTTTAAAGCTATTTGAATCAGCTTGTTGAGTAAGACACGAAGACAGAATCGGGTGCTCTTACATCAACCCCCCACACTTTACTTGCAGTTGGGTGAATTAAAAGGGTAAATATTGTGGGTACTAGAGTCATCTATTCACATTATTATTAGTTTTTTTTATTTTTGCTTCCATTTTTCATTTTGGTAAAGTTACAACAATAGTACAATTTATTTTCGGTTGAATAGTTTTGATGACATCTTTTGTCATAGTCCTTTGAAGTCATCATTTTGAAGGCAGGAAATATACAAAACTTTCTTTTCATTATTCCTCGAGAAGTAATAGGAATGTTGAAGCATGGAAATATGTCATGTTACAATAAGGCCCAAAGAAAAGCCGACTAAAGATAAGACTAGACATTTGTTTAGAATACGTATATGAAACATGGCTCATGGGAATGTTTACATAAAAAAGCATACATTTTCTTAAGTAAAACTTTCCAAAAAAGTAATTTCCTTTAGTTTATATTTAATTATAATTAACTTAAATATATTATTTACCTAGGTCATAAAGCAATAAAACCAAGTAATATTGTAAAATCAGCCATTTTTGTTTGGGTGTCACAAGAAGAAAACCCTGTTAAGCAAGACTTGTGGTGGCGTAGTTCTGACTTGTCTACAGGGTGTCCCGTACCTCACTAGACAGGGTTATACCACATAACTGCTTAAATCAAGAGAAACAAATTTCACTATATGAAGATATCAGCTGCTTAGTTTACAATTAAGATAACATTTTTAATAGTTTCAAAATGGCGAATATCATACATTTTGCTTTGAATACATTAAAAACCAGTTATATTACAAAATCATCCAAAAATGGAAATTTTGATTTGATCTTATCAAAAAACTAATGACACCAAAATTATTAAAATTGAGTAATAGATAACTGATTTGTCACATATTAAGTGTGACAAGGCCACACGAACTATACAACTGGAATGCGCACTGGCCATAAGTAGCATGTTGTGATTTCCGATCGCTTACAACTGTGAGTTGCGGGTGTATCCACGGGCTCGCAGGCGCTTACAGTGGACAAGAACTCACCGCGTTGTGCGGCGATCAACGTGACGATACGGCATCATCATTTAATTAATACGGGATTTTGCATTGTTGGCTGCTCTTCGTGTTCAGTACACCAAGACGTCTGCTCTGAGAAACTCAACTAGTTTTTTTTATGTTTTCTATTTAGTTGTCAATGTTGGTAATGTTTGTTATTATGTGACATGGCGAAGTGTTGCGCTGCGTACAACTGCACGTCCAGATGGGCTAAAGACAGCCACAGTTTTGTCACAAGTAAGTACTTTTTTGTAAATGAAACTTCATAAATGTTTCTGTCTTAACTGATTAAAGTGGCTCTACTAACACTTTTTAAACTTGATACCATTAATTAAGATATTTGTGCTATTTTGGATCCTCTACACATGTTAAAACTTGCACGAAATGTTCTAGTGGATATGGAAATTATGGAATCTGAGTCAGGCAGGATTTGTTTTTTAAATATATAGAACTTAACAATTTACAAAAAAACTGAGTTTAAAATTCACACCTGTAACAAACTATCAGACAAATATATTTTCTACAAAAACCGAAAAATGAATGTGAAGGTTGGAGCACAGACTCTAAGCTCCAGCGTAGCGGGTGCTTTAGAATATTTGTGTGTTAAATAACATCCACAGTTCATAAAATGTTTACCAACTGTTGAATTCGTAAGAATAATCGATAATGTTACTTGTGTTAGTCGAACAGTAGGGATCATTCTGATGAGGCTATAAGCATACCATAGAGTTAGAAAACAAGGAGAAATATGACGAAATGTTAAAGAGCAGAAAACGATTTATCCAAATTTAAAATTGGAGAACAATCAGTGTTTGATCATGCAAAGAAAACGTTTGTTTCTAAAATCGTTAAGGTTTTTAAATAATATCAAGAGTAATTTTATTATAAAACACAGAGTATTAGTTTAGATGATTTTAACTATTTGGTAGCCTATAAGTTTAGACAAGACTACTTAGAGTTATGTTTCCCTTGTGTTCGAGTAGGAGTGGAAACAATAATAATCCAAATACTAAACAGTTATCTTGGGCAGTAAGACAACTGATCTTCCGAAATAGTGCCAGAGCTTTTGAGAATGCTAGCCACCTTGAATGTTATACTAATTCACACCTCGGTCTTCTTGAGTTAGGCCATGATAAGTGTGATTTGGAATAAGGCAAAAATGTACTAAGATTATTTTATTTTCGAACACTTAGATTAAGTTTGTCATGTTTGTACATTTTATTCTCAGCGAATAGCCGACAGTACAAACATTCAATATACAGCGTTTCGACGTATCTTATCGCTAACGAGCTCAGACCTTAGACATGAAGTAAATTAAGATATGTTGCTAAGTAACTTTTTTTTCATCTAAGTAAATAAAAATCAAATAGATGTATTACATAATGTATGAATAATAAATATATTTTATTTTATTCATTGTACGAGTTTAATAATGTAATTATAGTAATATAGTAAACTTCTTTATAAACAACAAGATAGAAAAAAACCTGCTTTATTTACAATAAGGCTTATTTTATTACAACAACTATTCCAAATATAGCTCCTTAATCACCGTTACATTATCTAAATCGAACATTCATTGATCGTCGATGTCGACGATGGACCATCATCTTTGACGGTCGTAGATTCTTCAGCCCTCCGCCCACAATCCGACTCAAGCGATCGCGGACCCATTGCCATATTGAACTGGGGCCCGTCGTATTGAAACCATACGACATCTTGCATCATATCTGGAAGATTATCTCTAAGGTGCAACAATAAGTTGGCGAATTGAACTGATTTGTTAAAATGTAGGGGCCAACAAGCAAGGTACCTTGAGTACCTGACCTTACAGTAATGTCCAGACAACAATGTTTTTATAACTGGAAACAGCTGGATCAGCTGTTATATAAAGACAAGTGATCATAGTATAACTTGATTTTAGTTAAGAAATATATAAAAAACAGATTTCAAAATATATTCATTACAAATTAATTATTTTACTTTGTACTCTCCTTGGTGAGATCTGAAACACGTATTTAAATTCTTTTGCATTATAAAACACAAATTCCAACAGTAGGCACAATATGAAGATCTCTGGAAATATGATATACGAAATATACACTGTGGTACCAATAGCTTACACAATAACAATACTACATTTGACATGGCATGAAACGGTGAATGAAAGTCTTTGAAGTACACAGTATGTGTGTGTGTGTGTGTGTGTGTGTGTGTGTGTGTGTGTGTGTGTGTGTGTGTGTGTGTGAGATGAAAATCAGTTTTGGCAAAAGAAACGTATCTCCTTGACAGGAGACGAGATTTGTCCCAGGAATGTCTCCCTCTACTGGCTCGCCTTTTACCAGAACACCAGTGAGCTTTGTAGACTTCCCCTTTCTTATGGTAGCAATCTTTGTATTTAGTTTACAAGCTTTATAACTGTAAAGTTACAAAATGTTGCCTTGAATTCTGAAATAAGTTTAATTTTCTATTTAATAGCTTCCTTCATACATCAGACACACGCACACACACACATACACATACACGTTATTATCAATTATTAACGTTTAACTGCATTATTAAACCAAACAGAGAGGTGGTTTTATTTGTGAATAGTAAATATGGAATATATTCTACTTAAGCCTACATCGTATTTTTAAACCACCCTTTTCGTGGATATACAATTAATTAAATATAATGCAATACAGTACATACATTTAAATACAAATAATGGGAATAGTAATAGCAAATAGTTGATGTTGAAAGTTCTTAAATAGGAGTTCCAAGAACAAATTAAGTTTTTAAAACGTTTGAAATGAAGGATAAGAGATTGCAATGGGTAATAAATCTACTTAACTAGTAATTTGCATCTGGAGCATTTGACCTTCTTCAGTAGAAATGGAATTTCCAATCATCGAAATAGAAGGAAAATTTGTATGTAGTAATCGCTTAATGAATAATTCAGGAAAATGTTTGAGATTTATTACTTGTTACAGATGATTTACAAGAAAATTTTTTACTAAATGCCTATGAACAGTTGGTTGGTCGTAACACCAAAGTACTCAAACTGAAACTCATCCATAATGACTCACTGGTAACAATGATAAACAAATGACTCATGCACTCATGCGCTCTGAAATAATTTGGGCGTATCCGTAGAAGTTCCTCTTCGATAACGCTCACCATTCCGCTTCTGTGAACATGCTGTTCTGAGAACAACTTGCTTCTGCGAACATGCTGATCTGAGAACAACTTGCTTCTGCGAACATTCTGTTTTAAGAACAATTCTGATTCTGCGAACATGCTGTTTTATGAACAATTCTGATTGTGCGAACATGCTGTTCCGAGAGTAAATCTGCTTCTGCAAACCTTTCCATTTCGCGTGCTTGAAGTTCCGCTTCTGTGAAAATGGTGTATAAAGAGTACAAATCTGAGAAAGTTTGCAAATTTTACACACAGTTTTTGATATTCTAATTGAAAAGAGTGTAAAAATTGAAAATGACGGGACAGTAAATGAGCATTTCATGAAAACTTAAACGTGTTTTATCTTCGTAACTCTCTTCATGGGACACACTGCATATTGCATCTTACATACTTACCCTGTAGGAAATGTTTTCTATTTGAATGTGGTCAAAATGTATCGAAACAAAATTATATTATATCTAACTGTTCAAAAGTTACACAGACAGACAATGCCATGGGCGAAACATCACGGTTAGTTCGACTTAGCTTGTATGAAGTTCAGGAATTTCTTTGTGGTGGAAGAGCTCAAGCTTCACAAAGTGAAAGTTCGTCTTTGTTGTAAGTCCAAATTAAGTTCTAGAGATATTCATACTTGATGATAAATGAACCATTCACTATGAATGCGATAGACCTGACTGCAAAAGCGTTTTTGTATATTTACGTATACTTACTACTTATATGATAAACAGAAATTTAACTAGCGATGATAACAAGGCATTATCACTTAAAGCCACTTGAAAGTTATTAATGGTGAACTTTATTTTAAGTTTGATTATAAAATATTGATAATTAGAGAAATATAGAGATTTTAACATTTTTATAAAAGAACCTCTGCCACAGAAAAATATTGAGTAGACAGAAAAAATGAAATGTCATAAGTAGAAAGTTCAATTTCAATAGATTGGAAAGAATATATCAATTCAGATTAAAAATAACAAAGTAATGAGATTTTTAAAGAGAAAATTCATTTGAGTGCGAAGCTTTGTGAAAGAGAACAAATACCGGTTGTGACAAAGCTTGCCAATACAAACCTCGTATTTCACCCGACTAGAGCTGTCAATCAATATGTCATTTTAATTTTCGCCTAGAAAAGACAACAAATATTGTCAATGGATTATTTTTGTAAAACATTCATGCAGCTGGATATTTAATAATGTGTTCTTACTCAATACTGTGGAGTATAACTAATCAAACATTTTATAATGCAGTGTGTTCACAAAGTCATGCCACACTTTTAAACAACTTTATTTATAAAAGTAGATACAGCTCGAAATTGAGATTTAGTAGATTAATTAGACGTATAGAAGTTATAAGTCAGGGTTATTTTCATACTCGAAGATACTCGTGTTACACTGAAATCGTAGTTTTAAAATTTTCTAGCTAAAAAACACTGAACTTTTGTGCACTGACAAAGTTGCCACGATGACATATTTCGTGAAATGATTAGCTTACGTTACTACGTTAGACACGTTATTAAATTAATGACAATGCGTATCACAATTAATGAAAACAATACTTTATAAGCAGTTGCTTTAATTTACACATGTTTCACGGACCTACGATAAATAACAGGGTAGCTATGAACAATTAAAATGGTGAAATGACTTTGTGGTCGCACTGTACTACTGAAGGAATTTAATTTTCTGAATTATAATTTTATGGGTTTCGTACTAACCAGTGAATATAGACCCATTTGGGCATATGATACGATTAAATCTCTTACAAAAACGAATATAGGCTTAAATCACACTACATGCCGCGTCCTAGGCTTTATTAAATTTTCGAAAGTTTTGGTTCATTATTTAGATGTTCTACAGAGGGACAGGCAGCCAGACGGTAGACAACAGAGGAATTGTTCTAGGCTACTGGGCGATAGCCTGAAATAGTGCTCAGTCGATTTCCTTTGTATGATCATGCACAATAATAGAACTTTTCCATGACAAGTTAAACGTATACAGTAGAATATTCCTAGAGATATCTTGTGGACATTACGATAGATGTAATACTATGCTACATGTTAAAATGCTATACGATTGTACTTAGTTACTCTGGATTGTTCGTAGGCAAAAATCTCATTTCTATCATGGTTAACTTAGACCGATGTAAGAATGACGTGACTACGGAGTGACGTACCATCATCGAACTCTGCGTTGTGTATATACACATTCTACAGGTTACTTAGTTTTCATAAAATCTTGGTGGCAAACTGACATTGAAATAGTAGCGATTTGTACCGTTAACGCTCAGCCAATTTTAGACAAAAATCACAGTTTTATGTAAGGTCTAATGAAGAGATTAGTAATGTTACTATTTTTCAACCGGATCGGTCGGGTAAGAACATCATTTATTGCCAGTGCTCTAGTTGACCGTTGGTGAAGGAAACCACTCAGCCAGAGACATTGTGGATCTGCGCACGACCAGCTGAATATCATGTTAGAGTAAGGAGTAATTGGTTACATCATAAAACGTATGGGGTTTTCACAACTGACACACTAAAACACCCAATTATATGTTCAGGTCAAGTGTCATCGTATATGAAGGTTTAACACGACCGTTAAACAGTGAGAAGAAGAGAGATTCCCAATTACATAATAAATTATTCTAATTGGGAAGTTCGTCTGCAGTTCTAAACGATTACACCAATTCCGATTTCAAATACAAAAGTAATGAGATTTGTAAAGGAGAACTTTCATTTCACCCCAAATTTTTCTTTGCGACTTGTCAACCGTTAAAGTCCAGCTGATCACGGCTGTGACAAGGCGCACCAGTATAAATCTCGTATTTTACCCGGTAACAACAGTAATGATCACGGTTGTGACAAGGTGAACCAGTAAAAATCTTGTATTTTACCCGGTAACAACAGTAATGATCACGGTTGTGACAAGGCGCAACCAGTAAAAATCTTGTATCTTACACAGTAACGACAGTAATGATCACGGTTGTGACAAGGCGCACAAGTACAAACCTCGTATCTCACACAGTAACGACAGTAATGATCACGGTTGTGACAAGGCGCACAAGTACAAACCTCGTATCTCACACGGTAACGACAGTAATGATCACGGTTGTGACAAGGTGAACCAGTAAAAATCTTGTATTTTACCCGGTAACGACAGTAATGATCATGGTTGTGACAAGGTCAACCAGTAAAAATCTTGTATTTTACCCGGTAACAACAGTAATTATCACGGTTGTGACAAGGCGCACAAGTACAAACCTCGTATTTCACACAGTAACGACAGTAATGATCACGGTTGTGCCAAGGTGAACCAGTAAAAATCTTGTATTTTACCCAGTAACAACAGTAATGATCACGGTTGTGACAAAGTGACCCACCAGTAAAAACCCCGTATTTCACCCGGTAACAACAGTATTGATCACAGCTTTGGCTAGGCGCATGAGGACGAACTTCGTATTTCACCCGGTAACAACAGTAATGATCACAGCTGTGATAAGGCCAATTAGTACAAACCTCGTATTTTACCCGGTAACAACAATAATGATCACAGCTGTGACAAGGCACACCAGTACAAACCTCGTATTTCACCTGGTAACAACAGTATTGATCACAGCTCTGGCTAAGCGCACCAGGACGAACTTCGTATTTCACCCGGCAACAACAGTAATGATAACGGCTGTGACAACGCCCACCAGTACAAATCTCGTATTTCAACCTGTAACAACGTTAATGGTAACGGCTGTGACAAGGCGCACCAGTACAAATCTCGTATTTCAACTGGCAACTACTATAATTATTCGATATCTTTACCATGACAGAAACAACGCACATGTTAAATCTATTCTTGTCGTGAGAAATGTGTGCAATAATTAGGAATATTAATATGGTGTGGCAAAATAATTACTGTACATTTGCTTCTCTGTATGTTATAATGGGAAACCTTAAAACCAAATAATTGTGACAATGGCGCTGTTTAGTGGGCACAGAGGTTATTGTAAGATAACCAAATAAAGGAACGTCAAGCGTGGCTTCTGCTTGGACGGGTGACCAGACCACTGAGCGGTCCTCTCCTTGCAAGCAGTCCCGGCCGTTGGAGGAGGTTCAGAAGTCACTTATGAATCGTTAGCTCCCGGTTTAAGTGATTGAAAGGGATTCTTAGTCCTAACTTTGCCTAGTAGAATAAGATATCCTTTACTATTTTTTTTAAAACACTACGTCAAGCATTGGAACCTATCCTCTACTTCAGATATAAATCAATATACGGATACGGATTCTCCAAAGTCTAACAAAGATAACATAACAAGTTATGGGTCAGAGACATTCAAGCATATACCCTTCACAGCAGTGAGAAGAAGTACAGACTCACGTGTTGTCCATAAGGTGAGAGATTAAGGATAACGTGAATATAAGCACATTCCATGTCATACTCCATATCTGAAGACAATAAGCTGGATGGCCAAGTTTGCTAATGATCTTAAAGTCATAGCATGTGTTCCAATTGTATCGGGTGAGGTTTACAAGTTGTTAGGTTTTATACGTCTTAACCATTGTTTTTAAATATCATTAGAGAAAGTAGTATAACACCAACACAAGGTAGGCTTAGTGATTGATGTAATATTTCAACGCAGAAATCTTGAAGAAGATTTCAAACCTTGAGAGATAGTAGACCTATATTTGTTTAATATTACATAAGTGATTGATGTAATATTTCAACGCAGAAATCTTGAAGAAGATTTCAAACCTTGAGAGATAGTAGACCTATATTTGTTTAATATTACATAAGTGATTGATGTAATATTTCAACGCAGAAATCTTGAAGAAGATTTCAAACCTTGAGAGATAGTAGACCTATGTTTGTTTAATATTACATAAGTGATTGATGTAATATTTCAACGCAGAAATCTTGAAGAAGATTTCAAACCTTGAGAGATAGTAGACCTATATTTGTTTAATATTACATAAGTGATTGATGTAATATTTCAACGCAGAAATCTTGAAGAAGATTTCAAACCTTGAGAGATAGTAGACCTATGTTTGTTTAATATTACATAAGTGATTGATGTAATATTTCAACGCAGAAATCTTGAAGAAGATTTCAAACCTTGAGAGATAGTAGACCTATATTTGTTTAATATTACATAAGTGATTGATGTAATATTTCAACGCAGAAATCTTGAAGAAGATTTCAAACCTTGAGAGATAGTAGACCTATATTTGTTTAATATTACATAAGTGATTGATGTAATATTTCAACGCAGAAATCTTGAAGAAGATTTCAAACCTTGAGAGATAGTAGACCTATGTTTGTTTAATATTACATAAGTGATTGATGTAATATTTCAACGCAGAAATCTTGAAGAAGATTTCAAACCTTGAGAGATAGTAGACCTATATTTGTTTAATATTACATAAGTGATTGATGTAATATTTCAACGCAGAAATCTTGAAGACGATTTCAAACCTTGAGAGATAGTGGACCTATGTTTGTTTAATATTACATAAGTGATTGATGTAATATTTCAACGCAGAAATCTTGAAGAAGATTTCAAACCTTCAGAGATAGTGGACCTATATTTGTTTAATATTACATAAGTGATTGATGTAATATTTCAACGCAGAAATCTTGAAGAAGATTTCAAACCTTGAGAGATAGTATACCTATATTTGTTTAATATTACATAAGTGATTGATGTAATATTTCAACGCAGAAATCTTGAAGAAGATTTCAAACCTTGAGAGATAGTAGACCTATATTTGTTTAATATTACATAAGTGATTGATGTAATATTTCAACGCAGAAATCTTGAAGAAGATTTCAAACCTTGAGAGATAGTAGACCTATATTTGTTTAATATTACATAAGTGATTGATGTAATATTTCAACGCAGAAATCTTGAAGAAGATTTCAAACCTTGAGAGATAGTGGACCTATATTTGTCATTATCTTTACATAAAGTGATTGATGTAATATTTCAACGCAGAAATCTTGAAGAAGATTCCAAACCTTGAGAGATAGTGGACCTATGTTTGTTTAATATTACATAAGTGATTGATGTAAAATTTCAACGCAGAAATCTTGAAGAAGATTTCAAACCTTGAGAGATAGTAGACCTATATTTGTTTAATATTACATAAGTGATTGATGTAATATTTCAACGCAGAAATCTTGAAGAAGATTTCAAACCTTGAGAGATAGTGGACCTATATTTGTCATTATCTTTACATAAAGTGATTGATGTAATATTTCAACGCAGAAATCTTGAAGAAGATTCCAAACCTTGAGAGATAGTGGACCTACTGTATATTTGTCATTATCTTTACATAAAGAGATTGAAAATGACAATATATTTGGCTTTTTAAACCGTCCATAATCAATAATGCATTTATAGATATAGAATAATCCAATAATTATTACTATGTGTTTTGTGCTGTAGCGAATCTAAAGGCGTATCGCTTATCTCATAAAAACTTAATTATAATGTATATTTTAGTAAGATAACATCATTGCGTGGATGTAGTAATTATAATCAACATTTACTAATAGTCTCTTCACCTGTCGAAGAGAATATATTTCAATCTTTGAAACGTAGTATTGTATAATATAACGACGGAAAATGTCAAAAACCCTTCTTTCCTTTCATTACAAAAAGTACGGGGTCAAATTCAATGTACAAGATAGGCAGTGTAAGGGATTTTAAATTGCTAAACAGAATCAATCAATCCGTTAAAACTAATGAGTAAACATTGCGCAATCTGCGGTTTATCCTGCTTCAGTTCGACAGAGGAAAATAGATGCACTGAACTGACACTCAATGCACCGAATTGATTGCTATTACTTACGACGGGATAAATGTAAACATAACACTATTCTCCAATATTTGTTTGTCTACGTGTCTATGCAAACAGAATAAACTAAGCATTATTAGCATACCCATTTTCAGTAAAGAGAAATAGGATATTTCTAGATGCAACAGGGAACATGGACTGATATCTCGTAAAATGTGATTTTGTACGTAATTCATAATTCAAAGCTGTAATAAGCTATTCAGAAGAGCGCAATAACATATCTAGAGGAACGTTATTTTTAATCATATCTAGGAATCATTTGTTTCTTTTTATTGCCTGTGCGTTAGCGAAGCCTATCACTCGAGGACTGGAAAAGTTGTATGGCTGTCTGTGTGACTCCTTCTCAGAACGACATCCCGAGAACGAACTGTCCTACGGGTGAGAAATTTTGTATGAAGCTTCACTATTATACAAACTCTATGGAATTTGGCTGAATGTTAGACAAATGTTTACATTGGTCTTATGGGTAGCAATGATGAGAATGAAAAAATAGCAGAATAAATTAATCTGTAAACAAACTGAGTACAGTCATATCACATATAAAATGTGACGGAGTGATGCACACAGCGAATGCAGTTCGCTATACTCTAGAATATTTGCACACAACCTCAGCACAATCTGTAACTCAATACGTGGTGTGGCGTGCCCGTATCTTTTTCAGTACTTCTTAACGGTTTATAGCGATTACTTAAGTAAAGTGTTATAACCAAATTCTATAAGATTTTATTCGATTAATATTTGTTGTTAGGCGTGTTTGAACGGGAAAAGTGATGATTAGTTAATAAATCCTAACTTTGTAAAAAGAGCCATGGTGTGATTGTAGGAAGGCGTTCATTCCGGTGTTTAGTTTCCCACGCCAGCTATCACGATACTGCGCCGCGGTCCGATTGTGGTTTACATTAAACAGATAACTAAACTGTTGCTTTAAATTACTCAAACATTTAAGGAGTATACCGAATATAAAAAATACTCTTACACATATAAGTCAGATGGTAGTTGTCCATTTCATTCATATAGCTAGCCTTGTGGCATTTTATTCTTGTTTTAATAGATAGTGCGAATTAAAAATGTTTATTTGAAAATAAAAAGAGGGAAAGTTTTAGTATATTTGAGACAATACAGATACAAGCTAAGCGGCTGCTGTTATGTTTAACGTCTAACATCTAATGTTTCCCGTTCACACTGTGTCGAAACATTACTTTCAAATTGACTACATTCGGTTTAACATCATTTGACTGAAGGTAGGTCTCCAGAGCGAGACCAAGATATTTCAAGAATATATAAGCAATTTCGACGATGTGTGAACGAAAGAAGCTATGTTGGTATTTAAGAAATTAAAATAAATTGTGCTAATGTTGCCAAAACATTAATGATTTATTTAATTTATCTATTTAAATTCCAACAGTAAAGACCATGTTACATTTTAATTTATGCTAACAGATGCTGTTTATAACTAATAATCGTGTATTAATAAATGTTTTTATATAAACACATGTAAAAACTTTAAAAACTAATTAGCAATAATAGAATTTTTAAATTATTTAATAACGGAAGAACAGAAGTTGGACATGAAAACGTGAATTGTGATAAATAAATTCATATAACACTGAAAGTGAAGTTTTAAAAATGTCATGCTAATATGTAAAGATGCTTACTTAATATTCCACCAGTAAACCATTCATTATAACCCATACATACTGTATGGATATAATCGAAATGTTACAATAATTTAATTAAAGAAGATACTAGTAGTATATGCTATACTATGTAATAAAATACTGAATTTGCACTAGGCTAGTTTACAGATGTCAAAGACCACAGTTTGTAAAATCTACATCTAAGGCATTTGAAAGGAACATGATCTTCCTCCGAACAGACGCCATGCTATCTCTAAACCAGTCTATGCTGTTTCCGAATGTTTTGCCAAGGTTTAATAATCTTAAGTGGTAGGGGGCTACGATAGTCATTTCCACAAGTGTAGTGTGAGTGGAATGTCGCCTGCCAAAGAGTTCTCGAGGACGGGTTCCTAGAAAGGCAGGACAATTGAACTGTCCATGCAGGAGATTAAGGAAGGAAACCTCACCACCGGCACAGCTGACTCGAAGGTCCTGCAGATGTACATCAGTCACTGAGACGTCGTGTCGTGATAATGCGAGCCCTGAGGAACTAGATGAACCCAAAGTCTGAGGTACTAGATGAACCCACAAGTCTGACGAACTAGATGAACCCACAAGTCTGACGAACTAGATGAACCCACAAGTCTGACGAACTAGATGAACCCACAAGTCTGAAGAACTAGATGAACCCACAAGTCTGACGAACTAGATGAACCCACAAGTCTGACGAACTAGATGAACCCACAAGTCTGACGAACTAGACGAACCCACAAGTCTGACGAACTAGATGAACCCACAAGTCTGACGAACTAGATGAACCCACAAGTCTGACGAACTAGACGAACCCACAAGTCTGACGAACTAGATGAGCCCCATATGATAGGGTGCCCAAAGTTTGCGTACCCTAGTAGCTGTCAGGGAAAGGTCCAGTATAATTAGTGTACATAATACGTTAAGTTTTACAATTGCTGTGGTAATCTGCGTAGAATAGTATCGTTGTATGGAGCAGATGCACTGTAATACAAGCTGGTTGATTCACATGTAAATTTTAATCCGACAGAAAACATTTTTCATTTTTATGGTTTCCTTCTTTTCTAGCATCTTAGATTATCTTCACCAGCGAGGGAGTTATTCTTATTTCAGGCCATATTAATAGCGTGATATACCAGCGGTGTGGCGGCCAACTCTCCTCCGCAGATTTCATTGTCTTTCTAGTTTAGCGTTGCGTTGGGCTCCACGGAAGTGAACTTTTACACTCTGGCTTTGTTTTCTATTCGTTATGACGTTCTTCCGAAATGTAACTGTTTTCGGGTCTTGAAAACGAGCATCTGCATTTGAATAGTCTGTGATATTGAAATTTTCGATGAGAGTTTCACAGTACACAAATTATGTATCAGGATGAGCAGACTTATTACCTGAAAATTTCGGTGATATTTTTGGAAATATATTTTACTCGAATTTTTTTTGTTTCTAAAATGTAATTTCCATATTAAGTGCTGTATGTCCCTTTTAACAATAAATATTAAAAATGTCTTAAACATAATTTTTTTTAATCCGCGAAAGTATTGAACATGACATCACTGATAAACATATTCTAAACAAAGGTTTTCAGTTCCTGCAACAAGAACAAAATACATGAGTACAATAACTTCGATAAATATTCCCTTCAAAACTGTTCAGAATTATAGTTTAATCTAAACCCAACATTCGATTTTTTGGAACTCACATCTGCACTGCTGAGAAATAGGAGATCGCCATTGAAAAAAAAAACTGGTCGTAGTGAAACTTGTACAGTCCTTTACACATTCCTGACAGTTTAACTAGTCATTTAGTTGGTTTTATTGAATCAAGATACAGAAGGATCTTCACAAGTTGGTAGAATGCGAGGCGAGCGAATAAAAATTATTGCAAGTTGGACGTTGGGATAGACGACTTGAATTTAATCGATTCAGATACTGAAATTTTGTAGAATTCATGGTTTGTTTCAATCTTTATCATGAAGGAGGAATAATCGTTAATGTAGGCTACAGTTATAATAGTTGATAATCGGCAATCACAACCAGTATTGTTACAGTTTTAAATATATGTAGACTAATAAATAATATTTTCAAAAATCAACCTTTAATTCAAAACAAAATGGCTCATTACGTTCCTTATGATTCAACTATTCAATAAGTATTTGCTTAGGGTAAATATTCATCAAGGACTATTGTTTTAAAATTAATTTTTCCTAGAATTTCACTGTTCAAGATATCTCTAGATCGATTTTCGTTGTTGTTAGTCAACGCAACGCTGTTGTTTCTGTTTACTAAGTACTGTATATGTGGCAAATCTCCGCTTTCTATGTTGGAAGTGTTACACAAGTGGTTCAATGACCCTTGTCCCTTCTGCAAATAGGATTTTACAATAAGTAAACAATAAATGGTAGTTGCTTGCTCAGGAAAATTCGAAGAGTTTATTGTCTGAGTGGAGAAATAAAAAGAACCTCCAAGAGGGAGGTGAGGCAGAGTTAAAGTGGCCCGTGCCAATTGATTGTTAGTACGTGAGGTTACCTGCTGCTTCACAAGAGGACTTATTCCTGCCAGGACAACCTTGGCGTCAAATTCTTCTTTGCGATTTGTTTTGTACATACAGTTAAAACGTTTAAAAACATCATCGTGAATATCTTAAACTGATTCCTTTGTAAATGTTCAATAACACATTCGGTACTATGATAAATCATGGATATGCTTAGATATTTTAATGCTATTCAATACCCTCTGTAAGTTCAAACATACAAATTCCAACAACTATCTTTGGATTAGATGTATTTAGAAAGTACTACCAGTTCATGAAATAAACCTTTAGCCTTCAATTAACTTATAAAAACAAAAGTATTATCAACCAAACTAAATGAAATATTATATAACCATACAAAAATAAAATGTGCCTTCTCTCTAAAAAAGGTAGTTTAGCGTTTGATTTACTAATACAACTGAGTATCCCGATTCATACCGCGTTCGAATCTTTACTGACACAAAGTTAACATATTTTAGTGTCAACGATTAATGCCATATTTTTCAACATAAATCGAAACTGCCAATAATACATATTTGCCTGCTCCAGTTGTGTACTAAGGTGAATAGTGATTGGCAGAGGCTTAACCGAGTAACTGTCAATATTACCAGTAGCGATCGTTACGGCACATTTATTACAGGCTGCCAGGTTTTTGATAATTTAACAACAAATTTTAACTTTCTCAGGCTTATAACTCTTCAGCCAACCAAGCAAGGATATTTCCAATTCTGACTCTCAAAAAGAGCAAAACACCCTTCTACATTTATCCTCGCCTAAGTTAGTAATTTTAGCTATTAAGGCTTATGCGACCGGTGGCATGGATACCTTACTTTCTCGCTTATTGAGAGTAAGGATGAACCTGTAACTAGTACAGTCCACATGTCTTGATACACTAAACCTAATACAGTCGTTTATCCGTACCATTAATTATTAATATTCTCTATAGTATTCTAAAACATTATTTAACGGAATATCTTTACATGATAAGTTAGAAAATTTCTGAAATTTTTATTACCTATTTTAGACTGTTGTGAACTAAACCACATTCATATCTACTTCTGTATGTGTTCTTAAGTTTATAGTTTTGTAACATTATATTTAAAAATATGCATGTGATTTTTAAGTGTCAGTCTGTATTTTTGTGTGGGTGTTAATAAAATACAAACTACTGGACCGCTTGTACTGAAATTAAAATTAAAATTCTATTATATTATTTACATATTCAAGAGTGCCGGTCCGTATGTTCGTGTGTGTTTTAATCACGTAAAAACTACTGGATCGCATGTACTGAAATTGTACATGGACATTCTCAACGTCCCTGGTTAACGTATAGGTAACCTATTTCGAATATCATTCTGAGGTAAGCCCCACTCGCCTCTAAAGTTGTGAAAAATCTCATCTTGGCCTCTAAAGTTGCATTAGGCCTACAGCAAACAATTGTTACTAACTGAAAGAGCATGTTAGATGTACTAAGCTGTTCTGTGTAGAAATAGTGTTATGTCAGCACAACATGTTTAAATAATTTAACTATAATTTAAATTAACTATCATATTTTAAATTTATTTACATTTTATAGTCGTGAAACCATAGCGTAACCTTGATAGTAACAAAAATTCTTTTATGGGATCTGCAAGTATTTATAAACACTGTCCCGAAACACTGTTTTTTAAACTTAAATCTGAAATTGATCAGATTATTGGACTATATTCCAGCGAGTACCAATTATTCCTGGACTGTTTAAAATGTCATTTATAAAGAATATGCTAGTATCCCCAACACGAAATTGCGTGCAAAGCCTGCCATGTGGCTATAGTTAGTAGTTAGTACACATTGTTAGTAGTTAGACAACTCTACAGCCAACAAATAACACAGCCATGGTAGTTAGGGCTGATTAATATGAATGTTGAGTTTAGCTCTATTCTACTTTCCACTTAATGTCTGACATTGTCTCAGTCTTGACTACTGGAATCTGGAGTCCACGTCTGGGAATATCTTCAGCACTGCAGTGCACTCGAGTGTAAAACGGAGCTAAATACAATGAAATCCAACTTTGCAGAAAGTATTAAAATTAATACCAATTTAGAAATTTAAAATTTAGTCAGTTATTCTTTTTAACTTTGTGTATAAGTAGTGTGGCATATGTAGACAGATTTGTCTTTGGAACAGTTGCCAGTGTATAAATATTAAAATTTCTGTGACTCATACATAGGTGCATATTGCTTGGTACCTAATAGTCTGCAAGATAAGATGCCATGGGAGTTTATGATTCGTAGCTATGGGTCACATATTTTTCTTATAACCTCAAGCCCATTATATCCAATGAGATGCTAACTTGTACATTGACGTGATGAGACAACATGCCTGCTAAGTTACAAGTTAAGTTTCATTATTGATCGCAGTCATCACAAGTTATCGTACAGTTGCAAGAAGCGTCAACTATCGGTGAGGAGCAATTTATGGAACTTTGCCAACTTGTAACTCACTCCAGCATCTGCATAGCCGCACAAGCATCAACTTGCCGCAACAGTTGCTTCGGTCAAGAGGACAGGAACATTTTTCAAATTTAGCCATTTTATCGACTGAACACGAAGAGGTAGCGAAACTTAACTTAGAGGAATAAATTCATAGTTTGCGGTAATCAAAGCCAGGAAAATAACATTTAACTACATCACCAAAATACCATTTATTAGATCCAGATGTGGTCATTAAAATAGCAACCGGAAATAAATTGTAGAAGTCGTTATGCGACAATCGCGAAGCCATCTTTGTCATTACATCTCGGACTCATCGATGTTAAAAGAATTAATACTGGAGAGTTAAGGTTCATTAGTGATCTATATCAAGTGCAGTATTCAATAAAACGATAAAATTGAGGACCTGACGAAAGCCTTACTAACCAATACTACAAAATGACTTCATTACATGGATTGGTAACATTGAAATAATGTGATACGTTTGTACTCCGTTTGTTTACAGCTTTGTTTGTTGTGCATGTTATATTTGCCTCTTAGTTACCTATGTGACTAATGTAAAAGTGTTTACACCTGTAATATAGAAATTTTTACGCAGAAATTAATAGAGTTTTTCCATGGACCACGAGGTATCTATGTACCAAGCTCCAAGCCTCAAGGACCCTTCCGACCTATCACACAGAAGAAGGACTTGACGAGTCCTTAAAAGTTATACTGACGACTCAGAAACGAATTTAAATGTTTGAAGCGAATTCCCAAACTAATAGACTATACCTGAACATTCCCACTGTACCAACATTAATTGTGTTATTACATTAAACGTTTTGATCATGAAAACATGGTTTTTAAGATTTCAGAATTTTGGTCATGGCAGTGGTTTAAATTAAACCATTTTACATAATTTTAGTTTGTCGAGTTAAATTTCAAAAACTGATATAGATTTAATAAAACAATAGAACTTAATAAGAGTTTACATAATTTAGGAGAACATACAAATTTCTAAACGCAACAACAATACTGGGACTGCTAATAAAAAAAAAATATTAAAACACAATATAGCTGTGTTTTGACTTATGGTTGTTATTTTGGGTGTTATTTCATTTGAGACTGTAATATTTCTCCGAGATTATAAGACACAATCTCAAAACCTGTAAAAATTAAGCTCAAAACCAGGAGTAGATCAAAACGAGCATCATGAACCCATGAAATTATATAAATGTAACGGTGGTGACTAAGATGTACCACCACCAAGTGTACAGCTAGTGTAGGATCAGTTTTCTCAGACACAGAAAATATTGCACCATGTAATTGTAGTGACTAAGATGTACCACTACCAAGTGTACAGCTAGTGTAGGATCAGTTTTTTCAGACACAGAAAATATTGCACCATGTAATTGTAGTGACTAAGATGTACCACTACCAAGTGTACAGCTAGTGTAGGATCAGTTTTCTCAGACACAGAAAATATTGCACCAGCTTGGAAAGTTTGAAGCAAAGTGTGATAGAGATAGAAAATATCTCGCATTTTACTTTCCTCCCCTCACTCACGTTAATTCAGTTTCAAATCTTGGGCTCAATCACTAACTCGCTGCCGAGCTCAACTTTTAATGTGTTCTGACGATTTATGTTTTTTTACAAGCGTGAATGTGTTTACATACTATTCTTGTTATAATATTTTAATCTTTAAAAGTGTGGACACAAAGGACATTGTTTAATATTCGTAAGTAGATTTTTTAATTACAATTTATTTAAGAAATTACAGATCCTTCTTAAAATTGTTTTGCTTTTTGTCATATTGTCCGCCTGTGCTCCTCATATGGCTCCTGACAGAAAGTTCCTAGAGACTTGACACTCAGTACATAGATTCCTCTTCTTACGACGAAGAATTCTAACAAATAAGGTAGGGTAAAAAGGTCAAATTTACAAACAAAAAGGTTATATTTAGTTTGGTAAAGACTTTAGTTATTTTCTGTTCAGTTTTTAGATATAAAGTTGAATCGGTTTATTGTACAAAATTTACCAATTCTTAACAAAGATTTACGAGGAGTAAATTTTATCACCTCATCATAATAAGACAGTGTTTAGAAATATAATAGTTTTAGGTAATAAATTAAACGATAATACCGCTAGTAGCAAGAGTGATTGTATAACAGAAAGGAGGATAATGATTTAAAACAAAAAAGCTATTTGAGAGCCAAGGAGTTATATCTATTATTTTCAGCGTGACCTTACGAGACTTCGTGACGGGAGAGATTAAAGAACCTTACTTTGACTAGTTTGTAATTGGATCGCTAATCTATCTCCAGTGATATCGACCACTCTCTGCTACCTCACGCGGGTCATCCCTCTACCTCTTACTTATTATATCATAGGTATTTTCTTATCAGGCAATTTTAAATGAGAAAAACACACACAAATATAGCTAAGATGATTTTTAGCTAATGAATTTTAAAATTTTCGAGTCGTAATTACATAATATGTCTCTAATATAAATAACTTAGATTGACACAAAATGTATACAGGGTTTTATATATACAGGGTGTATATTATGTCTGGAAACACCCAAATATATCCTTTAATAATTTAAATATAAATTTGAAACCTCTTACAATCGTGATAGAGATTGGGCATCTACTTTTTGGAACAATGTTTTGTTATGTCACACCAACGGGGGACGTCCTGCCGAGGGTATCGTGAATATTCTTAATGGAAGCCTATACCTTGTGATACATAATTTTAAAGGTAATAGCTTACTGAATTGAATGCCACAAAAACCGCATCTCAAGGGAATTATTCTATCAGAAAATAGAGCATTTTTAGTATTGAAAATTTACTGATGTTCAAACAATGTAATTTTAACATGGTTCTTGCCACAAAATGTGTTACACTAATTTTTTAGCATTTTTTTAAATGTTCAATTAAATAAAACAAAAATTTCATTTTAAGCTGGTTCTATTAGCACAAATTTGCCAGTTTTTATTACAGTACAATTATGGAAATACTTATGTTATTGATTTCTTATTACAAATAAAAAATAATGTATGCTGTTAGAAAAGTCTTACAACAAACGTTTTACCTGCATTTGGTGTCAAAGCAATTGTTCGAACTGTGTTCCTTCTACGGTTTGACAATGAGCCAATCTTGTGTAAAATTATTCGACAGAGTTGCCTAACATTTCTTCAGTTATCAAAGCAATCTCCTCTATAATCCTGTTTCTTAGGTTCTTCCAAATTATGAGGCTTTCTTCTATAAACATTGGATTTTAAATGACCCCATAGGAAATAATCGATTGGTGACAAATCCGGAGATCTTGGAGGCCATTCGATTTCTCCTCTTCGGCCAATCCCATTTTATGATGGAAAACCTTAAATCCAAATACTCTCTTACCTGTCTCCCATAACGGGGTGGAGCACCATCCTGCTGAAACCATACATTATCAAAGTATTCTCCTGATGCAATTTGAATAGCTGGGATTATTTCATTTTGGAGCATATTGTAGTAAAGTTCGGCATTTAAATTTCCATTGATGAAAAAGGGTCCAACAATTTTGTTACCTAAAATTCCACACCATACGTTCAGTTTTTGTGGTTGCTGTGAATGGGACTCAGTAATCCAATGTGGGTTTTCACTAGCCCAGTAACGGCAATTGTGCCTGGTTAACATTGCCATTTAGGAAAAAAGTTGCCTCATCAGAAAATAGTATGTTGGTCAGAAAATCTCTATTGTCATCACATTTGCGCATCACAAGTTCACAAAACTCAACTCTTCTGTCCGTAATCATCCTCACTTAACTGTTGGACTAAATGAACTTTAAAATGGTTTGTATTTATTAATTTTCAAAATCTTACTCACAGACATAGGGTGCATATCATGTTGCTGTGCAGCTTTTCTGAGCGATGTATGTGGGTCTTCAATAAATGTTTGCAAAACCATCTAGTGCATGTTCTTCATCTCTGTTTGCAGATTGTATACTACCCGACTTTGGCCGATTTACGTACACTCCCTGTCATTTCAAAAACGCTCAATAGTTTTTGATATTGTTGAAACACTTATGGGATTCCTTTCTGGGAAAGTGTCATTAAACAAATTACAAACTTCCCGATAAGATCTTTGACGATCGCCATATCCTCGCATCATCAACAGAGTAATTCGTTCTCTTTCAGACAATTCCATTAAAATTGCCAAATAAAAACTGAAACTACTGTAATTAGATAACTTGTTGACAGCAATGCTTCAGAGACACTGATTAACTCGACAGGAATGATATGACCTTTGTCCATTTGTAATTCCCAAGCTTAGACCTGTCTAGTGAAAGCTCCATGCTCAACAAACTGAAACCTGTAGACCAGATGATTAATAACACAATAATGTTTCTCATAGGCTAGTGACCTTTGTCTCTCTTTAAACCTTCCTGCTGACTGGAAAACACCAAGTACAGATTCATAAGTAATCAGGGAAAAGTGACTCATAAGTTTTATTCATTGTAATAAAAACTGGTAAATTTGTACTAATGAAACCAGCTTAAAAATAAATTGTTTATTTTATTTTAATTGAACATTTAAAAAAATGCTAAAAAATTAGTGTAACACATTTTGTGGCAAGAACCCATGTTAAAATTACATTGTTGAACATCAGTAAATTTTTCAATACTAAAAAATGCTCTATTTTCTGATAGAATAATTCCTTTGAGATGCGGTTTGTGGGCATTCAATTCAGTAAGCTATTACCTTTAAAATTATGTATCACAAGGTATAGGCTTCCATTAAGAATATTCACGATACCCTCGGCAGGACGTCCCCCGTTGGTGTGACATAACAAAAACATTGTTCCAAAAAGTAGATGCCCCAATCTCTATCACGATTGTAAGAGGTTTCAAATTTATATTTAAATTATTAAAGGATATATTTGGGTGTTTCAAGACATAATATACACCCTGTATATATATATATATACGATATATACACACACACAGGGTTATCATAAAAGAGTGGTGCGGTTTCAATCATGGTTTAAATAAAAACCTAATTACTTACAGTTAATGTTGTTTATTCATATAATTTGTCATAGCAACCAGTTTTTGTTCATAATTAATAAATTTCAATATGCGCGCCCTTAGCCTCTCGACAGATGTCCAAACGATACGCAACTTCTCTCCAAACATCTGTTACCATTTCTTAGATTATGGTTTTCATTGCTTCATTAATCCTATGTTTTAAGTGGTTCAGATCGTGTATTTTTTGTGAATAAACAACGCTTTAAATGTACCCCACAAGAAAAAAATCACAAGATCCAGAAATGGGAGTTCTTTTTACTTCTACCACCATGATAAGGCGAATGGAGGGAGAAATGCTGTTAATGTGGGACAAAAGCTCGGTAGTTCAGAGTATATGATGGAAAATGATGAAAGTGTCATCCACGTATCTCCACCAGACCCTCGGTTTGCGAATTTTGGCGAAGATGGGTGATAGAGGAGATCCTATCGCAATTCCCTCATCTTGACGGTAAATCTTTAGGTGTATTCGAAATGGTTTAGATTTACAAATTTAAACAGTTACAAATTAAAATTGGAAGATAAAAGTTTTAAAAGCACCTGCATATTATAAACTGCAATTACGAGACAGTTATGTATATTAAATAGCCATACACTATTTGAAGGCACTAAGTTACAATGTATATGTGTCTTAAAAATACATGTATGGTCGAACTTAAGTTTGAATGTAAGACCACTTTATAATAAAGTATATGTACGTGTTGCCTTCGTCTTTTTATAAATGTTGTGGTTCGCAGGACACATCAGCCTATCAAAAAATTAAAATCACCAAAACTTAATTTATAAATATAAGTAATGACCATCATGCAGTAATTTTCATTATTTATTAAACTTTACTTGAGTTATTGCGTGCTTGTAAAATTAACTTGATTTCTTTCCCTAGCTTACATATTAGAACTGTTGCAACAGATGATTTTATTTTTTTACAATTACTCAACACTGTACCTACGCATCCTAATCCTAATAATATTATAAATGCAAAAATGTCTTTGTTTGTTTGGCTTTCACGCAAAACTCTTCAACCGATTGCGCTGAAATTTGACATGGACATTCTCAGGGTCCCTGGGATGAATAAAGGCCTATTCATATTTCTCATTTCCCTCCGGACTACGCCCCACCGGCCTTTAAAGTAACGGCAAAATCCCAACTTAGTGTCCAAAGTTGTTAAATATTAATTAAAAGAGCATTTATAATTTTATCAACTGTTCTGTGTAAACATTGTTAATTATTTTCATTTTTTTTTACATTTATAGTGATATAATTTTTAACTCCGTTTCAGATTTCACTGAATAGGTAAAATATAATTTATCTTACAAAATGCCCAAAACACAAGATGGTCAGAATTTGACAACGAAGACTCCCTTTGGAGCAATCAGCAAAACCTATGCTAGATGAAAGTTTGCTGCACTGTGATTTTGAAAGAATGTACTAATTCCAGCTCTAAATGTTCTAAAATATTAACAATATTTTTTAGTTTATAGAGAAACAAACGAGTAGTGATTTTGTTAATGTACATTTTATGAAATATTAAGTATTACATCTAATAGACAATGTTACTGTCTAACAAAGTAAATTAGAATAGCCATAAATATAAACTTTTTGACGTATTTTCTTGATCGTGGCAACAAGGCAAACTAAACATTGGCGTCGGAAATATAATTCACTCGGACCAGCATTAATCATACGTGTGCAAACGCTTACTAAGTTCCGTGCAAAGGAGCGGTGAAGTGCTACCAGTTGCAGATACGAGACAACGTAGTCAAACTTTTACTTTTCATTCATACTTAATTTCTTTTGTGGCAAAATTGATATGAAAACAATGCAGCCGCTTATGTATAGGAAAGAGACCTTAACACTAAAAACCTTTTACATTGAAATGCGAGGTATTGCTGTCAGTTATAGCCTACTATTAAGAGAACTAATGTTAACTGTCATGTACAGTATTGCATACCTATCGCCTCAGTCTCTTCAGAACTCTCTGACTTTTCAGAAGACATCTTGCAGTCAGTATACACAACACAAACAACACAAACAGCACAACAGTCAACAGTAAACTAAATGTGACTGATCCTCCTTATCCGCTTCACATCCGCCCGAGCAAATCTTATCTCTCGATGAATATTCAACAAAGTGTGTTACATTTCAGTAGTAATCGTTAAAAAATAATATCATCTCAGATTTTTCGGAGCATCGACGTAACGATTTACCGTATAGGAATAATAAATTCTCTAGACATATAAAATAGTGGTCATGTAAACAGTATAAACTACTCGTATATTTAACGAGTCCACCTTCTAAAAATGTACCTCCATAATCAAAAAGGATATGTAAGTATTAGATCCACACTATACTAGCACAGTACGTTAATCTTTCCTTAGCCTACACAAAAAACATTCATATGCAACAATTTTAGCAATCGGTCAAACGAAGCAGTCTAGATGTAATTGTAGGACACGCAGGCAGACAAATAACTAAAAGAGAGAGAGAAGAAATAACTTATTTTGCTCAGTTGATTACTTGGACAAGTAGTTGAAAAAATCTCTTTTATTCTTTAATTTTACATGAAACATCATGAGCCTACGGCGTGGTTTACGCTTGCACAGCCTAGGAGCAACAAACGACTGATACTTCTCAACTGCGACGTTTTGCGCTCCCGGCTTGTGCAAGCGTACCGACGGCGATTGGCCGCTACTCTTATCCCTTGAAACAAGTATTGTTGGAATTTAATGAAAGTTTTCAAATAGTTGGTGTCTAGTAAATGTTTTATAACTATACAGGTTCTTGTTATTTGACTTTAAACAACTTCAACATACGCCATTGTGTTAATATTACGTACATCAATTAACAAAATTATTTTTAAATTTGTATCATATTTATTGTAATTATGTGCCAAATTTAGTTTTCATAGCTTAAATATTTATTAAGATAATAATTTTTTTAATAAAAAAAATACAAAATGGTGGCTAGTGGTTAACCTAGATATTTAACGACCTATGTTTATATAATATTTTTTGTTTGAAATGTTGAGTAATGTTAGCCATAGAAGTGTTATCTCGCTACACACTTTGCTATCTCGTAAACCATAGGAACACAATGTGGCTTAGAGGAGTGTGTAGTGACTGTCTGTCAGTCCTTAATAACTCAACAATTCATACCTAACTCAAATCAAAACGTTACGAAAGGAGCACACTCACACGAAGTGTGTAGTGACCATTCAGTGAGGCATCCGCCTGCTGTCTGTCAGTCCCGTATAACTCAACAATTCATACCTAACTCAAATCCAAAACATTACGAGGTGCACACTCACACGAAGTGTGTAAGTGACTTCAGAGTCATCCGCCTGCTGTCTGTCAGTCCGTAATAAACTCAACAATTCATACCTAACTCAAATCAAAACATTACGAAAGGAGCACACTCACACGAAAGTGTGTAGTGACCATTCAGTGAGGGCATCTGCTGTCTGTCAGTCCGTAATAACTCAACAATTCATACCAACTCAAATCAAAACATTAACGAAAGGAGGCACACTCACACGAAGTGTGTAGTGACCATTCATTGAGTCATCCGCCTGCTGTCTGTCAGTCCGTAATAACTCAAACAATTCATACCTAACTCAAATCAAAAACATTACGAAAGGAGCACACTCACACGACAGTGTGTAGTGACCATTCAGTGAGTCCATCCGCCTGCTGTCTGTCAGTCCGTATCTCACACAATTCATACCTAACTCAAATCAAAACGTTACGAAAGGAGCACAATCACACGGAGTGGTGTGATGACCATTCATTGAGTCATCCGCTTGCTCTCTGGTCATTCCGTTAATAAATACTCAACAATTCATACCTAACTCAAATCAAAACGCTTACGAAAGGAGCACACTCACACGAAGTGTGTAGTGACCATTCAGTGAGGCATCCGCCTGCTGTCTGTCAGTTCTTAATAACTCAACAATTCATACCTAACTCAAATCAAAACATTACGAAAGGAGCACACTCACACGAAGTGTGTAGTGACCATTCACTGAGTCATCCGCTTGCTCTCTGTCATTCCGTAATAACTCAACAATTTCATACCTAACTCAAATCAAAAACGTTACGAAAGGAGCACATTCACACGAAGTGTGTAGTGACCATTCAGTGAGGCATCCGCCTGCTGTCTGTCAGTCCGTAATATAACTCAACAATTCATACCTAACTCAAATCAAAACATTACTAAAGGAGCACACTCACACGAAGTTGAGTTGTAGTGACCATTCATTGAGTCATCCGCCTGCTGTCTGTCAGTCCGTAATAACTCAACAATTCATACCTAACTCAAATCCAAAACGTTACGAAAGGAGCACAGTCACACGAAGTGTGTTGTGACCATTCATTGAGTCATCCGCCTTGCTCTCTGTCATTTCCGTTAATAACTCAACAATTCATACCTATGACTCAAATCAAAACGTTACGAAAGGAGCACACTCACACGAAGTGAGTTAGTGACCATTCATTGAGTCTTCCGCTTGCTCTCTGTCATTCCGTAATAACTCAACAATTTCATACCTAACTCAAATCAAAACGTTTACGAAAGGGAGCACAGACTCACACGAAGTGTGTAGTGACCATTCAGTGAGGCATCCGCCTGCTGTCTGTCAGTTCTTAATAACTGAACAATTCATACCTAACTCAAATCAAAACATTACGAAAGGGAAGCACACTCACACGAAGTGTGTAGTGACCATTCATTGAGTCATTCCGCTTGCTCTCTGTCAGTCCGTAATAACTCAACTCCAATTCATACCTAACTCAATTCCAAAACTAACTTACGAAAGGAGCACATTCACACGAAGTGAGTGTAGTGACACATTCAGTGAGTCATCCGCTGCTGTCTCTGTCAGTCCGTAATAACTCAACAATTCATACCTAACTCAAATCCAAAAACGTTATCAAAGGGAGCACACTCACACGAAGTGAGTTGGTGACCATTCATTGAGTCATCCGCTTGCTCTCTGTCATTCCGTAATAACTCAACAATTCATACCTAACTCAAATCAAAAACGTTACGAAAGGAGCACACTCACCACGAAGTGTGTAGTGACCATTCAGTGAGGCATCCGCCTGCTGTCTGTCAGTCCTTAATAACTCAGAACAATTCATACCTAACTCAAATCAAAACATTACGAAAGGAGCACACTCACACGAAGTGTGTAGTGACCATTCATTGAGTCATCCGCCTGCTGTCTGTCAGTCCGTAATAACTCAACAATTCATACCTAACTCAAATCAAAAACATTACGAAAGGAGCACACTCACACGAAGTGTGTAAATGACCATTCATTGAGTCATCCGCCTGCTGTCTGTCATTCCGTAATAACTCAACAATTCATACCTAAACTCAAATCCAAACGTTACGAAAGGAGCACACTCACACGAAGTGTGTAGTGACCATTCATTGAGTTATCCGCTTGCTCTCTGTCATTCCGTAATAACTCAACAATTTTATACCTAACTCAAATCAAAAACATTACGAAAGGAGCACACTCACACGAAGGTGTGTAGTGACCATTCAATGAGTCATCCGCCTGCTGTCTGTCAGTCCGTTAATAACTCAACATTCATACCTAACTCAAATCAAAACATTACGAAAGGAGCACACTCACACGAAGTGTGTTGTAGTGACCATTTCAGTGAGGCATCACCTGCATGCTGTCTGTCAGTCCGTAATAACTCAACAATTCATACCTAAACTCAAATCAAAACATTACGAAAGGAGCACACTCAACACGAAGTGTGTAATGTGACCATTCATTGAGTCATCCGCTTGCTCTCTGTCAGTCCGTAATAACTCAACAATTCATACCTAACTCAAATCAAAAACATTACGAAAGGAGCACACTCACACGAAGTGTGTAGTGACCATTCAGTGAGTCATCCGCCTGCTGTCTGTCAGTTCCGTAATAACTCAACAATTCATACCTAACTCAAATCAAAACGTTTACGAAAAGGAGCACACTTACACGAAGTGAGTTGTGACCATTCATGAGTCATCCGCTTGCTCTCTGTCATTCGTAATAACTCAAACAATTCATACCTAACTCAAATCAAAAACGTTACGAAAGGAGCACACTCACACGAAGTGTGTATAGTGACCATTCAGTGAGGCATCCGCCTTGCTGTCTGTCAGTTCTTATAATGAACACAATTCATACCTAACTCAAATCAAAACATTACGAAAGGAGCACACTCACACGAAGTGTGTAGTGACCATTTATTGAGTCATCCGCTTTGCTCTATGTCATTCCGTAATAACTCAACAATTCATACCTAACTCAAATCAAAACGTTACGAAAGGAGCACACTCACACGAAGTGTGTAGTGACCATTCAGTGAGGCATCCGCCTGCTGTCTGTCAGTCCGTTAATAACTCAACAATTCATACCTAACTCAAATCAAAACAATACGAAAGGAGCACACTCACACGAAGTGTGTAGTGACCATTCATTGAGTCATCCGCTTGCTGTCTGTCAGTCCGTAATAACTCAACCAATTCATACCTAACTCAAATCAAAAACGTTACGAAAGGAGCACACTCACACGAAGTGTGTGTGACCATTTCTTTGGAGTCATCCGCTTGCTGTCCTGTCATTCCGTAATAACTCAACAATTCATACCTAACTCAAATCAAAAACGTTACGAAAGGAGCACACTCACACGAAGTGAGTTGTGACCATTCAGTGAGTCATCCGCTTGCTCTCTGTCATTCCGTAATAACTCAACAATTCATTACCTAACTCAAATCAAAACGTTACGAAAGGAGCACACTCACACGAAGTGTGTAGTGACCATTCAGTGAGGCATACGCCTGCTGTCTGTCAGTTTCTAATAACTGAACAATTCATACCTAACTCTAAAATCAAAACATTACGAAAGGAGCACACTCCACACGAAGTGTGTAGTGACCATTCATTGAGTCATCCGTACGCTGCTCTGTCATTCCGTAATAACTCAACAATTCATACCTAACTCAAATCAAAACATTACGAAAGGAGCACACTCACACGAAGTGTGTAGTAGTGACCATTCAAGTGAGTCATCCGCCTGCTGTATGTCATTCCGTAATAACTCAACAATTCATACCTAAAACTCAAATCCAAAACGTTACAAAAGGAGCACACTCACACGAAGTGAGTTGTGACCATTCATTGAGTCATCCGCTTGCTCTCTGTCATTCCGTAATAACTCAACAATTCATACCTAACTCAAATCAATAACGTTACGAAAGGAGCACACTCACACGAAGTGTGTAGTGACCATTCAGTGAGGCATCCGCCTGCTGTCTGTCAGTCCTTAATAACTGAACAATTTCATACCTAACTAAAATCAAAACATTACGAAAGGAGCACACTCACACGAAGTGTGTAGTGACCATTCAGTGAGTCATCCGCTGCTGTCTGGTCAGTCCGTAATAACTCAACAATTCATACCTAACTCAAATCAAAACGTTACGAAAGGAGCACACTCACACGAAGTGAGTTGTGACCATTCATTTGAGTCATCCGCTTGCTCTATGTCATTCCGTAATAACTCAACAATTCATACCTAACTCAAATCAAAAACGTTACGAAAAGGAGCACACTCACACGAAGTGTGTAGTTGTGACCATTCAGTGAGTCATCCGCCCATGCTGTCTGTCAGTTCTTAATAACTCTGAACAATTCATACCTAACTCAAATCAAAACATTACGAAAGGAGCACACTCACACGAAGTGTGTAGTGACCATTCATTGAGTCATCCGCTTGCTCTCTGTCATTCCGTTAATAACTCAACAATTCATACCTAACTCAAATCAAAACGTTACGAAAGGAGCACACTCACACGAAGTGTCTGTAGTGACCATTCATTGAGTTTATCCGCTTGCTCTTGTCATTCCGTAATAACTCAACAATTTATACCTAACTCAAATCAAAACATTACGAAAGGAGCACACTCACACGAAGTGATGTAGTTGTGACCATTCATTGAGTCATCCGCCTGCTGCTCTGTCATTCCGTAATAACTCAACAATTCATACCTAAACTCAAATCAAAAACGTTACGAAAGGAGCACACTCACACGAAGTGTGTAGTGACCATTCAGTGAGGCATCGCCTGCTGTCTGTCAGTCCGTAATAACTCAACAATTCATACCTAACTCAAATCAAAACATTACGAAAGGAGCACACTCACACGAAGTGTGTAGTGACCATTCAATGAGTCATCCGGCCTGCTGTCTGTCAGTCCGTAATAACTCAACAATTCATTACCTAACTCAAATCAAAACATTACGAAAGGAGCACACTCACACGAAGTGTGTAGTGACCATTCCAGTGAGGCATACCGCCTGCTGTCTGTCAGTCCGTAATAAACTCAACAATTTATACCTAACTCAAATCAAAACATTACGAAAGGAGCACACTCACACGAAGTGTGTAGTGACCATTCATTGAGTCATCCGCCTGCTGTCTGTCATTCCGTAATAACTCAAACAATTCATACCTAACTCAAATCCAAAACGTTACGAAAGGGAGCACAATCACACGAAGTGTTGTAGTGACCATTCATTGAGTCATCCGCTTGCTCTCTGTCATTCCGTAATAAACTCAACAATTCATACCTAACTCAAATCAAAAACGTTACGAAAGGAGCACACTCACACGAAGTGTGTAGTGACCATTCAGTGAGGCATCCGCCTGCTGTCTGTCAGTCCGTAATAACTCAACAATTCATACCTAACTCAAATCAAAAACATTACGAAAGGATGCACACTCACACGAAGTGTGTAGTGACCATTCATTGAGTCATCCGCCTGCTGTCTGTCAGTCCGTAATAACTCAACAATTCATACCTAACTCAAATCAAAACATTACGAAAGGCGAGCACACTCACACGAAGTGTGTGTAGTGACCATTTCATTGGAGTCATCCGCCTGCTGTCTGTCAGTCCGTAATAACTCAACAATTCATACCTAACTCAAATCAAAAACATTACGAAAGGAGCACACTTCACACGAAGTGTGTAGTGACCATTCATTGAGTCATCCGCTTGCTGTCTGTCAGTCCGTAATAACTCAACATTCATACCTAACTCAAATCCAAAAACGTTACGAAAGGAGCACACTCACACGAAGTGTGTGCTGTGACCATTCATTGAGGCATCCGCCTGCTGTCTGTTAGTCCGTAAATAACTCAACAATTCATACCTAACTCAAATTTCAAACGTTTACGAAAGGAGCACACTCACACGAAGTTAGTTGTGACCATTCATTGAGTCATCCGCTTGCTCTCTGTCAGTCCGTAATAACTCAACAATTCATACCTGACTCAAATCAAAACGTTACGAAAGGAGCACACTCACACGAAGTGAGTTGTGACCATTCATTGAGTCATCCGCTTGCTCTCTGTCATTCCGTAATAACTCAACAATTCATACCTAACTCAAATCAAAACGTTACGAAAGGAGCACACTCACCACGAAGTGTGTAGTGACCATTCATTGAGTCATCCGCCTGCTGTCTGTCATTCCGTAATAACTCAACAATTCATACCTAACTCAAATCAAAAACGTTACGAAAGGAGCACACTTACACGAAGTGTGTTTAGTGACCATTCAGTGAGGCATCCGCCTGCTGTCTGTCAGTTCTTAATAACTGAACAATTCATACCTAACTAAAATCAAAAACATTACGAAAGGGAGCACACTCACACGAAGTTTAGTGAGTGACCATTCAGTGAGTCGTCCGCTTGCTCTCTGTCATTCCGTAATAACTCAACAATTCATACCTAACTCAAATCAAAACGTTACGAAAGGAGCACACTCACACGAAGTGAGTTGTGACCATTTCATTGAGTCATCCGCTTGCTCTCTGTCATTCCGTAATAACTCAACAATTCATACCTAACTCAAATCAAAACGTTACGAAAGGAGCACACTCACACGAAGTGTGTAGTGACCATTCATTGAGTCATCCGCCTGCTGTCTGTCATTCCGTAATAACTCAACAATTCATACCTAACTCAAATCAAAACGTTACGAAAGGAGCACACTTACACGAAGTGTGTAGTGACCATTCAGTGAGGCATCCGCCTGCTGTCTGTCAGTTCTTAATAACTGAACAATTCATACCTAACTAAAATCAAAACATTACGAAAGGAGCACACTCACACGAAGTGTGTAGTGACCATTCATTGAAGTCATCCGCCTGCTGTCTGTCAGTCCGTAATAACTCAACAATTCATACCTAACTCAAATCAAAAACATTACGAAAGGAGCACACTCACACGAAGTGAGTTGTAGTGACCATTCATTGAGTCATCCGCCTGCTGTCTGTCAGTCCGTAATAACTCAACAATTCATACCTAAACTCAAATCCAAACGTTACGAAAGGAGCACACTCACACGAAGTGTGTGTGACCATTCATTGAGTCATCCGCCTGCTGTCTGTTAGTCCGTAATAACTCAAACAATTCATACCTAACTCAAATCCAAACGTTACGAAAGGAGCACACTCACACGAAGTTAGTTGTGACCATTCATTGAGTCATCCGCTTGCTCTCTGTCATTTCCGTAATAACTCAACAATTCATACCCTAACTCAAAATCAAAACATTACGAAAGGAGCACACTCACACGAAGTGAGTTTGTGACCATTCATTGAGTCATCCGCTTGCTCTCTGTCATTCCGTAATAACTCAACAATTCATACCTAACTCAAATCAAAACGTTTACGAAAGGAGCACACTCACACGAAGTGTGTAGTGACCATTCATTGAGTCATCCGCCTGCTGTCTGTCATTCCGTAATAACTCAACAATTCCATACCTAACTCAAATCAAACGTTACGAAAGGAGCACACTTACACGAAGTGAGTTAGTGACCATTCAGTGAGGCATCCGCCTGCTGTTCTGTCAGTTCCGTAATAACTGAAAACAATTCATACCTAACTCAAATCCAAAAAACATTACGAAAGGAGCACACTCACACGAAGTGTGTAGTGACCATTCAGTTGAGTCGTCCGCTTGCTCTCTGTCATTCCGTAATAACTCAAACAATTTATACCTGACTCAAATCAAAATACCAGTTACGAAAGGAGCACACTCACACGAAGTGTTGTGACCATTCATTTGAGTCATCCGCCTTGCTGTCTGTCATTCCGTAATAACTCAACAATTCATACCTGTAACTCAAATCAAAACGTTACGAAAGGAGCACGCTCACACGAAGTGTGTAGTGACCATTCAGTGAGGCATCCGCCTGCTGTCTGTCAGTTCTTAATAACTCGAACAATTCATACCTAACTCAAATCAAAACATTACGAAAGGGAGCACATCACACGAAGTGTGTAGTGACCATTCAGTGAGTCGTCCGCTTGCTCTCTGTCAGTTTCCGTAATAAACTCAACAATTCATACCTAACTCAAAATTTCCAAACGTTACGAAAGGAGCACATACTCACACGAAGTGAGTTGTGACCATTTCATTTAGTCATCCGCTTGCTCTCTGTCATTCCGTAATAACTCAACAATTCATACCTAACTCAAATCAAAACATTACGAAAGGAGCACACTCACACGAAGTGTGTAGTGACCATTCATTGAGTCATCCGCCTGCTGTCTGTCAGTTCCGTAATAACTCAACAATTCATACCTAACTCAAATCAAAATATTACGAAAGGAGCACACTCACACGAAGTGTGTAGTGACCATTCAATGAGTCATCCGCCTGCTGTCTGTCAGTCCGTTAATAACTCAACAATTCATACCTAACTCAAATCAAAACATTACGAAAGGAGCACACTCACACGAAGTGTGTAGTGACCATTCAGTGAGGCATCCGCCTGCTGTCTCTGTCAAGGTCCGTAATAAACTCAACAATTCATACCTAAACTCAAACAGAATCAAAACATTACGAAAGGAGCACACTCACACGAAGTGTAGTAGTGACCATTCATTGAGTCATCCGCTTGCTCTCTGTCATTCCGTAAATAACTCAACAATTCATACCTAACTCAAATCAAAACATTACGAAAGGAGCACACTCACACGAAGCTTACGAAAGGAGCACACTCACACGAAGTGTGTAGTGACCATTCATTGAGTCATCCGCCTGCTGTCTGTCAGTCCGTAATAACTCAACAATTCATACCTAACTCAAATCCAAACGTTACAAAAGGAGCACACTCACACGAAGTGAGTTGTAGTGACCATTCATTGAGTCATCCGCTTGCTCTCTGTCATTCCGTTAATAACTCAACAATTCATTACCTAACTCAAATCAAAAAATTACGAATAGGAGCACACTCACACGAAGTGTGTAGTGACCATTCAAATGAGTCATCCGCCTGCTGTCTGTCAGTCCGTAATAAACTCAACAATTCATACCTAACTCAAATCAAAACATTACGAAAAGGAGCACACTCACACGAAGTGTGTAGTGACCATTTGCTGTGAGGCATCCGCCTGCTGTCTGTCATTCCGTAATAAACTCAACAATTCATACCTAACTCAAATCAAAACATTACGAAAGGAGCACACTCACACGAAGTGTGTAGTGACCATTCATTGAGTCATCCGCCTGCTGTCTGTCAGTCCGTAATAACTCAACAATTCATACCTAACTCAAATCCAAAACGTTACGAAAGGAGCAACACTCACACGAAGTGAGTTGTGACCATTCATTGAGTCATCCGCTTGCTCTCTGTCATTCCGTAATAACTCAACAATTTCATACCTAACTCAAATCAAAACGTTACGAAAGGGAGCACACTCACACGAAGTGTGTAGTGACCATTCAGTGAGGCATCGCATCCGCCTGCTGTCTGTCAGTCCGTAATTAACTCAACAATTCATACCTAACTCAAATCAAAACATTACGAAAGGAGCACACTCTCACCACGAAGTGTGTAGTGACCATTCAGTGAGTCATCCGCCTGCTGTCTGTCAGTCCGTAATAACTCAACAATTCATACCATAACTCAAATCAAAACATTACGAAAGGAGCACACTCACACGAAGTGTGTAGTGACCATTCATTGTTGTCATCCGCCTGCTGTCTGTCAGTCCGTAATAACTCAACAATTCATACCTAACTCAAATCAAAACATTTACGAAAGGAGCACACTGACACGAAGTGTGTGTAGTGGACCATTCATTGAGTCATCCGCCTGCTGTCTGTCAGCTCTGTAAATAACTCAACAATTCATACCTAACTCAAATCCAAAACGTTACGAAAGGAGCACACTCACACGAAGTGAGTTGTGGACCATTCATTGCGAGTCATCCGCCTGCTGTCTGTTAGTCCGTAATAACTCAACAAATTCATACCTAACTCAAATCAAACGTTTACGAAAGGAGCACACTCACACGAAGTTAGTGTGTGACCATTCATTGAGTCATCCGCTTGCTCTCTGTCATTCCGTAATAACTCAACAATTCATACCTAACTCAAAACAAAACGATTACGAAAGGAGCACACTCACACGAAGTGAGTTGTGACCATTCATTGAGTCATCCGCTTGCTCTCTGTCATTCCGTAATAACTCAACAATTCATACCTAACTCAAATCAAACGTTACGAAAGGAAGCACACTTACATCGAAGTGTGTGTAGTGACCATTCAATGAGGCATCCGCCTGCTGTCTGTCAGTCCTGTTAATTAACTCAACAATTCATACCTAACTCAAATCAAAACATTACGAAAGGATGCACAACTCACACGAAGTGTGTAGTGACCATTCAGTGAGTCATCCGTGCCAGCCTCTGCTGTCTGTCAGTCCGTTAATAACTCAACAATTCATACCTAACTCAAATGAAAACGTTACGAAAGGAGCACACTCACACGAAGGTTAGTTGTGACCATTCATTGAGTCGTCCGCTTGCTCTCTGTCATTCCGTAATAACTCAACAATTCATACCTAACTCAAATCAACAAAACGTTACGAAAGGAGCACACTCACACGAAGTGAGTTGTAGTGACCATTTAGTGAGGGCATCCGCTTGCTGTCTGTCAGTTCTAATAACTCAACAATTTCATACCTAACTCAAATCAAAACTGTTACGAAAGGAGCACACTCACACGAAGTGTGTAGTGACCATTCATGAGTCATCCGCTTGCTCTCTGTCATTCCGTAATAACTCAACAATTCATACCTAACTCAAATCAAAACATTACGAAAGGAGCACACTCACACGAAGTGTGTAGTGACTATTTCATTGAGTCATCCGCCTGCTGTCTGTCATTCCGTAATAACTCAACAATTCATACCTAACTCAAATCAAAAACATTACGAAAGGAGCACACTCACACGAAGTGTGAGTTGTGACCATTCATTGAGTTATCCGCTTGCTCTCTGTCATTCCGTAATAACTCAACAATTCATACCTAACTCAAATCAAAACATTACGAAAGGAGCACACTCACACGAAGTGTGTAGTGACCATTCATTGAGTCATCCGCCTGCTGTCTGTCAGTTCCGTTAACAAACTGAACAATTCATACCTAACTCAAATCAAAAGCATTACGAAAAGGAGCACACTCACACGAAGTGTGTAGTGACCATTCAGTGAGGCATCCGCCCTGCTGTCCTGTCAGTTCTTAATAACTGAACAATTCATACCTAACTCAAATCAAAACATTACGAAAGGAGCACACTCACCACGAAGTTTGTAGTGACCCATTCAGTGAGTCGTCCGCTTGCTCTGTCATTCCGTAATAACTCAACAATTCCTACCTAACTCAAATCCAAACGTTACGAAAGGAGCACATTCACACGAAGTGAGTTGTGACCATTCATTTAGTCATCCGCTTGCTCTCTGTCATTCCGTAATAACTCAAACAATTCATACCTAACTCAAATCAAAACATTACGAAAGGAGCACACTCACACGAAGTGTGTAGTGACCATTCATTGAGTCATCCGACTGCTGTCTGTCAGTCCGTAACAACTCAACAATTCATACCTAACTCAAATCAAAAACATTACGAAAGGAGCACACTCACACGAAGTGTGTAGTGACCATTCATTGAAGTCATCCGCCTGCTGTCTGTCAGTTCTTAATAACTCAACAATTTCATACCTAACTCAAATCAAAAACATTACGAACGGAGCAAACTCACACGAAGTGTTGTAGTGACCATTCATTGAGTCGTCCGCTTGCTCTCTGTCATTCCGTAATAACTCAACAATTCATAACCTAACTCAAATCCAAACGTTACGAAAGGAGCACACTCACACGAAGTGAGTTGTGACCATTCATTGAGTCATCCGCTTGCTCTCTGTCATTCCGTAATAAACTCAACATTCATACCTAACTCAAATCAAAACATTACGAAAGGAGCACACTCACACGAAGTGTGTAGTGACCATTCATTGAGTTCAATCCGCCTGCTGTCTGTCAGTCCGTAATAACTCAACAATTCATACCTAACTCAAATCAAAACATTACGAAAGGGAGCACACTCACACGAAGTGTGTAGTGACCCATTCATTGAGTCATCCGCCTGCTGTCTGTCAGTCCTAATAACTCAAACAATTCATACCTAACTCAAATCCAAACGTTACGAAAGGAGCACACTCACACGAAGTGAGTTGTGGACCATTTATTGAGTCATCCGCTTGCTCTCTGTCATTCCGTAATAACTCAACAATTCATACCTAACTCAAATCATAACGTTACGAAAGGAGCACACTCACACGAAGTGTGTAGTGGACCATTCAGTGAGGCATCCGCCTGCTGTCTGTCAGTTCTTAATAACTCAACAATTCATACCTAACTCAAATCAAAACATTTTACGAAAGGAGCACACTCACACGAAGTGTGTAGTGACCATTCATTGAGTCATCCGCCTGCTGTCTGTCAGTCCCGTAATAACTCAACAATCATACCTAACTCAAATCCAAACGTTACAAAAGGAGCACACTCACACACGAAGTGAGTTGTGACCATTCATTGAGTCATCCGCTTGCTCTCTGTCATTCCGTAATAACTCAACAATTCATACCTAACTCAAATCAAATAAACGTTACGAAAGGAGCACACTCACACGAAGTGAGAGTTGTGACCAGTCAGTGAGTCATCCGCTTGCTCTCTGTCATTCCGTAATAACTCAACAATTCATACCTAACTCAAATCAAAACGTTACGAAAGGAGCACACTCACACGAAGTGTGTAGTGACCATTCAGTGAGTCATCCGCCTGCTGTCTGTCAGTCCTTAATAAAATACTCAACAATTCATGCCTCTGACTCAAATCAAAACGTTACAAAAGGATCACACTTACACGATGTGTGTAGTGACCATTCAGTGAGGCATCCGCCTGCTGTCTATCAGTCCTTAATAACTCAACAATTTATGCCTGACTCAAATCAAAACGTTACAAAAGGATCACACTCACACGATGTGTGTAGTGACCATTCAGTGAGGCATCCGCCTGCTGTCTATCAGTCCTTAATAAATCAACAATTCATACCTAACTCAAACCAAAACGTTACAAAAGGAGCACACTCACACGTTTAAATCAAAATGCCTTTAAAATCGTTCCTAACAACAATTCAAAATCCCTCCAATAATTCTTTTGTTTGGCAATTATATGTTATTCGTTCTCAATACAATTGTTTTGATATTGTTAAACACGCGAAAACCAAGTGTTTTAAGATTGTACGATATAATGTTAATGAATATGCTAGTGTACACACAAAACGAGTGTTAACAACCGCAATGAAGAGAGACGTCGTTGAGTCACCTCACGCTAATAATCAGCTGATATGACAATTTGGTAACGCAGCAAGGTGAGGGGGGAAGTGGGGTGCGGTGACTGCCTATACGGCAAGTCTTGTAATATGCCTCGTACTATGTGATCAAAAATTTCAACTTCATCAGTACAGATAATATGTTTTGAGAAACGGTTAGCTCTGTGTTTGAATAAAGAGCGAAGCGATGAAATGTACACAGCTGTGAGTTGTCAGAACAGGAAATTTATTAAAGTGGACATAATGTAAAGCTCGGTGGTGCTCGGTATTCCAGGCACGTACACTGATTGTACTTCCAGCTCCAGTCGCAGCTGCTGGACTATATCAGTTGTCAGATGGACTTCCAGTAGACAGCTCAACTTTAACTGGAAGAAAAGGAAATTATCCTAATAGAAGCGACTTTAGTTTTATCTCCACAGCTAATATTTGATGCCAGAATCGTCTCATGTGAGCATCGTAACATTGCAAGACCTTGTTTGTAATAAACACAATGAGATATTAATAACGATACACTTTTATCTCTTACACTGTCTTCTAAGAAAATTGTCTATATATAGATCTACAGCAATTATCGTGTATACTTGTCATTTAGGAATTTCCATCGTATTAATGTGATCCTGTCGACATTCTATTACTAATAATGAACTATGAAATAAATTACTTCTGATTCATTTGGACATGTTGATGCACTTGATTGAAATTTCCTACAAAAATGTAAACATTATTACGAGGCCTTTTAAAGAAAAGAGTGAACAATACTTATAAAAAAGCAGTTTGTTAATGTATTATAAAAACCTACCAAAATGTTAGGAGTTTTAATAAAAAGTTATTCAGTTTGTAAAACCAAAATTAATTGTAATATAATGTGTTTGGTTTTATTCACAGTTTGTTAGCAATTTCAGTGTAAAAAGAACAAAACAGTTTCTTAGTTGCTCCATGACAAAAGACAAAAGACAACAACAAATACTGCTGTATCCTGAACATGCGAGAGCAAACTTGTTCCTATGGTACGTTAGTTACTTTGTATTCAGAGTATACCACGAATCGACTATTATAGTGAAGTTTTTATTTTCCTACAGGATACTTCTCTGGAAGAAACTTATAAGTTCACAGTAAACACTATTAGAGTCAATACTAATGACCGATATGTGCATTATTCATAGGTTCTGTGCATTAAAGGACTGGATGCGCAGATCAGCATCTAATCTCATTACGTGGCACCTGCAAAGGAAGGTAAGAGTCATCGTTATTAGTTACCTGGACTACAACTCCATCTCTATATCTACTCATCAAGACGTCACATATGATAATCGAGTAAAAACCTCAAATTTTGCATACTCTGCATGAAAGTGTATAGATCCGGAAACAACTGGACTCAAGCAAAGATATCACCGGACGTGAATCCTGCAGTCCTGAAGCCGAGACTTCGTTTGTATGTTATAAGTGCACAACCTAGTATTTCATAAAACAGACAAAACCGATCTAATAAAAATATACGAGTATATACATCGATAGTCAGCCACGTTTTGTGGGGCTTTACATGATTGTTTATTAGGTTGTGACGTTCCTGGGCGCACTGGGAACTATGGTTTAGGAGCTGTGAGCAACTGTCGGTGCTGTGAGATTAGGCGCTATGAGCCACCACACCTGAAATGGAAGAGTATCGAAAGGATTTACAACTCCTGATTGATTTTGTCGCATATCAACTGGGATAAATTTAAATATGAGATCAGTGTCAGAAGACGAGATAAAGATCGAATGTTTAACAAATCAATGTGTTTTGAATACTTAAAAGGCTTGGGTACCTCTGTACCTCGCTAATTTTAAATTAGTTTTTTTGTATGTTCCGTTTCTAAGAAACTATAACATATAGAATAGTTTATTTATACTCTTATTTTAACTCCTTCAAGCCTCATGTGCCCACTGATTGTTTTTGCCTCCAATAAAACATTTTTTCTATATGTAAAATATTGTTTTTCCGAAACATTAAAAATAACTTCTTATTTTATTATATTTTAATCTTAAAGATATCTTTACAAAAGAACTGTGAAGCTTCCCACCGCATTACTAAAAACCTGGTAACAAGTTCAAAGATTTGTCTCTAAAACGTTTTGAGATATGGAGCGTAATTTATTAAAAAAGTAAACTTTTGGAAAAACAAGGATTTTGTAAGTAAATTTCCTATTTTAGTACAGTTCTGCTTCATAGAAAGATCCAGCCTTCATGTACTTGGCTTCTCATGCTTTCTCAAGCTTCCTCTTAGCAGTGATGGCCTTCTGGTTGGCTTTTATAAACAATTGCTGGGTTTCACGGTAAATTTTTCGGATAAGGTATATGTATAATGCCTTCATTGATTTACAAAAAAAATTCCTAGAGGGATCCCAATAGTCTTTAATACATTGCAGTATCATTGTAGGTTGCTACAGCCTCATGTACACCTAAGCTTAGGCCTTACAGGTCGTATCGTAGTCGAGGCCTTAAAGATCGTATCGTAGTCGAGGCGTTACAGCTCGTATTGTGGCCGAGGCTTTACAGGTCGTATCGTAACCGAGGCGTTACAGCTCGTATCGTAGTCGAGGCCTTACAGGTCGTATCGTAACCGAGGCGTTACAGCTCGTATTGTAGCCGAGGCCTTATAGGTAGTATCGTAGTCGAGGCCTTACAGGTCGTATCATAGTGGAGGCCTAACAGGTCGTATTGTGGTCAAGCCCTTACGGGTCGTATCGTGGCTGAGGCCTTTCAGATCCTATCGTAGCCGAGGCTTTACAGGTCGTATTGTAGCCGTGGCCTTACTGGTCGTATCGCAGTCGAGATCTTACTGCTCGTATCGTAGTCGAGGCCTTACAGGTCGTATCGTAGTGGAGACCTTACAGGTCGTATTGTGGCCGTGGGCTTACCGCTCGTATTGGGGCCGGGGCCTTACATGCCGTATCGTGGCCAAGGCCTTACCAGTCGTATCGTTGTCGAGGCCTTACAGATCTTATCGTAGCCGAGGCCTTACAGATCGTATCGTAGCCGAGGCCTAACTGCTCGTATCGTAGTCGAGGCCTTACAGGTCGTATTGTGGCAAAAGCGTTACAGGTCTTATCGTGGTCGAGGCCTTACGTGTCGTATCGCAGTCGAGGCCATACTGGTCGTATTGTGGTCGAGGCCTTACAGGTCGTATTGTGGCCGTGGGCTTACCGCTCGTATTGGGGCCGAGGCCTTACATGCCGTTTCGTGGCCGAGGTCTTACAGGTCGTATCATGGTCGAGGCCTTCAGGTCGTATTGTGGCCGAGGCCTTAAAGGTCGTATTGTGACCGAGGCCTTACAGGTCGTATCGTAACCGAAGCGATACGGGTCGTATCGTTAGTCTAGGCCTTACAGGTCGTATTGTGGCTTAGGCCTTACAGGTCGTATCGTAAATGTAGTGTTACAGCTCGTATCGTAGCCGAGGTCTTACAGGTCGTATCATGGTCGAGGCCTTCAGGTCGTATTGTGGCCGAGGCCTTAAAGGTCGTATTGTGACCGAGGCCTTACAGGTCGTATCGTAAACCGAAGCGATACGGGTCGTATCGTAGTCTAGGCCTTACAGGTCGTATTGTGGCTTAGGCCTTACAGGTCGTATCGTAAATGTAGTGTTACAGCTCGTATCGTAGCCGAGGTCTTACAGGTCGTATCATGGTCGAGGCCTTCAGGTCGTATTGTGGCCGAGGCCTTAAAGGTCGTATTGTGACCGAGGCCTTACAGGTCGTATCGTAACCGAAGCGATACGGGTCGTATCGTAGTCTAGGCCTTACAGGTCGTATTGTGGCTTAGGCCTTACAGGTCGTATCGTAAATGAAGTGTTACAGCTCGTATCGTAGCCGAGGCCTTACAGGTCGTATCGTAGTGGAGACCTTACAGGTCGTATTGTGGCCGAAGCGTTACAGGTCGTATTGTGGTCGAGGCCTTACAGGTCGTATTGTGGCCGTGGGCTTACCGCTCGTATTGGGGCCGAGGCCTTACCGCTAGTATTGGGGCCGAGGCCTTACATGCCGTTTCGTGGCCGAGGCCTAACAGGTCGTATTGTGGTCAAGCCCTTACGGGTCGTATCGTGGCTGAGGCCTTTCAGATCCTATCGTAGCCGAGGCCTTACTGCTCGTATCGTAGTCGAGGCCTAACTGCTCGTATCGTAGTCGAGGCCTTACAGGTCGTATTGTGGCAGAAGCGTTACAGGTCTTATCGTGGTCGAGGCCTTACGTGTCGTATCGCAGTCGAGGCCATACTGGTCGTATTGTGCTCGAGGCCTTACAGGTCGTATTGTGGCCGTGGGCTTACCGCTCGTATTGGGGCCGAGGCCTTACATGCCGTTTCGTGGCCGAGGTCTTACAGGTCGTATCATGGTCGTGGCCTTCAGGTCGTATTGTGGCCGAGGCCTTAAAGGTCGTATTGTGACCGAGGCCTTACAGGTCGTATCGTAACCGAAGCGATACGGGTCGTATCGTAGTCTAGGCCTTACAGGTCGTATTGTGGCTTAGGCCTTACAGGTCGTATCGTAAATGTAGTGTTACAGCTCGTATCGTAGCCGAGGTCTTACAGGTCGTATCATGGCCGAGGCCTTCAGGTCGTATTGTGGCCGAGGCCTTAAAGGTCGTATTGTGACCGAGGCCTTACAGGTCGTATCGTAACCGAAGCGATACGGGTCGTATCGTAGTCTAGGCCTTACAGGTCGTATTGTGGCTTAGGCCTTACAGGTCGTATCGTAAATGAAGTGTTACAGCTCGTATCGTAGCCGAGGTCTTACAGGTCGTATCATGGTCGAGGCCTTCAGGTCGTATTGTGGCCGAGGCCTTAAAGGTCGTATTGTGACCGAGGCCTTACAGGTCGTATCGTAACCGAAGCGATACGGGTCGTATCGTAGTCTAGGCCTTATAGGTCGTATTGTGGCTTAGGCCTTACAGGTCGTATCGTAAATGAAGTGTTACAGCTCGTATCGTAGCCGAGGCCTTACAGGTCGTATCGTAGTGGAGACCTTACAGGTCGTATTGTGGCCGAAGCGTTACAGGTCGTATTGTGGTCGAGGCCTTACAGGTCGTGTTGTGGCCGTGGGCTTACCGCTCGTATTGGGGCTGAGGCCTTACCGCTCGTATTGGGGCCGAGGCCTTACATGCCGTTTCGTGGCCGAGGCCTTACAGGTCGTATCGTTGTTGAGGCCTTACATATCTTATCGTCAAATCAAATCAAATCAAATCATTTTTTGACGTGACAACATGTTATAGGTTATGTCATACTATACAAATGTTGATAGTGTTAAGTAAATTATTAGTTTAAATCACTCTGCAATCAATCGTAATTCAGTCGATTGAGAAGAAACAGCGCGTATTGCTAGTCAAACATTTAAAATAACAAATTATAACATCTAACCTGTCATAACAGTGCGACCAAACAAACGAACTAAACCGACCAATCACCACGCGCGAAGTTAGAATTTAACTGTGTTTAGCAAGAATTTCAAATTCCAATTTTAGTAAATGTTTTATTCAACTTTACCATTTACAATAACAAATTTTAATTAATTTCAAATTATGTACAAAGTTTTAGTAAACAAAATATATTTCTATAGCTAAAATTTGTGCAATTCTTATTTTCATTCAATTCCTTGTTCCTATTGTGCAATTTAATAATATTCATATCAATAAATATTCTACCGAGAAAAAGACGTTGTCACGTAAAATCTTCGCCCGTAAAACCGACTTTACAATCAACCATAATTTTGACGTGAGAACGTCTTAAATTAGGTTGCGGCTCGGAGTCATTCATGAAAAAGTGTAACGCCCGGTAACGTTACTATGCCCGTCCAGTGGGTCCGCCGCACGGGATCCGCACGGGATAAAGCAGATAACTGTGGGTCCGCCGCACGGGATAAAGCAGATAACTATGTTTATTCGTGAAAATGTGGAGTGCTTAGATTCGTCATTTACAACAACAACTACAACAATAAAGGTAAATAATTGTACACTGATATTTCATTATCGTTGAAATACTATGTTGTTTACTATGGTTGATTGATTAATTGTTAGATTGACACAAAAGTTGAGAAAACTGAGTTTATAGGTTATGTCATACTATTGACAAATTTTGATAGTGTTAAGTAAATTATTAGTTTAAATCACTCTGCAATCAATCGTAATTCAGTCGATTGAGAAGAAACAGCGCGTATTGCTAGTCAAACATTTAAAATAACAAATTATAACCTCTAACCTGTCATAACAGTGCGACCAAACAAACGAACTAAACCGACCAATCACCACGCGCGAAGTTAGAATTTAACTGTGTTTAGCAAGAATTTCAAATTCCAATTTTAGTAAATGTTTTATTCAACTTTACCATTTACAATAACAAATTTTAATTAATTTCAAATTATGTACAATGTTTTAGTAAACAAAATATATTTCTATAGTTAAAATTTGTGCAATTCTTATTTTCATTCAATTCCTTGTTCCTATTGTGCAATTTAATAATATTCATATCAATAAATATTCTACCGAGAAAAAGACGTTGTCACGTAAAATCTTCGCCCGTAAAACCGACTTTACAGGCAACCATAATTTTTTTTATTGCCAGGACATTATCACATGTATAGCAATAGTCAAGATATTTTAAAATTAATATCTAAAATTTAAAACTTTCATTTCGCCTCAAACCACATTCAAACATACAAATTTTCAGCCACTCCACATTCATCCAGCCAATATTCCCATTTCTAGCGCCGGTAGTCAGTTTGCTAATTGTGCGGTACCCAGTCGAATGCCATAAACTCGTCAGCACTATAAAATGCTTGCGACACTAAAAAGTGTCTTAAACGAGTTTTTAACGCCTTAGGCGTTGGGGCATTTCTTAACTGATCTGGCAACTTGTTGATGAACCGAATACCTGCCTGGGAGGGCAAGTGTTCATAAACCCCCGTCCTGTGTCTTCCAGTTCGGTAGGCATCTCTGCCTCTTGTCTCATACTCGTGTATGTCACGGCCTCGGGTTAATGCACATTTGGACAAACAAAATGAGCTTGTCTCAAGAATGTAGAGACAAGGCAGAGTCAACAGTTGCAACGTTTTGAAGGCTTCTTTGCACGATTCTCGGAATTTCATTTTTGCGATTATGCGAATCGCTTGCTTCTGAATTTTGAATGCTCGGAAGTAATGGTTGTTTGCGCTGGCTCCCCATAACACCAGACCGTAAGTGAGGTGGGGGTAGATCAAGCCATAATACGCCGTCATCATTACCTGAGTAGAGCAGTACTTGGCTAAAGACCTCAAGACATAAATGCCTGAGGACAGTCTGGAACAAACGTGGTCAATGTGAGCATTCCAAGTCAATCCTCGATCAAGGAATATTCCCAGAAACTTTGAACATTCGACTTCATCCAGCACTGTGTCTGCCAATAGTACGGCTGCACCGTCATTGAGATTTCCTGATCGCAGTACGAAAGTCAGGACGTTTGACTTTGAAGAATTTGCTTTGAGGCTGAGGCTATTGAAGTGCTGGACACAACTGTTGACGTCGAGAAAACTTTGTTTTTCCAAAATCATTTTGGATTTGCTGGTAAAAAAAGTGTTGTGTCATCAGCATACTACACAAGTTTCCCGTGCAGTAGTGATGAGTCTATGTCATTGACATAGATGAGAAAAAGAATTGGACTGAGAATTGATCCTTGAGGGACTCCATATCTCAGCTGCAACGGCTCGGAAAATTTGTTTGAGATTTGAACAAGCTGTTTTCTGCGGCTTAGAAATGAGCTAAGTCACTGAAGAGGCACGCCTTGGATGCTATGGGATTCAAGTTTGTCAAGCGGCTTCACGTGGTCGACACAGTCGAATGCTTTAGTTAAGTCGAGAAATACACTTAAAGTGAGATTTCGACTTTCTAATCCCTCTACCACCACTTCAACAAGACTCACAATTGCATCAATTGTCGACTTTCCCCTTCTGAAACCGAATTGGTGCCCAGAAAGAAGGTTGTGATTATTCAAAAACTGAAGCATTCTTTGTAAAAAGATGTTTTCAAAAATTTTGCTCAGAACAGGCAAAATAGAGACAGGCCGATAATTATTTGCTGAGCATGGGTCGTCTTTTTTGAAGATTGGGCTTACCTTTGCAATTTTTAGGAGCGAGGGAAAAACTCCTTCTTCGAATGACTGATTTATTAATTGGACTAGTGGCTAGGCAATATGCTTGGAGCATTTTTTTATAAGCCACGCCGACATCAAATTAATGTCGTTTGTTTTTTTGGGTGGGAACTGTTGAATGATTTTCACGATCTCTTCCTCAACTTCAGGAGCCAGTGCCAATGAGGAAACTGGTCCCTGTATACGCGTGGGGTTTGCTTGAGGAGGTGGTGGACAAGGATTTTGCTCACAAGCAACAGACGCGAAAAATCTGTTAAACTCGTTCGCAACCTCAGTCGCATCCTCCACAAGCCTATCCCCAATTTTAATTTTGATTGTTTTCTGTGTTTTGTATTTATTGTTTATGATGCTTCAAACTGTTTTAGAAATATTTTTTGACGAGGTGATTGATTTTGAGACATCATATGCTTTCGCGGTTTGGATCACCTTTCTGTAAATTCTTTTGTAATTTCGGGAAAAAAATTTAAAATCTTCATTTGAAGTGGTTTTCTGGATTTCGGGGAAAAATTTTAATTTCTCTCTCGAAACCAAAATTCATTTAGTGATCCATTTATTGTTAGTCCTTTTGGGACAACATTTAATTGATTTTTGAGGACAGCACACATTTAAGTGATAGTTAAAACATTCCGTGAAAACTTTAAAGTGCTGTTCTAGAGGTTGAGACCAATTCAAGAATTCCCACTTTTCTTTGGAAAGAGATGCGTTGAGGAGAGCGATATTTTGTGGCCTAGTGTCTCTTATTGTTTTTGAGATTTTGGGCTTCCTTAAAATTTTTTCTCCACTGATTATAGCCTCTTAGCCATAGTGGTCTGATATTGCTGTGTTAACCACCTCAACTGCAACACTTGGTAAGTTGGTGATCACATTGTCAATTGCTGACTGTGATGTTGCTGTCACGCGAGTTGGTGTTGTGACTGACAGCATGAGGCCAAAAGACCTCAACAAATCAGACAAACGTTTTGTGGATGGGTGGCATCTGTCCAAGGCGTCAATATTGAAGTCACCCATAATGACAAATTCCTGTTGCGATTTGTTAGGTCAGTCAGCATGGCCTCGAATTCGGAAAAAAAGTTCTCTTCATTTCCACTGGGTGACCTATAAATTCCGATGACTGCCAATTTGGATTTTGTCGTGTGAAGTTTGATTCCGACTGCTTCAAAATCTTTTTCAATCGTTTCTTTGATGCAAACAGTGTCAAAAGTGAAATCCGTTTTCGCAAAAATTGTCGACAATACGAATTTGCCAGCTTGAATTTTGAGATTTGACAACGGTCAATGTTTTTGTGGTTGAAGTCATTTTCAGTAACTGCAAGTACTGTAATTCCTCGCACATGAGCTGAATTTCATCCAATTTGTTTGTCGCGAATTGCGCGTTTTGATGTAGCAGTCGTATTGAATCGTGATTTTGAAATTTTGAGCGCTTCTGTTGTTGATTTATTTCGTTTGTCAATTTAGTCCGGCGCTGGTGTCCAGGGTCCCTAAAAAAAATCGTAGCCGAGGTCTTACAGGTCGTATCGTAGTCCCTTACAGACCTTATCGTAGCCGAGGCCTTACAAATCATATCGTAGCCGAGGCCTTACTGCTCGTATCGTAGCCAAGGCCTTACTCCTCGTATTGTAGCCGAGGCCTTACAGGTCGTATTGTAGCCGAGGAGGCCTTACAGGTCGTATTGTGGCCGAGGCCTTAAAGGTCGTATTGTGGTTGAGGCCTTACAGGTCGTATCGTAAATGAAGCGTTACAGGTCGTATCGTAGTCGAGGCCTTACAGATCTTATCGTAGCCGAGGCCTTACAAATCGTATCGTAGCCAAGGCCTTACCGCTCGTATCGTGGCCGAGGCCTTACCGCTCGTACCGTGGCCGAGGCCTTACATGTCGTACTGTGGCCGAGGCCTTACCGCTCGTATCGTGGCCGAGGCCTTACAGCTCGTATCGTGGTCTAGGGCTTATAAATTTTTTTAAATCTTATTCTTTACTTTGTCACAGTAAATGCAATATTAGTAGCATACTCTTAAATAATAAAGCTCGATAAATGTTCATTAAAATGGCTTACAATACTACATAAACTAATTTCCGTACTACACAAGAGTGTAAATGTTAGAAAAGTTTGAAATATATTTAAATTACCAATTTAATCTTATGCATAAAGTAAATATTTTAGCAGTAAGTTACAATTGATGGCACTAACTAACCTTGAACTGGTGGTGATCTTAGGAGGATGAGTCACATTGAAAATTCAGAACAAAAGAACCTGAAACAATAGTGAAATATAGTTCCACGGGTATAATAACATTGTGATGTAAATCTTTTTATAAAATTAGGACGTTAATATAGGATACTGGATATTAAATCTTCTGAAACGTTACCTTTATAATAGCCAAGGGCTCGTAAACCAACGTAAAGAAGTTGAATACCCTCCGGCCCTTGAATACTTTCACTGCAATATTTTTGGTCACTAGTTTTAATGTCTAGTTCTCATACCATCTGAATCATAACAACATTTGACACGTGAATAGATAATTCCATAACTTTAACTCTGATTATATTTTAATTGTATATTATACCTAATTGGCCAAATAAACACATCTTTTTTTGATCTTTACTAAAGTCCAAATAATTATATTTTATATCTGATTCTTGTGATATAGTACATTTCGTTACTAGTTCCGAAAGTGACCTATTGCGGGGCAAGACTGTATTTACGCGGGAGGTGAAGTCGAGAAATATAACTTTCGAGACGAGTATTGAACGATACCTTTCATAACGATGAACAAAGCACACGAATTAAAAGTAAAGATTATGTGATATTTAATAGTCTAGTAATTATTATTCCATAAGAAAAAGTTACAACACTATTTTTCCCTCAGGGGCGGTCTTACTTTCGAGGCCGTACGGGTGGTGGTGGTGACCCGCGGTACCCTAGCTAATGCTCCAGATCCCTTCTCTTCTTGTTCTGGAGGCCTATGGCTGGCACACTTTTCTATGTGTCAGCCTATCTCTCTTCTTCACTCTCTTCTATCTGAGGTAAAGTTCCTCAACTCTTCGATTTAGTTTCCCTTTCATTTCTCCCACTAGGGGCCAAGCCACGGTGGAACAGCGTAGGCCAGGGCCTGAATGGCTGGTGGCAAACCAGTCTTTACTATGCGGACTCTGGACACCGGCGACCCTCCAGTTTAAAAGCAGCTTACCTAGGCATGCGGGGCTCTGTCTGGGTCGACCTTCCATTCCCTAGCTTCTCGTGGGAACAACATGAAAAGAAACAGAAACAAAAAACCAAAACCAACCAACCCTTGAAACAGTTCCTGAAGCTGTTTCTAACCTACCTCTTCCTGCTGAGGTAGCTCCTGAAGCTACCTCGCACATACCACCACCTGGCAACACAACTCAAGAGGTTGTTATGCCAACATCCCTACCTTCTCCTCAGCAAAGTGCCTTAGGAACACAGGAGGTTCCATTGCACACTGAAGCTCCCATACATGGCAAGGCTTTATCTGAGGAAGGCAGTACAAGCGCTGAGGAAGCAAAATCCCTTCAAGATATAGAAGATCAGCTCCTCAACAGCCCAAGCACTCCAATGTCTACAGGTACGCTGGATGATGCCACAGAGCAACTCGGGCAACCTCAGAATGAAGAGGCCCAATCTCACCACTGCTCAAAGAATAGAAGCACTAAAGGCTAAACTTCTCGAAAAGGGTGAAGCTTTTGGACCCTTCCAAGTGGAGGAGGGGGAAAAAAAGAAGAAGAAAAAGAACCCAGAACGGCAGGAGGGTCTCAACTCCGGGCCCAACTGCGGGTACCAAGGCGGGGGAGGGGTCGGCCAAACGCCCCAGAGGCACCTTGGTCACCCCGCCCTCCGCTGAGGGACCCGCAAAGAAGGCTAGGAGGGAAACCCAAAAGCCCGAAGCCCACGATCCCGAGGCCTCTGGTAGCACACCCAAGGCTACCTACAGAGAGGTCGCTGCGATCAAAATGGCCGTAGCCCTCGAAGGCTACCCGGAAGCGAAGCTTAGTGCAGAGCAAGGAGAAGCCATCGAGGACGCAATTATGGAAGAAATCCAACCCCTGGAGGATGGTTCCGTTCCATCGTTTGCGGGGACCTACCTAGAGAAAAGGTGTTTTAATTGCTTCCTGCATCAACGAGCACACCAAACGTTGGCTGGAAGAAGCTATTCAAAGAATAAAAACCTCTGGGAGATGACATCTCTCTGAGAGTGGGTCTGCGTAAGGACATCTTGAGGTTCCACTAGGGTGTTTTTCAGAGCTCACCCGAAGCTTCTGAAGAAGACACCTGAAAAGGTACTTGAAATGTTCAATAAGCAGAACCCCAACCTAAATGTAAACGAGTGGAAAATCCTTCCATCCAAGCCAGATCCGAAGGTTACGGATTCGTCTGCTTCCTGGACGAGGTCTGCTACAAGGCTGTGAAGGCTTCCAACTGTAGAGCCAACTTAGGACTCTGTCAGGTCTCAATTGTCTCCTCGACAGTCAAGGACAATGCCACGAGTTCTACAAAATCAACCTCCAGCACAGTAGGGCTGCCTCGGCAGCCTTCTGCCAGTTCTTCCTCCAGGAGGGATTTGATCTGGCATTGATTCAAGAACCATGGCTTCACCAAGGGGAGAGTTGGCGGGCCTAAATGAAACCAAAGGTAAGTTAATTTACTGTACCTCTCTAAGGAATGTCAGAACCTGCATCCTGTTGAAGAGAGGCTTGGATCTTCTAACCCTCAACGAATTCTGCTCCAGAGATCTCACTGTGGGCACACTAACCTGGAAGAATGGAGGCATAGTGCAGAGCACAATTGTAGGCCTCCGTATACTTGCCATATGATGCCAGGGAACTCCCTCCATCAAGAGACCTAGAGCTCCTGGTGGAAAGAAGCACAAGCCAGACGTCAACAACTTCTTCTAGGTTGTGACGCCAACGCCCATCACTCTGCCGGATGGGGCAGCACCAACACTAACCCCAGAGGTGAGGCACTTTTACAATTTCTTCTAAGTAGGGACCTTATTTATATGTAATAAAGGTAACCGCCTACGTTCGCAACACGAATTAGACAAGAAGGTTTTGACATAACAATCTGCACACAAGGTATACTTGGAATGGTTGATAAGTGGCACGTAAGCGAAGAGGCCTCATTATCGGATCACAGGTATATCCGCTTTAACTTGCAAGATGAGGCTGCAGAGGTCCTCTATCGCAATCCCAGGAGGACTGATGGTTGGGATATAAGTCTGACCTGCAGTCACAGTTGGGATCGGTAGGCGGAAGGGTGCGATGCTTCACAGACATAGATCAGATAGTTTCTGACCTGCAGAATGCTATAATCAATAGCTTCCATGACAATTGCCCATTGCGACGGGGGAAGAGTCGAACCAATACTAAGTGGTGGACTGCGGACCTCGCTCGCAAAAGTGCTAATGTCAGGAAGCTGTACAATCAATGCAAAAGGAGCCGTATCTGGGAGTCCTATCATAGAGCTCTAACAGAATACAGCCTAGCAATTAAAAAAGCAAAACAAAGTTCCTGGAGGCAGTTTACACAGAAGGTAAATGAGTTAAGCGCGGCAGCTAGACTGCAACGTTTACTAGCCTCAAGTCCAACCGGTCACTTGGGATCTTTAAGGTCCCAGGGAGGTCAACACACTTCCGGGTCTAGTGATAGCCTCAAACTTCTCCTTGAGACTCACTTCCCTGATTGTATCTTTGAGAATGACGACACTGGAACGTCTGGTAACCATGAGGCAGGCTCCACGGCCAAGAGCTTATCGTGGTAGCTGGGCCATTGCCAGAAGGATTGTCACTCTCTCTAAAGCCAAATGGGCAATTTCTAAAATTTGCCCCTTTCAAATCTGCAGGAGGGGATGGAATCTTTCCGGCCCTGCTTCAACAAGGGCCGGAGAATCTCCTTGCCCTTCTATGTGAACTATTCAGGGCGAGCCTAGCTTATGGGTACATACCACAAGTCTGGCGTCTCAACAGGGTGGTCTTCATCCCTAAAAAAGGGAGAGCGGACTACTCTGTCCCTAAATCTTTTCGTCCCATCAGTTTATCTTCGTTTCTACTGAAAACATTAGAAAGACTGGTGGAGAGGCACCTGAGAAAGGGAGTTCTCTCAGACACTCCCTTCATCGCAACCAACATGCATACCAGCAAGGCAAATCCTGTGAATCAGCACTGCACCAACTAGTCAGTAGGATTGAGGATAGCCTGTCCGCCAAGGAATTGGCATTGTGCACCTTCATAGACATTGAAGGAGCTTTTGACAATGCCAAATTCACTGCAATGGTAAGTGGAGCACAGCGACGTGGCCTCGAGCCAGCCCTGTGCCGGTGGGCTTAGGGCCATGCTGTGCTCCAGGACGGATCAGGGCCGATCTCAATGAAGAATCGCTTGTGATCGCACCCACAAGGGGATGTCCTCAAGGAGGCATCCTGTCACCTCTACTGTGGAATCTAGTAGTAGATGGTCTACTTGAGGACCTTACTAACAATGGAATCTATGTCCAAGGATATGCAGACGACATAGTCCTTATGGGTACAGGGAAAATATACAAATGTTGTTGTTGATATCATGAATACCAACCTTCAACATGTACACAACTGGTGTCAGGGAGAGGGACTGAAAGTAAATCCCTCTAAGACAGTAGTTGTACCATTCACTAGGAAAAAGAACCTAGAGTCTCTTTCTAGGCTGAAAACTCGCATCCACTCAGCTTGGAGTGGTCAAAGACAGTCAAATATTTAGGACTGACTCTAGACCATAAGCTTACGTGGAATGATCATCTTAAATAATATCCTGCACAAAGCAAAGTGGGCGCTCATGACGTCCAGGAGACTTGCAGGAATCTCATGGGGCGTAAAACCCCATATAGCACTATGGCTCTACAAAGCAGTTGTAAGGCCTCAAAATCACTTATGGTTCATTAGTCTGGTGGACAAAGGTGAATCAGGTAACTGCCAAAGCCAAGCTTGAAAGCTTACAAAGGCTTGGCACAATCTTTGTAACCGGAGCATTCAGGAGCAGTCCCTCAGGGACCCTCGAGGTGGCTTTAGGACTTCTACCTCTTGATGTCCATATAAAAGCTGAAGCGCGTAAGTCAGCTTATCGGCTGATGGTTGCTGGCTTGTGGAGGAATGGCGCGTCTAACACCTAGCCTTGGCGCCATCACTGAAGCTGTAAACCCCAAGCGCTATTCTCGAAATGGTCTCCGAAATAATGGAGAACGGAGTTCGTATTCAATAAGCCATTCTCTGTTGACTTCTACTCCAGAGATGAGTGGAAATCGCAAGATAACATCCCAACAATAAGAAAGAGCTTTGTCTGGTACACGGATGGCTCGCTTATTAAGGGTAGAAACTGGATATGGAGTGTTTAGTCAATCCCCTAGAACTGCCCTTTGCGGCAGTTTGGGTCGGAAACTGCTCCATATTTCAAACCGAAAAATCTATGGTATCCTAGCCAGTGCCAAACTAGGCCTCACCAGAGGGTACCAGGGAATGAACATCTGTATAATGTCAGACAGTCAGGGCAGCTCTTAAAGCTCTTTACTCTAACTGCATTGGATCCAGGCTTGTGTGGGAGTGCTTTAACACTCTCTGCAAGCTTGGATCACGCAACTGTGTGCGTCTTGGTTGGGTACCGGGCCACACAGGCATAGGTGGCAACGAATACGCCGACAGGCTTGCCAAAAGCGGATAGCAAGCATGCCATACACCGGTCCAGAACCGAGTTGTGGTATAAGCAAAGTCAGCCGCTTACCAAAGTATAAAACAAATGGTCCAGGAAGACACACCGCTTGCGGTGGCAGAGTCACCAAGGACAAGCACTCGGCAAAAGACTGCTTGCCGATTCTAGCTCCGGCTTCACCAGATGGCTGATGGGGCTGGGCAGGGATCGGGTAAGCAAGTGATTGCCTTGATCACTGGACACGGCCACTTCAGGAAAACACCTAAACACTCTAGGTTTACGAAATGAGGACTCGGAGTGTAGACTCTGCAATAAGTACACTATTTTATATTTTATAGTGTTAAAATGAGATTTTGAACACAGAACTGCCGTAACAAATAACGGAATCCAATTTTTTATACAGATATGATTACATAGGGAAACTAATATTTTGTAATATCCTGGAGCTCAGAATATTATCCGGGCACAAATCCCGTGCCCCAAGCAAGATGGGAGTTAGTTACAAATCATGGTCGTGATCATTGAATAATACTCTGATAAATGTTGTGCATTAAGAACAAGGTAGGAGTACGCCAGTGATCCGCACACAGTTCGATACCCGTGCCCCAAGCAAGATGGCAGTTAGTTACAAAATCATGGTCGTGATCATTGATAATACTCTGTAAATGTTGTGCATTAAGAACAAGGTAGGAGTACGCCAGTGTTATCCGCACACAGTTCGATACCCGTGCCCCAAGCAAGATGGCAGTTAGTTACAAATCATGGTCGTGATCATTGATAATACTCTGATAAATGTTGTGCATTAAGAAAAAGGTAGGAGTACGCCAGTGTTATCCGCACACAGTTCGATACCCGTGCCCCAAGCAAGATGGCAGTTAGTTACAAATCATGGTCGTGATCATTGATAATTACTCTGATAAATGTTGTGCATTAAGAACAAGGTAGGAGTACGCCAGTGTTATCCGCCACACAGTTCGATACCCGTGCCCCAAGCAAGATGGCAGTTAGTTTACAAATCATGGTCGTGATCATTGATAATACTCTGAATAAATGTTGTGCATTAAGAACAAGGTAGGAGTACGCCAGTGTTATCCGCACACAGTTCGATACCCGTGCCCCAAGCAAGATGGCAGTTAGTTACAAATCATGGTCGTGATCATTGATAATACTCTGATAAATGTTTGTGCATTAAGAACAAGGTAGGAGTACGCCAGTGTTATCCGCACACAGTTCGATACCCGTGCCCCAAGCAAGATGGCAGTTAGTTACAAATCATGGTCGTGATCATTGATAATACTCTGATAAATGTTGTGCATTAAGAACAAGGTAGGAGTACGCCAGTGTTATCCGCACACAGTTCGATACCGTGGCCCCAAGCAAGATGGCAGTTAGTTACAAATCATGGTCGTGATCATTGATAATACTCTGATAAATGTTGTGCATTAAGAACAAGGTAGGAGTACGCCAGTGTTATCCGCACACAGTTCGATACCCGTGCCCCAAGCAAGATGGCAGTTAGTTACAAATCATGGTCGTGATCATTGATAATACTCTGATAAATGTTGTGCATTAAGAACAAGGTAGGAGTACGCCAGTGTTATCCGCACACAGTTCGTTACCCGTTGCCCCAAGCAAGATGGCAGTTAGTTACAAATCATGGTCGTGATCATTGATAATACTCTGATAAATGTTGTGCATTAAGAACAAGGTAGGAGTACGCCAGTGTTATCCGCACACAGTTCGATACCCGTGCCCCAAGCAAGATGGCAGTTAGTTACAAATCATGGTCGTGATCATTGATAATACTCTGATAAATGTTGTGCATTAAGAAAAAGGTAGGAGTACGCCAGTGTTATCCGCACACAGTTCGATACCCGTGCCCCAAGCAAGATGGCAGTTAGTACAAATCATGGTCGTGATCATTGATAATACTCTGATAAATGTTGTGCATTAAGAACAAGGTAGGAGTACGGCCAGTGTTATCCGCACACAGTTCGATACCCGTGCCCCAAGCAAGATGGCAGTTAGTTACAAATCATGGTCGTGATCATTGATAATACTCCTGATAAATGTTGTTGCATTAAGAAACAAGGTAGGAGTACGCCAGTGTTATCCGCACACAGTTCGATACCCGTGCCCCAAGCAAGATGGCAGTTAGTTACAAATCATGGTTCGTGATCATTGATAATACTCTGATAAATGTTGTGCATTAAGAACAAGGTAGGAGTACGCCAGTGTTATCCGCACACAGTTCGATACCCGTGCCCCAAGCAAGATGGCAGTTAGTTACAAATCATGGTCGTGATCATTGATAATACTCTGATAAATGTTGTGGCATTAAGAACAAGGTAGGAGTACGCCAGTGTTAATCCGCACACAGTTCGATACCCGTGCCCCAAGCAAGATGGCAGTTAGTTACAAATCATTGGTCGTGATCATTGATAATACTCTGATAAATGTTGTGCATTAAGAACAAGGTAGGAGTACGCCAGTGTTATCCGCACACAGTTCGATACCCGTGCCCCAAGCAAGATGGCAGTTAGTTACAAATCATGGTCGTGATCATTGATAATACTCTGATAAATGTTGTGCATTAAGAACAAGGTAGGAGTACGCCAGTGTTATCCGCACACAGTTCGATACCCGTGCCCCAAGCAAGATGGCAGTTAGTTACAAATCATGGTCGTGATCATTGATAATACTCTGATAAATGTTGTGCATTAAGAACAAGGTAGGAGTACGCCAGTGTTATCCGCACACAGTTCGATACCCGTGCCCCAAGCAAGATGGCAGTTAGTTACAAATCATGGTCGTGATCATTGATAATACTCTGATAAATGTTGTGCATTAAGAACAAGGTAGGAGTACGCCAGTGTTATCCGCACACAGTTCGATACCCGTGCCCCAAGCAAGATGGCAGTTAGTTACAAATCATGGTCGTGATCATTGATAATACTCTGATAAATGTTGTGCATTAAGAACAAGGTAGGAGTACGCCAGTGTTATCCGCACACAGTTCGATACCCGTGCCCCAAGCAAGATGGCAGTTAGTTACAAATCATGGTCGTGATCATTGATAATACTCTGATAAATGTTGTGCATTAAGAACAAGGTAGGAGTACGCCAGTGTTATCCGCACACAGTTCGATACCCGTGCCCCAAGCAAGATGGCAGTTAGTTACAAATCATGGTCGTGATCATTGATAATACTCTGATAAATGTTGTGCATTAAGAACAAGGTAGGAGTACGCCAGTGTTATCCGCACACAGTTCGATACCCGTGCCCCAAGCAAGATGGCAGTTAGTTACAAATCATGGTCGTGATCATTGATAATACTCTGATAAATGTTGTGCATTAAGAACAAGGTAGGAGTACGCCAGTGTTATCCGCACACAGTTCGATACCCGTGCCCCAAGCAAGATGGCAGTTAGTTACAAATCATGGTCGTGATCATTGATAATACTCTGATAAATGTTGTGCATTAAGAACAAGGTAGGAGTACGCCAGTGTTATCCGCACACAGTTCGATACCCGTGCCCCAAGCAAGATGGCAGTTAGTTACAAATCATGGTCGTGATCATTGATAATACTCTGATAAATGTTGTGCATTAAGAACAAGGTAGGAGTACGCCAGTGTTATCCGCACACAGTTCGATACCCGTGCCCCAAGCAAGATGGCAGTTAGTTACAAATCATGGTCGTGATCATTGATAATACTCTGATAAATGTTGTGCATTAAGAACAAGGTAGGAGTACGCCAGTCTTCGCTAAGTTTGCATGCAGAATTTCAAACTTATAGCTCATTTCATTCTCGAGATGTCCTAGGGCGAGATTGGCAGACAGATATTATATAATTGGTTTTTCATAACTCTCCCTGGAAGAGAAAATAGAAAACTATGCCAGGGTTATGAATGATAGCTTCAATGAAGCTTAACCAAATTCCATGGTTGAACATGGACCATCATAGAATTTGTGCTCCTTTATGATGAAATGATGTATCTTGCCAAATATAAAGTGTTGATGATCTTCATAGAGATATCTTGCCACATGATACATTCAAATGTTTGTAACTTGATAATATTTGTTAAATACTACTAATATGTTAATATTTCTTATAGTTAGTTGAAATAAAATCTTTTCTTTAACTCCTACATTAAATTTCCCCTCTATTTTTCTTTTTACTATACGAATTACCTACTAGTGTTAATCTGTCAAATGTTAATTTTGCACATAATTGTGGCCATATTATTTACAAATTTATTTATTTTGATATTTTGTCGTTGCCATCACGATCACCCATAAGACCAATATAAAAAATTTGCTAACGCTCATTAAAATCCCATTGAGTGACATGTACCATCATCAAACTCATTGTTACCTATTATATATAAATCAAGCTCGCACAAACTTTAAGTCTATATGTCAGTTAGTTTTCGAGTTGGCGTGCGGGAAAACAGACAGACATAACATCTTTCTAATACCACGAATGCTAGGCTTCGCTTGCGCCCAGCCAAAAATTATTTGCCACACCCTTTTCTGACCAAAGAGAATTCAGTGGCTTCCCGTATATATTGAGGTTTGCGTACGAGTTCAAGCTTTACTCAGACTTTTACGGTACTAAAAGCTATTACATTTTTTAAATTTGTACAGGATATTATGGATTTTAATATATGTAACGTAAATCTTTCTTGTTCAACAAATTTATTAATATAGAAATTGGATTTTACAAATATTTAAAAATGTGAAAAATAAGCTCTTTTTCCTTGGCATAAAGCTGAACAATACGTACTTCAAATCAAATCAAATCAAATCAAATTTCTTTATTGCCAAGACATGGTTAACATGTATAGCATGCGTCAAATAACGTTATTGTAACTAAAATTTTTCCATCCGTTCTACATCAAAATCCTCAATCCAAACATACAATTTCACCTTCATTCATTTCCTTTTATTCGCCAATCATCCCACCACCAGCGACGGGGCGACATACCTATTGGCTGGTCTCCCAGTTTTTTGCCAAATACTCGTCGACATTATAAAATGCCTGTGTCGCTTAAAAAGCGTTTTAGACGAATTTTGAACGCCTTGGGCGTTGGGGCATTTTTTATTCGGTGTGGCAGCTTGTTGATGAAATGAACTCCTGCTTGTGATGGCAGGCGTTCATAAATCACCGTTCTGTGTTGGCCAATTCGGTAGTTTCCCCTGGCTCTGGTCTCATATGAATGTATGTCTTGGCCACTTGTCTTGACGCATTTTGACATACAATACTGTGTTGTTTCGAAAATGTAGAGACTCGGCAGGGTCAACAGCTGCAAACTTTTGAAAGATTCTCTGCATGACTCTCTGAATTTCAAATGTGCGATTATTCGAATCGCTTGCTTTTGCAATCTGAAGACCCTCATCAACTGATTGTTTGCACAAGCACCCCACAATGCCACTCCGTAGGTAAGGTGGGGGTAAATCAAGCCATAATACGCCGTCATCAGTACCTGAGTGGGGCAATATTTGGCTAGATTCCTCAAAACAAAATTTCCTGAGGATATTTTGGCGCAAACGTGATCAATTTGATTTCCATGTCAACCCTCGATCAAGGTGTATTCCAAGGAATCTCGAACTATAGACCTCTTCTAGTATGGAGTCTGCCAACATAGTGGCAGGACCACACCGAGAATCCACAGGCCGAAGAGCAAAGTTGATGACATTGGTCTTCGTTGTGTTTGTTTGGAGATTGAGGCTGTTGAAGTGTTGAACGCAATTGTTGACATCAACAAAAGAGCGTTCTTCCAAGAGAGATGTTGATTTTTCACTGAAAAAGAGAGTCGTGTCATCAGCATACTGCACGGCCTTTCCGTGCATTAGTGATGACTCAATGTCATTGACATATAGCAGAAACAGAATTGGGCTAAGAATAGATCCCTGAGGAACCCCATAGTCCAGTCGGATTTTGTTTGAAAGTTGATTTGAGATTTGGACAACTTGAGTTCTGTCGCTTAGAAATGATCTAAGCCACAAGTGTGGCACGCCTCGGATGCCGTGTGTTTCCAAAATGTCGAGCAGATGTTCGTGGTCAACACAATCGAATGCCTTAGATAGGTCGAGAAAGACACCTAAGGTGGCATTTCGATTTTCTATACCCTCAACAACCATTTCAACTAGATTCGCCACAGCGTCGGTAGTTGATTTTCCTTTTCTGAATCCGAATTGGTATTCAGAGAATTGGTTGTTTTGATTTAAAAACTTCAGCATTCTGATCAAAAAAGATTTTTCAAAAATTTTTGCTCAAAACTGGCAAAATGGAGACAGGCCGATAATTATTTGTGGAACAGGGATCGCCCTTTTTATAAATTGGACTTACTTTCGCGGATTGTAGAAGTGAGGGAAATACTCCTTGTTCAAAAGACAAATTAATTAAATGTGTTAGTGGGCTCAGAATATGTTTGTAACATTTCTTTATGAGCCACATAGACGTCAATTCAATATCGTTCGATTTTTTGGACGGGAGCTGTCTAAAGATTCGATCAAGCTCTTCTTCTAAAACCGGTACCAGTGCCAGTGACGTTACTGGACTATGTATTCGCCTAAGATTCACTTGAGGCTGCAATGGCCGGGGGTTTAGCTCGCAAGCCACAGACGCGAAAAATCTGTTAAACTCGTTCGCCACCTCCCCAGCCTCACATACAAGTTCATCTCCAATTTTAAGTTTGATTTGATCACCCTGTCTTTTGTTATTTTTGATGATGCCCCAAATTGTTTTTGAAACATTTTTTGAAGATATAATTGATTTTGAGACATCCATAGCTTTCGCTGCTTGGATCACTTTCTTATATGTTTTTTTGTATCGATTGAAAAAGAGTTTGAATTCAGCGTTCGAAGTGTTTTTATTGATTTCGGAGAAAAATTTTAATTTCTCTCTCGACACCAATATACCTTTTGTGATCCAATTGCTGTTTGCCTTTTTTTGACATACTTTGATTGTTTTCGTAGGACAGCACAAATTTAGATGATAATTTAGGACCTCGTTAAACGTTTGAAACTGCTGTTCTACTGATTGCGTTAAATTTAGAAAGTTCCACGTTTCTTTGGACAGGGAAGTGTTCAGAAGAGCAATGTTTCCAGGCCTCATGTCTCTTACTGTTTTTGTGATTTTGAGCTCCCTTTCGAAGTGTTTTCCACTGATTACAGCCTCTTGGCCACAGTGATCCGAGATTGCTGTGTTGACCACGGACACCGCGACACCTGGAATGTTGGAAATGATGTTGTCTATAGCTGATTGAGTAGTTGCCGTTACTCGCGTTGGAGACTTGACAAGCAACTCAAGGCCAAAAGACCTCAACAAATCCACACATCTTTTGGTGATTGGATTCTGGTTGTCCATTGCGTTAATATTGAAGTCACCCATGAGGATGAAGTATTTTCTGTGATTGGTCAAGTCTGTAAGTAAGTGTTCAAATTAAAAAAAAAAAATTTCTTCACTTCCACTGGGAGACCTGTAAATTCCAATGACCAACAATGTTGTGTCACTGCCTTGAAGTTTGATACCAACTGCTTCAAAGTCGCGATCAACTTTTCCTTGAATTGAAAAATTGGAAAAGGTGAAATTATTTTTCACAAAAATAGCAACTCCCCCTCCTTTGGAGTGGTGTCGACAGTAAACGTCTGCCAATTTGTAATTTGGAATGTGGCAAAGATGTATGTTTTTGTTGTTGAAACCGTTTTCGGTTACAACAAGTACATCTGTTTTCAAATCTTCACACATGAGTTGAATTTCCTCAAGTTTGTTGGTTGCCGATTGAGAATTTGTATGAAGGTGTTTTCAGGAAGGACTTCTGATAAATTCAGGGAACTGTGAACATTGCGTTTTGACAGTGAATCATCTCATAATAGATTATGACATTGTTAATCAAAACATAAGCAAAATTTTGAAAATCTATACTGTTTTAATGTTAAAAAAAATATTAATATTATACTTAAGAAAGATCTTTAATGTGAAATATAACTTCGTACACGATTGGTGTTCATTGAGACCACACACAAAGTCTAAGGCTGCTGAAAACAGCAATGAGAAAGGTAAGTCTACTAGTGATGGTTCTTGGTATAATTTATGAATGAATCTGGACATACAGAGATTCAAACATGATTAATTATACACGCACTCTACGTTAATAGCTTCGCTTCGCTTCACCAAGTACTATAGTAAGTAGTTTTAATGTTAACCAAGTACTAGGTCCAACTTATGTAACCTAAACCACGTGAAACTTTATGTTCGACAAGTACAACGTAAAAGTACAGATTTCTTTATAGGATAAAGCGTACTACAGCCTACACCATTCGTTCAGTACGTTCATTCACTAAGTTCCATTGTCTATGCGGTGAACTGCAATTATATTAATAGATTTCATAGCTTCTTTACTTATACCGAGTTTCGAGACTGGAATGGTTTTATCTTGTATCATAATTCAAGCAGTATATGTATTTTAAGAAATCCAGAACATCTATGTTCCTACAAGTTTTATTTCTACTCGTCAATAAGGATCAAGGTGGTGGTCACCATTAGATACACATAATGTAGCTATGGTAGGTAGTGTTCGATGTGATGTTGAATTTAGCTTCAGTTCACCTTTATCTTAGTACATTACTCGGTTACTCCACAGTGCTTATAGATCGTGTCAGACACATCTTAGTGCACTCAATTAGATATACATAATGTAGCTATGGTAGGAAGTGTTCGATGTGATGTTGAATTTAGCTTCAGTTCACCTTTATCTTAGTACATTACTCGGTTACTCCACAGTGCTTATAGATCGTGTCAGACACATCTTAGTGCACTCAATTAGATACACATAATGTAGCTATGGTAGGAAGTGTTCGATGTGATGTTGAATTTAGCCTTCAGTTCACCTTTCTTAGACACCAATCTTAGTGCACTCGGTTAGGAAGTATTCAAATGTACTGTTATGTGGATTAATTTAGCGTACACTTACTCGGATACTCACAGTCTAGAGATCGCGAGACAATCTTAGTGCACTCAATTAGATTATACATAATGTAGCTATGTAGGAAGTGTTCGATGTATGTTGAATTTAGCTTCAGTTCACCTTTATCTTAGTACATTACTCGGTTACTCCACAGTGCTTATAGATCGTGTCAGACACATCTTAGTGCACTCAATTAGATATACATAATGTAGCTATGGTAGAAGTGTTTCGATGTGATGTTGAATTTAGCTTCAGTTCAACCTTTATCTTAGTACATTACTCGGTTACTCCACAGTGCTTATAGATCGTGTCAGACACATCTTAGTGCACTCAATTAGATAAACATATTACTTATTTATAGAAGTATGAATTCGATGTGATGTTGAATTTAGCTTCAGTTCACCTTTATCTTAGTACATTACTCGGTTACTCCTCAGTGCTTATAGATCGTGTCAGACACATCTTAGTGCACTCAATTAGATACACATAATGTAGCTATGGTAGGAAGTGTTTGATGTTGGAACTGATGAGACAATGAGAATACCTTTTCATCTACATTCCACTATATTTTTTATATTTTGTTGTCTAAGTGTCTCTTATCTCAAACCTATTCAAAGAGTTCGTTTTGAGCTTCTACGTCACTAACTTATTTGTATCTCTTTCGAATTCAGATTCCAAGCGTAAAGTCTCTGACAGCGTTGGATGACAGACGGCACTGGAAGGTGAAGGTGAGCTATATTCAACATTCATTTGATGGTTTATCTCAACTAAAGTATAGTTACTATGTTTAAGAAGAGTAGAAAAATGTAAATCAGAATACTTAGTACATAATAAAAATATTTTACTTTTTTTAGAAATGTCGCAACATTATTAGTCATATCCTCAGTTGATTACTCGAAAATAATTTCTCAACTTATACTGACAAAGTTTTGAAACTTGAATAATTTTATCTCTAATGAGAGTTATGTTATAAAAGAATGCAGTTTGTGAATTTTAGTAACGTTTTTCTTACACGTGTATTTGTTAATAGACTCGTGAATGGTGATGATTCAGACTTTCGGCATGGTATAGATTGTCTCAGCTTCAGTCAAACAGCCATCTTTAGCATCAGAATTCTTGGTAATCTTGATCATTTACATCAAACATTAAATTTATACAACTATATTTTCTTTCAAAACGAAAAAGCTAAGAAATAGACAACATTTTGACAATCCTCAGATTATTAGGTAGTATCTTGTTACCACGGGATGGGAGGAGTGTGGACAAACAAGAGAGACTGAGCGTGCAGTCTAGCAGCTACAGGGGAACTATTCCCTAAAAAACTGTTTTTATCTAGTCATGTCGTTTGAGTCGTGTTTGTGGGTACGTGTCCTGAACTCTATACTCTATGTCATATACATACATACAGTCATCTGAGCAAAAACTAAAGTGACACAAAGCACAAAGCCTTCTCTGAGGTTGTCTGTATGTAGTCATGTCGTTCTGAGTCGTGTTTGTGGGTACGTGTCCTGATTACTCTATACTCTATGTCATATACATACAGTCTAGCAACTAAAGTGGCACAAAGCCTTCTCTGAGGTTGTCTGTATGTAGTCATGTCATCTGAGTCGTGTTTGTGGGTACGTGATCCTGAAAACTCTATACTCTATGTCATATACATACAGTCTAGCAACTAAAGTGGCACAAAGCCTTCTCTGAGGTTGTCTGTATGTAGTCATGTCGTTTGAGTCGTGTTTGTGGGTACAGATCCTGATTAAACTCTATAATCCATGTCATATACATACAGTCTAGCAACTAAAGTGGCACAAAGCCTTCTCTGAGGTTGTCTGTATGTAGTCATGTCGTCTGAGTCGTGTTTGTGGGTACGTGTCCTGAACTCTATACTCTATGTCATATACATACAGTCTAGCAACTAAAGTGGCACAAAGCCTTCTCTGAGGTTGTCTGTATGTAGTCATGTCATCTGAGTCGTGTTTGTGGGTACGTGTCCTGAATAAACTCTATACTCTATGTCATATACATACAGTCTAGCAACTAAAGTGGCACAAAGCCTTCTCTGAGGTTGTCTGTATGTAGTCATGTCGTCTGAGTCGTGTTTGTGGGTACGTGTCCTGATTAAACTCTATACTCTATGTCATATACATACAGTCTAGCAACTAAAGTGACACAAAGCCTTCTCTGAGGTTGTCTGTATGTAGTCATGTCGTCTGAGTCGTGTTTGTGGGTACGGATCCTGATTAAACTCTATACTCTATGTCATATACATACAGTCTAGCAACTAAAGTGGCACAAAGCCTTCTCTGAGGTTGTCTGTATGTAGTCATGTCGTCTGAGTCGTGTTTGTGGGTACGGATCCTGGTTAAACTCTATACTCCATGTCATATACATACAGTCTAGCAACTAAAGTGGCACAAAGCCTTCTCTGAGGTTGTCTGTATGTAGTCATGTCGTCTGAGTCGTGTTTGTGGGTACGGATCCTGGTTAAACTCTATACTCCATGTCATATACATACAGTCTAGCAACTAAAGTGGCACAAAGCCTTCTCTGAGGTTGTCTGTATGTAGTCATGTCGTCTGAGTCGTGTTTGTGGGTACGGATCCTGGTTAAACTCTATACTCCATGTCATATACATACAGTCTAGCAACTAAAGTGGCACAAAGCCTTCTCTGAGGTTGTCTGTATGTAGTCATGTCGTCTGAGTCGTGTTTGTGGGTACGGATTCTGAATAAAATCTATACTCTATATCATATACATACAGTCTAGCAACTAAAGTGGCACAAAGCCTTCTCTGAGGCTGTCTGTATGTAGTCATGTCGTCTGAGTCGTGTTTGTGGGTACGGATTCTGAATAAAATCTATACTCCATGTCATATACATACAGTCTAGCAACTAAAGTGGCACAAAGCCTTCTCTGAGGCTGTCTGTATGTAGTCATGTCGTCTGAGTCGTGTTTGTGGGTACGGATCCTGGTTAAACTCTATACTCCATGTCATATACATACAGTCTAGCAACTAAAGTGGCACAAAGCCTTCTCTGAGGCTGTCTGTATGTAGTCATGTCGTCTGAGTCGTGCTCGTGGGTACGTGTCCTGAATAAACTGCGCGTTGCGACAATTTTCTCTTGTAAAACGTAATAGAATTCTCCTGGGTTATGAAATGAATGGTCTAAAGCCTAAAATTTTTATCTCGTTGTAAAGTAATAATGTATTTCCAATATTTTTAAAAATAAGCAAATATTTTCCTATGCCTAATTCTTAAACAGTTTAATACATAATATGTATTTCGGATCAATTAAAATCCTGTCTTAATATCAGTTGAACATTAATAATCAAACCAAAAGATAATTAAATAAAATTAAATATTTATTTCTTGTAAAATAATTCTTGCATTTTTTAGTATGTTAATTAATAAAATTCAACATTTGTTACACACATTTATGGATTTGAAAGACAACAACTAAAAACGATAAGTATCACAGCTTGTTGTTTACTTTTACAATTCGAATAAAAATTAACACTTAATTTTTTAAATTTGTAGGGATACATAAGAATGATCTTTATGTTATGTTCTTTCTTGCCATCCAAAATTAACGGCAAATAAAAATTACATGTATTATCCGATACAAAATAGAAATGATAAATATTTGGTTGATATTTATATTGACATACGATAGTGTGACCATAAGTAATTCAGAATGACTCCGCCTTTCGTAATTACCCATGAATTTTACTGAATATGCTAATTGGAGAGGAAAAATGTTGCCACAACATACTTTTAACTGGTATTCTTAGCTCATATTTTTAAATAAAACACAATTAAAAAGACCCCTTATTGTAATATGTAATATTACACATGTAAACATGAATTGGCCCTGAGAAAATTATTTTAAATAGTTGTGCTATAAGTTATTTAGCAAAAAGTAAGTGACAGTAATTTAGCTTGCTCAATTTATAAGTGTAGTCTATATTATGATCTTTCCAGGTTAAAAAAAATTAAAGTAGTGAGATATTTCAGTTATACAATTACTAAGATATTTATTAACCTAAAGTAAGGTTCGCGACCCCGGTAATAACATTATCAGCACAGGTGTTGATTAGGCGTGGAAAAGCATTAAACTACGTTCATTCGCTGCTGATATCCTCTGCCTTATCGTGATCCGGTCTGTTGTAAATTCAGGTAATTTAGGTATAAGTAGGATAATTAAATTTGTCAGGTAATCTTTCATCAGTTGTAATTTTTTATAATCTTTCTATGTTGTGTAACTGAGACGTTTTCATATGCAAGGGGAACTGAGCCAATCCGGTATTACACATTTTCAGTGCAATATTCTTATACTTGTCCTGATTACCTCACATCAATAATGTGAAACATGTAATTTGGAAGCAAATGTAAACTACTCAGCCGTAATACACTGACTGTGACTGTGACGAATGAACACCGTTATATGCAAGTTTCTCTACAGTTTTTTCATTGCGATATACATTACAAAATGAATGGCAATCGTCAGAATTAGTTGGTTAAAATTGTAACAGACGCACAACATTTATAGTACCAGTCATACATACTGTTTATGATCTCATGCCTACACATTACTGTCAATATTCACAAACAGCACCGGTTGTCATTTTACTGATTGTGCGGTCACCCAATCGTATGCGATAAACTCGTCAGTTCTATATTTACTTTGGACGATCAAAAGCGTTTCAAATGAGATTTTAACGCCTTGGGCGTAGGGGTGTGTTCGTAAACCCCCGTCCTGTGTATCCCAATTCGGTAGGTGTGCTTCTTCTGGCAGAGTAAACAGTTTAAACTTGTTAAAATCTTCTTTTAAAGATTCTCTAAACTTCAGTTCTGCTATTATCCGTATAACTTGCTTTTTGTATTTTAAAAACTGACCTATTGTGCTGCCCCTTGCCCCCCCCCCCCCCAAAGCACCAAACAGTTGGTAAGGTGTGGGTAATCAGGCCGTGATATGCCGTCTTCAGAACCTGAACAAGGCAGTACGTGGGCAAACACCTTAACAAATAAACGCCCGAGGGCACTATGGAGCAAAAATGGTCAATATCAGCTTTCAACGCCAACCCCTAAAAGTCTAAGAATATTCCAAGGGATTTATAACAATCGACTTCATCTATCATAGTATCTTCCAATAAGAAGGCTGGCTCGTCATTAGAATCTCCTACTCGGAAAGGCAAAATATTTAATTTCGAAGAGTTAACTGTGAGATTGAGGCTATTAAAATGTTGGGCACTATTGTTAATGCCAATAAAATATTGTTGTTTCAGGATAGTTTTTAATTTGTTGCTGAAATAGAGCGTCGTTCATCAGAGTACTGTACAAGTCTTCGCTGAAGATCCCTACTCATTTACTCCACATCTTAGGTTTTTCAAGTAATTTCACTGATTCATTGGATTAATGTCTCACAATATGCGTTTAGCATTTTTAATAAACAATACTGACATTTAATTAATATCGTTTGATTTTGTGGCTGGGAGCAGCTGGATGTATGGGTGATATTGCTAGACACGCATCACGGTTTAACCAACGAATTATAATAGTTCGTTGGGTTTAATACATCCATTGGGTTGGACGCACACTGATACTAGCCCACTGTTGTAAAGTTACTACCTGACTCGTGTCTCAGTGAAGTTGTTAACAACATGTAATATAACACTGTAGATGTATCATATTTTAATGAATACGTGATTATTTGTATATTGCATTAATATTTCTCTATTCATGATAACGAAAAATGAAAATTCATCCTATGTGATGATTAATGTAATGATATTAACAATCTACTAGTTATTGTTATTTTGTGGTAAAATTTTACGGACAAAGTTGGAATAATATTTAAAACGGTTTGTAATGTTAAAATAGTGGACACTAGAGTGCTATTTTAACTCTTATCTGTCTTTCTTACAGTACAACGTGGTACGTATGAGTAAATGTAGGATACTAATTGTGCATTATTCCTTTACAGTACAGAAGGCAACGTTGGTGTGTTATATGTGAGACAAAAGTGTCTGAATGATATACTAGCATTTCACAACACACAGGGATGGAATACTGTAGTGGATTATTATAAAATCTGCAGTGATTATTTTAATAGATTAATTAACAAAGTACCCACCCGAGGGATATTTATTATTTAAGCGCCACCAGAGATCCATAGCCAGTTCTATCAAGCACAACCGTACTGTTGAATATTGTTGTTTCAGAGAGGGGAGCGTGGTTGTGGATGGAGAGGAGTAGCAATGACGTCACTGCAATAACTTGTAACCTTTGGTGGCTGCCTACTCCAGCTTGGGGAACTAGCCACTTAATCATTCTCTTGACTGATCATATTTAAACTTGTTCATAACTCACTGAATTCAACACGATAAGTTTCGCTCCGTCTAAAAGTAACAGTATAACAGTAGATAGTTATCCTATAACAGTTAGTTAACAGTTGACTTTCTGTTTCATCTTAAAATGATTTATTTCATTGCTAACACAATTACTAACGATTATATCTGTTAAAGAGTTCCAAGAAGAATATATAGTTGAAATCTTGCGTGGCAATATTTTCATCCATTACACGGGAGACATCCATCGTAATAATAATAGATTGTTGAGACTGTGTTCTCCCCACTCTTGCGCGGTCCAAGAGTTCCTTTAAGCTCGTTTTAGATAAATAACTAAAAACTCCTTTATTTATCCAGCGTACTTTTAAACATACTTTCAAACAGCTTTTTTAAATCTACGTGTCCAGTAAACTATAAATAAATACATATAAATGAAACAAAATTTAACTTAAAAGATACAGATATTAATCTACTAATTAATAAAGATATTATTAGTATTATAAGTGGAAAAAAAGAATAACAATTTATATTATTCTTGCTTAAGGCGTATAATTTCCTCGAGTGTATCTCTTAACGTCTTAAGTTTTCACGAGAAACTACACTTTGGACTTGAAGGGGGGGAGTTATTAAACGATTTGGGACCGAAGACGAAAAGCGCTTCCTCCCGATCTCAAGCTTTACTTTGGGATAATGGAGAGTACAGTTCTGTCGGGTGATACGTTCGGAGATTTCCTCGCGCCATGAGAGTCTCCCGCTTAAGTGCTGTCAGAATAAGAGCTTTATGAATCATGCAACATGTCAGCATTCTGTATACAACTTCCATGGGCAGCAATTTTGGCATCCTTGCGAAAGGAGGTTACATGGTTAAAGCGTTGAAAACTGAAAATGAACCTTATCGCTGAGTTTTGAAGTATTCGAAATATATTGATGTCCTCCCTTGAGATGCTGGTTCCGTATTCAGTAGCAAAGAACTGACAGACATAACGAATGCATGAGCTGAAGCTTTGCAATCTCAGGCAACAGCGCTCTGAATCTATAAAGGTCCCTTAACTTGCCAAGAGCACGTTGAGAAACGTAGGTGGCATTGTCGCAAAACGTAAGATTACAGTCAGGGACGACATCTAGGTCTTCACTTTATCGCAAACGGTCAAGCCTCGCCACAACCGCAATCTCACTCTAGTCGAGGGTCCGCATCAGAGCGTGGGGGAAACACATTTGCTTGGGGACTGTGCATTTGCTCGCGTTGAATTTGAGGAAAAATACCACTTTTATATACTAGTGGAGGATTATACAAGATTTATTCAATTATTTTTGTCTCACATTTTGGTGAAGACAGACACAATTTTTAACACCTTGGTCAGCGTTGTCAACAGTCAGGCCTCTGTTTTCAACGCAAACGATTTTTTTCTGATAAACATAATATTTCTAGGGCATAGGTTTAAAACAATTTTAAACTGTTTTTTATCCTCAGCTATTCAATAATTTAGAAAATATTTGAAATAAATAAACGTGTATCAAAGGAGATTCAGTGTCAGTTCGAGATTCTAGTTGTGGTGTGGGGTCGATGAGGTTACATTAACCTCTGAAATCACTTTCCAATATTGAACATGAAACCTGTCCCGCGAGTTTAATCACGGCAGCTGAAATATCTTTAGTCTTTTATTTAAAGTTATTTTTTTCTTATTATTGAATAGTACACTTTCTTATCAATAGATATTCTTTGTATAACTCGTAATTCAATAATATTATTATTAAACAAGAATGAGGGACAGTGTTTTTTTGTAAGCGTTGAAGTTTAATATATATATATATATATATATATATATATATATATATATATATATATATTATCACATTACTTCTGATTTCTATATACCAAACAGTTCTTGTAATATAGTGAAGACAGACCAAAGACATCACTGCAAGCTGTTATTCAGAGTTGTAAATGTTGGGGTAACAATTCTACAAATCCCCACATCAGGTTTCTTTTTGTACATTAAAGGGCATAAATTTAGTCAATATTTATAAATCCACATATATTTCATACGTTTGAATTGTTTTTAAATAAGAAATAATGTATCGAAGAACGATGTCGATTGTGAGATACATGTTAAGCCATAGGATGTGGGTGGTTAGATTAATCCCTGAAATTACTTTCCGATATTGAACATCAAACCTGGTCCACCAGAAGTTTCATATCGGCCAAGCAATCTCTCTTGTTTTTACATTATGTTTCTATCTCTGACATTATACTTTTCAATTAATAGTTACTTTTTGAACAAGTAAACGTTTATGTGTTAGTAGGGGGTTAAATTGGCGTTACTTTAACAATACAATTTCTGAAATTCTTACCAATCTGTACAAGTAAAAAAATATACTTTGTTAGGAATAATAATTTTGTTCAAGTGTTAGCATGTTGATGCAAAGTGCTCTTTATATCTCGTTGTTTTATATATTTCCCAAAATAAACAGGTGTTATGTATTAAAGTACTTCATGCCTTGTTAAGTTATTTTATAGAATTCCCAATTTTACTCGAGCATAACTGTAAAATATGAAAACTCTTTTCTTTGTTGATTAATTATGTTAGTTTTGGTTAGAAAATGAAATTTTGAGATCAAATATTTATTTCTTAGTTACAACACGTTTACTTAGGCTAGGTTATGTTGGTCGTCTAACATTAAATCTGAAATATTTTCATTTTAAGTTATAATACCTTGAACTTTACATATTACCTCAAAATTATTTAGGATGTTTTAATGCCCAAATCCTATACACAAGTACAGGCATTCACAAAAAACTGAAATACATTATTTTATTTCATGCTTTGTCCAAAACTAGCAGTAAACCTGCTAATGTATCATTTTGTTTATATTATCTACTTGAGAGTGTGTGGTGAATTTTAAACAAGTTGGGAACAAAACAGGTCCTAAAGAAAGCTGTGTAATTTAACATGCTATGTGTTGCTGTAGATTGTGTAGAGTCACAGAGAATTTGTTAAGAATGATCCCATTGTAAGGTATTGTGCTACTGCTGGAGACAAATTTCCATTCTAGCTTTTGACCATGAGGTCGTCCTCGTAATTCAGTGGACTAAAATGACAACAGGATTGTCAGGATTACTTCAAGAGTGTCATGTTTGATTTAGCAAGGGGTTGCATTCAGCCACTATAGCAAAGTACGTTTATACCCAGGACTACCGTAAGAGTTAAATGCAATAGGTAAAACATGGATTAAATAAATAGTTAATTTAAAGGAAGTAACATATATAGTAAATAAGCGTTTCATAGTTTTAGTAATATAGTTCTGTATAATTCATTTTTGTAAAACATTTATTTTATTGTTATAAAGTATTTATATTATTGTGTTTCCTAATCTAGATTTTTCCATGCGTAATGATGTTATGGATGTTTCTGTTGGAGGCATAAATAAAATGACATATGATGGCATTTTTATGCAAATAAAAGGTAGCATATGTATTTACTAAACCGTCAGTAATGTATTACTACGATATAAATTCCTGTCGTATGAATAAAATGATATCGATTTGTTTTAAATAATCTATAAACAAAAACACCGTACTGTAATATGTTAGACAATGATTTAGACTATGCTATAAAGAGATGTGTGAAACTATCTAGTAACGATTGCGTCATATGTATTTGACCTTCTGACCTTTTAGAAAGTTTGATTTTGTTCTGTATGAAGAATTTTGGACTGGATAAAAATAACATCTTTCTATAAAATATAATTCATTGAATAAAACTTTTTTTAAACTAGAGCGTCAAAATGTCATAAAATAATAATAATATTATGCATATTCCCATTAAAATGTATTCCTTTCTAAAATAATAACAGTATTAACCTATCTTAAGTATAATTGATTATTGAATAATAGTGAGTTTGAAATAAGACAGTGGTGGAGAAAAAAAGGGAAAAAATTGTTTTAGTTTACTATGGATAAATTAATTTTATTCATACCTTCTTCTTCATACGCTTTTTAAGGTTCTGAATATTTTATTGCATAATACTCTATAATAGAACAACTATAACCAGGCAACTGTATTTTAACTTCAGTAATTGAAAAGTAGTTTAAGTCTAATTAAGTTTAAAAGTGATTTTGTTTGTATAGACGTGGAAGAAACGTGATATGTAGAATATGATGTAAAATTGTTGCCAAGTTACAATCTCTTAATAGCAGCACTTTCTTTTATTATCTACAATCATTTTCTACATTGAAAATAAAAATGTATCAATGAATTTGTAATAATAAATATTACATAATTGATCTTTAAATAAAAAGATAGTTTGACAAAAATGTGTGACATATAAAGTAGACGCACCGTAGACCAATGCCAATAGCGCAGTGTCGCAGGTACAACGATTATCGCAAGATTACCAGATCAAGCAACGTCGAGCGTGGCTGCAGCTTGGATGGGTGACCTCTGAGCTATCCCGCCCTTGCAAGCAGTCCGTCTGCCCGGCCATTGGTGGTGGTTCGGAAGTCAACTTTAACCAATTGGTTCCCAGGTCAAGTATTAGAGAGGGCCTCTTAACCCTAACTTTGCCTGGTAAAATAAGGTTTGAAAAGAGTAGTGAAGGGAGATTCCTTCCGAAACCCCCTAGATTACTCTCATTCTGGTTTTTTGGAACAGCCATTCTGTTGCAGTTCATTTCACTATTGAAGCTCACACAGAAAGATATCCCTGCGCACTAAACGTTGGTTGGATATCATCAAGTTTATGAATATTCACTACTAAAGATTCCTTCAGAAACCCTCTAGATTGCTTTCATTCCGGTTTTTTTGCAACAGCCGATCTGTTGCAGTTCATTTCACTATTGAAACTCACACAGAAAGATATTCCTGCGCACTAAACGTTGGTTGAATATTATTAAGTTTATGAATATTCACTACTAAAGATTCCTTCCGAACCCCCCTAGATTGCTTTCATTCCGGTTTTTTTGCAACAGCTGTTCTGTTGCAGTTCATTTCACTATTGAAACTCACAAAGAAAGATATCCCTGCGCACTAAACGTTGGTTGGATATCATTAAGTTTATGAATATTCACTACCATACTGATTCAGTAATATAACACTATAACAATAAATGTAAATAAGTGCTTGATAAGATAGCATTAATAATTTATTGTGTGATTTGATTGTATTATCTATTTATTTGAAACATTACACGAAATGTAATTAAATATTTGTATAATTTCCGATTAAATCCATTTGTAATTTTATTATTGGAAGTAATTTTTACAATATGGACAAAATATAATGTGCGTTTAATGTTAAATATCAAGGCATCACGAATTGTCGTTACTCACATGTTAGAGTAATATAATCATGCCTACGTTTTAAATTTCTTATTCAAGATGGATAAATTTTAAGTTTAGCAGGATTCGAGGTATACGATAAGTATATTAAGGATACAAAGTACACATTATACAAATACAGGATACATAATTAAAAAAGTATAACAATACGTTTCGAGGATGATATTAACCCTAACTTCAGATGTCAAACACCTAATATATAATAAGCTTTTAAACTAAATAGTGTTAAAATGTACCACCACTGGTGTTTTAACGGATAACTGAATGGTACACGAAGTTAAGACTGGACAGTGACGTCATTGTCACAAACAGCACGCCACGCCCACTAGTTGTGTTCCTGGGCTCTGTGCAATGACATCGCTTGGATTCATTTCCCCGTTTTGAATTTAAGCAGCATTCTTCTTTTTACCAAAATTTCGCAGTTTCGATAAAAGATAGCACAAAGCTTTAAAAGTATAACTTGTTATTATTAAGGGAAACACGTTTGTTCCTACAAATTTTATTTATGTTTGTGGTTGTATTAGGATTGGATGAGTGGTAATAATTTAGGAAATAGATAGTTTTTCAACTACAGGACAGCTACTATGTTTGGGCTTAGTATTGCAAAATCTGTTTCAGAATTCTTTGAACTTTACTACAAATATTCTTATTAAACTTGAGATTAGACATGTATGTTCAAACTGAAATTGGGATAAGTTAGTAATTTATTTTTAGATTTCGAAACGCAAAATGCAACGTTTTCTATAACACTTATTTTTACAAACTAGTACTTTTAATTGATATTTAAATTGCTGCCATTTCAAATTTAATTAAATAAAATTATTAGCTTTATTTGTAACTTCTATCAATTTTAAAATGTTTAATAAAATTTCAATAAAATTTTGTGATTAGTTTTAAAGACATAATAATTAAGTAAAAACACATAGATAAAAATACATGGAAAACGAAAAGAGATATACCAATGGTTGTAATTTTGTTTCTGACTCTTCTTGGCCATTACTTAAATTTGAAGTGGGACTTTTTAAACAAAACTGCCATGCCACCTTCGCCATGCCACCTTCGCCATGCAGTCTAGCAGCTGCAGTGTAACTAATCCTCAACTGCTGTTGTCTGTATGTAGTTCCGTTGCCTTAGTCTTGCTCGTGTGATACGTGTCCTGAATATATCGTCCTCCGTCGGAAATGTTTCTCCAGGACAACTTAATGGACTTTGACTAGTTCATGAAATGAATGGCCAAAGTTTATTACGTGTGTCTTGTTGGAAATTAAACTTTCACTATTAGGATGAACTCGGTATTTGCGTCGCAGAACTATTAAGCAATAACGCAGTATTGCAGTAAAATCAAGTTGCTATATTTTTAAATAAATGTAAGACATGTACGAACAAAATTTTGTATGAAATAATACTATAGAAACCATAAATAATGTTATCAATATTTTATGAAATAACGAGGAACTGATACAATTGTTTGAGAAAATGAGTAAATATATGTATTTATGTTGTTTGTAAGTAGTATTAAAATATATTTATTGATCAGTATAGCCTAGATACAGTTACATTGTATTTTTAACACTCTATTTGTCTTATAATTCTTAAAATTTAGCTGGTAGTAATTACGATGATCTTGTAATTAAAGTTATAATACAGCTACATTGAATTTCACTCTATTAAACAAAAAAAACTTTATGCTCTTATTTTGGTTGTACTATATTACTAGACGTTTAAATTTAAAGGTATAACTGATAAATATTCAGAAGTCTTTGAGTTTTCTTGATAAATGTGGAAATTGTTAATACTTAAACGTTCTAGACTTTCCTGAATAATGTTATGAACACAATATCGAAATACATAACAACGGTTTGGACTAGACATGATTACATCTCTAATTTTCAATAATTTCACGCTATAGAATTGTATTACGAGTACAAGCTTGTGCTGTACAACACATGCGATGAGTATACATTTGTCGCGTGTATAGAGGTTTGGACTAGACATGATTACATCTCTAATTTTCAATAATTTCACGCTATAGAATTGTACTACGAGTACAAGCTTGTGCTGTACAACACATGCGATGAGTATACATTTGTCGCGTGTATAGAGGTTTGGACTAGACATGATTACATCTCTAATTTTCAATAATTTCACGCTATAGAATTGTACTACGAGTACAAGCTTGTGCTGTACAACACATGCGATGAGTATACATTTGTCGCGTGTATAGAGGTTTGGACTAGACATGATTACATCTCTAATTTTCAATAATTTCACGCTATAGAATTGTATTACGAGTACAAGCTTGTGCTGTACAACACATGCGATGAGTATACATTTGTCGCGTGTATAGAGGTTTGGACTAGACATGATTACATCTCTAATTTTCAATAATTTCCACGCTATAGAATTGTATTACGAGTACAAGCTTGTGCTGTACAACACATGCGATGAGTATACATTTGTCGCGTGTATAGAGGTTTGGACTAGACATGATTACATCTCTAATTTTCAATAATTTCACGCTATAGAATTGTACTACGAGTACAAGCTTGTGCTGTACAACACATGCGATGAGTATACATTTGTCGCGTGTATAGAGGTTTGGACTAGACATGATTACATCTCTAATTTTCAATAATTTCACGCTATAGAATTGTACTACGAGTACAAGCTTGTGCTGTACAACACATGCGATGAGTATACATTTGTCGCGTGTATAGAGGTTTGGACTAGACATGATTACATCTCTAATTTTCAATAATTTCACGCTATAGAATTGTATTACGAGTACAAGCTTGTGCTGTACAACACATGCGATGAGTATACATTTGTCGCGTGTATAGAGGTTTGGACTAGACATGATTACATCTCTAATTTTCAATAATTTCACGCTATAGAATTGTACTACGAGTACAAGCTTGTGCTGTACAACACATGCGATGAGTATACATTTGTCGCGTGTATAGAGGTTTGGACTAGACATGATTACATCTCTAATTTTCAATAATTTCACGCTATAGAATTGTACTACGAGTACAAGCTTGTGCTGTACAACACATGCGATGAGTATACATTTGTCGCGTGTATAGAGGTTTGGACTAGACATGATTACATCTCTAATTTTCAATAATTTCACGCTATAGAATTGTATTACGAGTACAAGCTTGTGCTGTACAACACATGCGATGAGTATACATTTGTCGCGTGTATAGAGGTTTGGACTAGACATGATTACATCTCTAATTTTCAATAATTTCACGCTATAGAATTGTACTACGAGTACAAGCTTGTGCTGTACAACACATGCGATGAGTATACATTTGTCGCGTGTATAGAGGTTTGGACTAGACATGATTACATCTCTAATTTTCAATAATTTCACGCTATAGAATTGTATTACGAGTACAAGCTTGTGCTGTACAACACATGCGATGAGTATACATTTGTCGCGTGTATAGAGGTTTGGACTAGACATGATTACATCTCTAATTTTCAATAATTTCACGCTATAGAATTGTACTACGAGTACAAGCTTGTGCTGTACAACACATGCGATGAGTATACATTTGTCGCGTGTATAGAGGTTTGGACTAGACATGATTACATCTCTAATTTTCAATAATTTCACGCTATAGAATTGTACTACGAGTACAAGCTTGTGCTGTACAACACATGCGATGAGTATACATTTGTCGCGTGTATAGAGGTTTGGACTAGACATGATTACATCTCTAATTTTCAATAATTTCACGCTATAGAATTGTACTACGAGTACAAGCTTGTGCTGTACAAACACATGCGATGAGTATACATTTGTCGCGTGTATAGAGGTTTGGACTAGACATGATTACATCTCTAATTTTCAATAATTTCACGCTATAGAATTGTATTACGAGTACAAGCTTGTGCTGTACAACACATGCGATGAGTATACATTTGTCGCGTGTATAGAGGTTTGGACTAGACATGATTACATCTCTAATTTTCAATAATTTCACGCTATAGAATTGTACTACGAGTACAAGCTTGTGCTGTACAACACATGCGATGAGTATACATTTGTCGCGTGTATAGAGGTTTGGACTAGACATGATTACATCTCTAATTTTCAATAATTTCACGCTATAGAATTGTACTACGAGTACAAGCTTGTGCTGTACAACACATGCGATGAGTATACATTTGTCGCGTGTATAGAGGTTTGGACTAGACATGATTACATCTCTAATTTTCAATAATTTCACGCTATAGAATTGTACTACGAGTACAAGCTTGTGCTGTACAACACATGCGATGAGTATACATTTGTCGCGTGTATAGAGGTTTGGACTAGACATGATTACATCTCTAATTTTCAATAATTTTCACGCTATAGAATTGTATTACGAGTACAAGCTTGTGCTGTACAACACATGCGATGAGTATACATTTGTCGCGTGTATAGAGGTTTGGACTAGACATGATTACATCTCTAATTTTCAATAATTTCACGCTATAGAATTGTATTACGAGTACAAGCTTGTGCTGTACAACACATGCGATGAGTATACATTTGTCGCGTGTATAGAGGTTTGGACTAGACATGATTACATCTCTAATTTTCAATAATTTCACGCTATAGAATTGTACTACGAGTACAAGCTTGTGCTGTACAACACATGCGATGAGTATACATTTGTCGCGTGTATAGAGGTTTGGACTAGACATGATTACATCTCTAATTTTCAATAATTTCACGCTATAGAATTGTACTACGAGTACAAGCTTGTGCTGTACAACACATGCGATGAGTATACATTTGTCGCGTGTATAGAGGTTTGGACTAGACATGATTACATCTCTAATTTTCAATAATTTCACGCTATAGAATTGTACTACGAGTACAAGCTTGTGCTGTACAACACATGCGATGAGTATACATTTGTCGCGTGTATAGAGGTTTGGACTAGACATGATTACATCTCTAATTTTCAATAATTTCACGCTATAGAATTGTATTACGAGTACAAGCTTGTGCTGTACAACACATGCGATGAGTATACATTTGTCGCGTGTATAGAGGTTTGGAACTAGACATGATTACATCTCTAATTTTCAATAATTTCACGCTATAGAATTGTACTACGAGTACAAGCTTGTGCTGTACAACACATGCGATGAGTATACATTTGTCGCGTGTATAGAGGTTTGGACTAGACATGATTACATCTCTAATTTTCAATAATTTCACGCTATAGAATTGTATTACGAGTACAAGCTTGTGCTGTACAACACATGCGATGAGTATACATTTGTCGCGTGTATAGAGGTTTGGACTAGACATGATTACATCTCTAATTTTCAATAATTTCACGCTATAGAATTGTATTACGAGTACAAGCTTGTGCTGTACAACACATGCGATGAGTATACATTTGTCGCGTGTATAGAGGTTTGGACTAGACATGATTACATCTCTAATTTTCAATAATTTCACGCTATAGAATTGTATTACGAGTACAAGCTTGTGCTGTACAACACATGCGATGAGTATACATTTGTCGCGTGTATAGATGTTTTCCCAATTTTGCTCTCAAAATGTTGCATTTTTAATAACTAAATTTTAAGTCTTTTGTAATGCCTTCAAACTTCGTGCCAAATGAATGTAGTGAAATGAAATTTCTAGTGAAAGTACTCTGTTATATACATAGATATTTTTTGTTATTAATTACCCTAATTGTTAAAAATATTTTACATTAAAATCGTCTTCACTTATACCTAAACAATTTGTGAGTTATATACTCTTTATATGAAATTGAAAGATATTTGCATATAATAATTTGAACAATTACTTTACTGAATAACTTATTTTCACATAATTTTGATATGACACCTACGAATTTCAGCACTATTTATAATATTTATATAGCAATAAAAAAATAAAATATCTCTGAAAATATCATTACTTACACCAAATTTATGATCAGAATTATTTTCTTTAACAATCACTAATTTTTCACTATTTCAGAGCATAACAAGGAATTTCGGTTGGACCCATATTTTCTTATAGTATTATGTGAAAATCAATAACAGAATAAAATATAATATCCTGAATCATGAGTTTAATTATTATTTACACTTTTTTAGCGAGATATATGAAATTTGTACGTAAGTTTAAAGATGCTTTCAACATACATGCTTTGATGAGATGATTTGATGGCATTCATATGAATGCATTATTTACTTTTCAATTACAATTTTCTGAACAAAAACTCCATTTACCAAAAATTTTTCATTATCGAAGCGAGATAATCAGATCTTTGATACAGCTCAAGAGGGAACAAACTAAAAAAAAGAAGATCGTGTTGGCAGTTTAAAATTTTGATCCTAAATAAATGGCTAGAAAACAAAGCCGATATTCTATCATGGTAATCAAAATAAAAGCGTAAATTGGGCTTTTAAAGTTATTCTGAAGTGCTGAAGAAGTTGTTTGATAATAAGTTAGATGTTTCAGTTATAAAACGTAGCCTTTAGTTATTTAGATTGATTAAAAGTCAATCAATCAATTTATTCGCATAATATGAAATTTACAATTTTTATATTGTTATGTTGTATGTTTTGATATCATCAAAAACTATACAATAATATATAACACTCATAAAAATAATTTCTAGTAGAATAATAAAGATGATGAATTATAAACTAGTCAGATGCTAATGCCTTCCCATGAGCTCATAAGCGGGCTCTAAAATCATTTAAATAGTACTAAGAGATTGACTGCCCTAAAATAAGATTCGTGATTCATAAGTGCAGAACGTAATGCGATCAACAGAGGTGTGAGTGTTCACTAAAAGGCGTGGATAAGCATATACTATAACAGACTGTATTCGCTGTTGGAATTCTGTGATACTCATAACTATGTAATATAACTGTTTGTTATTGGTTAAGAAATATGGACACTTACACTTTTAAGATATATGAAATAGCTTTTGTATTAGACGAATATTAATACCTTCTTAATTTGTTATATACAAATTGCAACATTATTTTTTGTGTGAAAAAGTATCAAACTGTATAAAATCACGTATATTTTAAACAGTTTCTTATTTTATGATGAAGAGCAATTGAGAGTTATGTAACTAATGTCTTCTTCTTACTTGTGCAGGGTAGTAAAGATTTCATATCTCTTACAATACAAAGGGATTTTTATGCTTTATGTTCCAATTATTTTTAATGCATATCATTTGAAAAAACAATAGTAATAATTTCTCGCTCAAGTTTGATGCACCAGTTAAGCTGCTTACAATGTAAAAATCGAACGAAAAGCCGTCTTCCTTAATGCAAAGTGTTGTAATGGCGCGTAGGATATTAGTTTTGTACTATTCCTTTAACGTGAAGGGAATTTCAGCAATGCTAGTATTTTTAGTTCATATATCTCATTTAAAAGATATCTAGGAACATTTTTCATAATGCAATAGTTGGTGTATTTCATGATGCGATATGCGCCATCACGTAATTTCTAAAAGGACGTAAAGATTTAAGGTTTAAAGTAGGTCGTGGGCAGAGCAGGTAGTGCTGGTGTGGCATTAAACCCACAGCAGACATTATAGGTGCCACAAAAGTGTCTGAATGAAATACGAGCTTTTAAATAACACTCGGATTTTAACCGCTTTCTTGGAATTTACTACACTGTCGGCAACGCGAGTTAAAAAAAGTAAAACTCTTAAATAAACTATTATAAATAAATGAGAACATACAGTGAAAAGAGCATAGATAAGTGTTAATAAGTAGGCTACATATACATAGTCAACAAAATGAGCTGAAATTAGGAAAATAAAAACGGGAAAAAACTTGGAAGAGAACCTAGAGATTTGTCAATAATATGAGCGTACAAAATACTGCTATAAAGAAAATTTTAATTATTTATGAATATTATTAATTTAATATTATTTATAAATAAAATACGTTATGAAGTAACACAATTGCCTTATTGCAAAACAATAAAACTATAGTTAAGATTTCCCCATTCCTTTAAAGATAATTAAAAAATACAGCTTTACCTATTATATACATTCCCCTCTTTATTTACCCAAACAATTAAATGCCATTTTATTACTACGGCCACGTCCATCTAGCGTGATCTTCATTATAGTTTACTAACTATCGGATGGCCGGACAGACGTATCAAGAAGTTGAGAAGTAACTGGCTTTCGGACATTATCTAACACAATTTCCATCTGTGACCGTTGTGTTCTTCAGAAGAAATAAATTTTGCACTATTATCTGATACAAAATGATACTTTTCATGAGACCATTAAGGAGTAATCGTGTTTGAAAATCTTTGAGTTATGATCAACGTACTATGGATGAGGCGCAGAGATTACTAAGTCTAGCTCTGAGGCGAATACTCTGGATGGGTGAGCATGGACTGTCTTTGGCCACCGAGAAGACAGAGATCGTGCTTCTCACCAGGAGGAGGATAGATCCCGTCGTGCAGCTAAACGTCAACACGGAGCTCATCGATACCAAACGCTGCGTCAAGTATCTAGGAGTGAGAATGGATTCCCGTATGACATTCTGGGACCAGATCGCCTGTGTTGTGGCCAATCTGAGTAGGCTCATGACCAACGTCGGTGGACCCGCAGAGGCTAAGCGCCGAGTCCTCATGTCCGTGACGAACTCGGTTATCCACTACGGTTGCGAGATATGGGCGGATGCCTTGCGGCAGAAGCGGTACAGGGAGAAGGACCTAGCGGTGCAGAGGAGAGGAGCTCTCCGGATTTCATCTGCCTATCGTACCGTTTCGGAGCCGGCCGTCCTTGTGATTGCGGGGGTAATTCCCATCGATCTTCTTGCTCTTGAGCGGAAGCGTGTCTACGATGGGAATGGCACTGTCAGCCGTGCTGCTGCCCGTTCGCACATAAGGGATGAGAGGCAAACTCGATGGGAGACGGAGAGACGAGGACGTTGGTCTTTTAGGCTCATAGGTGATCTGAGGGGATGGACCGAAAGAGAGCATGGAGAGGTATACTTCTACCTTACCCAGCTTCTCACTGGGCACGGTTGTTTCGGCTTCTACATTAACAGAATGGGAACAGAATTGGGAAGGTCCCGAGTCCGGAATGCCAGTACGGGGATTCGGATGCGGACGATGACCTGCACATCTTCTTCAAATGTAGAAGTTGGGAAACGGCTGGAGGCTGGAGGCAGCTATCGGGCGTGTTTCGCCGGAGACTCTTATAGAAGAGATGTTATCCAGTCCCGAATCGTGGAGCGCTGTCGCTGCGTTCTGCAAGAGGGTGCTAAGGCAAAAAAGAAGAGAGCAGCTATAAAGCACCAGAATAGCTCATGCCGGTGGATTTTAGAATGAAGTAATGCCCATTGGGCGAACGATGGCACCCTCTTGAAGTAGTGGCAGAGATGCGTTCCCGAGAGGGTTTCCAACGCCTGGACCAGTAGGTTTTTAGTGGGTGAGAGTCCCACACACCAGGGCGAACATCTTTCCTTGACGGTGCATAATGCATTTTCCTATCGTAAAAAAGAAACTATCCACGTCTGTGATCAACGTACTACCCACGTCTGTGATCAACGTACTACCCACGTTTGTGATCAACGTACTACCCACGTTTGTGATCTACGTACTACCCACGCTTGTGATCTACGTACTACCCACGTTTGTGATCAACATACTACCCACGTTTGTGATCAACGTACTACCCACGTTTGTGATCTACGTACTACCCACGTTTGTGATCTACGTACTACTCACGTTTGTGATCTACGTACTACCTAGGTTTGTGATCTACGTACTAGCCATGTATGTTGTCTACGTACTAGCCATGTATGTTGTCTACGTACTATTCACGTTCGTGATCTACGTACTACCCACGTTTGTGAAAAACGTACTACCCAAGTTTGTGATCTACGTACTACTCACGTTTGTGATCTACGTACTACCCACGTTTGTGATCTACGTACTACCTAGGTTTGTGATCTACGTACTAGCCATGTATGTGGTCTACGTACTATTCACGTTCGTGATATATGTACTACCCACGTTTGTGAACAACGTACTACCCAAGTTTGTGATCTACGTACTACACACGTTTGTTAACAATGTACTACCCAAGTTTTTGATGTAGGTCACAGTCAGCATTAGTCCAGCTTCCTATACTGACCTATACTTAAGAACAGTTTAGGAGTTGTAATATGCTGATAGTTGCCTGTAGGAATATTGGTTCTACTACTTGAGGTATAAAAATAAAAAATAATCATTTATATTAATCCTGTCTAAACAGTTATGTTGATCGATGATTATTTGAGCATTTTATTAAGTTTAGATAACGCTCAGCCAAATAATATATACTGATGATTAATATGTTATTTCAGGTTAAAAAACTCTTGAGAGCACAAGTTTAGTACAAATTAATTTCAATAAATTATCTTTAATCGATAGAGTTTTATTCATATAAAAATTTTAAATAATAACAATGTTTAACGAAGAACAATGAAAATTCCAAGGTTCTCGTTGCGGTATGTAAGGGGGACGGGGTGGTTACATTAATCCCTGAAATTACTTTCCGATATTCAACATCAAGCTTGACCCACGCAAACATCTCATCAAGGCCTTCAACATCTTTTCTGTTTTGTGAATGGGTTTTGTCTTTAATAATATAATTGCAAGTTTATATCAAACTTAATTACTGCAAAACTTATAAGTTCAGTATAATAAAAAAACATGAAATTTGTATTAAATTTGTAACGTATTTAGGTACATTTGATCGGTATAACTAAAAGCTAAAAATGAGTTAACGTAAAATGATTGGTATGGTTTGCTACTTCTTACATGTTCCTCAATGTGGTCAGAGTGTGGAATTAGTTAGTTCTGCTGTCAGGGAAGCCAGTCATTAATTAGATTTTTTAACTTTAAATTACTTTTTTAAAGAGCTCCTCATATCTTCTCGTACTAAAAATCCATTTTCATGCACTAATAAACTTTAAAGTGTCATATATTTTATTTGCGTCTGTTTGCGACTTTATATTTTTAATAATTTATTCAGGCAGCAGAATATCCTTGTAAAACCAAATATCTTGTAGATGTATGGTTAAAAAGCGAGAACAAAAATTAACCAGTATTGCGGAGAAAATTAGTTCACTGCTAAATGTAAAGAAGACCTCGGAAAGTTTAATCCAGGAAACGCCGTTTGGAGCATACTGTTTTTCCTAAAATGAGACAGACACAGACGTAACCTTGCCAGAAACCCTTCAAAAAAGTGTTTTCGGCCCAAGCCAGACTCGTGGATGGCCGAAATCCTTCTGAGGAAATATTCACCAAAACTACGAGAAGGCTGGTAGCAGAACTTGTAGGCCACAGAACACCAGAAGAACTTAACTTCCCTGCTGATATTGCAGCGAGAACTGTTTAACTTATCAACAATCATTTTTTACTACTCATCAAGCGTTGGCACTCTATTTATCACAGCGTAAAAATAATGTGTTAACCTATATTAGTAATTCCGTACATTCAGATTGTTTTTCTAGTTTGTATAAATTGAATGAAGCTAACAATTCTAAAATAGGATTGAAATCATCATCTGCTGTCTACCGCAGAACCATTAAATTCCTGTTCCAAAAAGAGACCCCAGATCATTTGCGTTATGAGTAAAGATACATGAAAGAACAAATCACCAAACTTATTATCTGCCATGATATCTCAAATGATCAAGGTATTGGTGGATAGTTAACACAAGTGTAGTTAACTTCCTTAAACGAAGGTAGTTAAGACTATCAGACACCACTGCTACTACTAATTATGTGATTAGTGGAGCTACTTCCACGCTAATGAATAGTGAGTGGAAAGATACTCAAAGTCCTCTATCAGTTGTAAACTACCGGTTCGTTTTATCTACGTTGCACTGTTGGATCATGTTTTTAGAATGCCTCTTTCATATTGAGTATAGAATACCTACCAAAACTTAGAAAATCTGAGAGATAACAGAAAGCGAGTTGTAGATGCAAACAAAAAATAATTTAGACCGAGTTTAAGTCAAAAATAGGTTTAATAATAGACGAACCTAAACGCGTTTACTACGAACGATGATAACATGGTAAGACGTTTCTTCTGCAACTCTGACTTCTGCCCGTGGGGGAATGGCATCCTCATCGGCATCAGCCACTGTCCCAGATGGGATCGTGGGTGATGTACCATCCTCGTCTTGTGCTGCAACTTCTAAGGGAGTGGCAGGGCAAGGGGAGGAAGCCACCTTCCCTTGTCACTATTCCAGTGACAAGGGTAGAAAACCTTTTTCCCCTCTTAGTTTTGGCCCTGAAATTGAGAGTAGCTACCTATCCTTCCTTTCCTGATGGTCCCACCCCTACTTTTACCAACAACCCAGACTAAGGTGTTATGCGACCCGTGCTGAGAGTCTCGTGGCCACTGGGGGTATATTCAGTGTCTACAACGGAGCCTTCTGGGAACCAGGGGACACCCAGTCGTAATTACCCTTATCTTCCTAATCGGGTCACTGGGAAGATGGACCGCAAAAACCCGGTTCTCGTGGGATCAGAATGGAGAATGAACCAAACCAAAACAAAACCAAAACTGAAACTCAAGAGGTAAGCGAAACTCAACCAGAAGAGCTACCGATTGAACAACTAAGAGTGTCTGAGATGACCCCAATGGAGGAAGACAGACTTCTCTTGTCAGAAGGCGAAGTTCGGCCGGAAGAGCCAAAAAGAAGCGGTCTCTCGAGAGGCGAACTACGAAAGCGGAGGAATAGAAGAGGCTATCGCTAGAGGTGAGCCGATAATCCACCCGGAAAGAAAGGCAGAAGAGAGGTGGGAAGAGAAAAAACCGAGCTCTGATGAAACCAAACAACGAAGCCGGTTCCTCAAAAAGGGAACTTGGTTGTTGTTGGGGCCTCAGAGCAAGGGAAAACTCATTCCGCACCAGCCCAAAAACAACAAACCCCAAGCTATTCAGGTGTGAAGAGGCAGCGATCGCAAGCTGACACCTGAAGAACAAGCAAAGGGAGGGGAGAAAAGAAGGAAGGGGCATGATGGAGGTGTCACTAAGAAGACACCCCGAAACATATGCCGAAAGGATCTCTGTGGAGAAGCTGGCTATTGTCCGGCTCGAACACCCAGAAGTGAAGCTATCGACGGAAGAAGCCAACAACCTGAAGAAAGTGCTGGGCAAACGCGCCTTTAAGGGCAAAAACGTTTAGGATGTCCAGCTGTCATGTTGAAGGTGGAGCGATAGTGGTCGGCTGTGTTAACACAGAAACAAAGGTGTGGCTAGAGAAGCAGGTCCAGGAGCTGAGTCCTTTCGAAGGGGTTCAGCTGAAAATGGGCCCAGCTAAAAGTCTGGTAAGGATGTTTAAAAGTATCCACTTTTATCCCTAAGGACATCGAGGTGGACAGCAAGCAAGAGCTGTTCGAAGCCCTCAAAAACCAGAATGACCTTGACACGGATCAATGGACTGCTGTTGGAGGGAAATCTAGTACCAACGGCGAATTCTGGTCCTTCATGTGGACGAAGACTCCCTGAAGAAGCTGAAGACTCTGGCGATGCGCCCATTTTTGGGCAGTGACAGGATCACCTTCAAGCTGCAGGGAGGTAATGATCAATAGTGGATGACAGCGGTGCTCCAGATAAAACTTTACACCCACAGCAGAGCAGCTACGGCAACACTCTGCCAGAAGATCCTGGCTGACGACATAGGCGTGGTCCTGATCCAAGAACCATGGGGACCATTGGCAGCCGTGTGTGATGGGGATGAGCACCGCTAAAGGTAATTTGATATATGATTCTGGCAGTAACAACCCTAGAGCATGTATATATGTCAGTAACAAAATCAAATCACTAAAAATGGCACAAATGTGTTCTAGAGACACAGCCGTGACAGAGGTTCACTTGCAGACAGGTGATGGCAACATCAGAATCTGTTTGCATCAGTTTTACCTCCCATACGATTCTCCAGAACCACCGCCAACTGCGGAGATGAGGCGGTTTGTGGAGTTCGGAACCCTTACGCGGAGGCACCTGATTGTCGGTTGTGACGCGAATGCCCACCACACACCGCTTGGGGGAGCAGCAACATCAACAATCGGGGTGAGTGCCTCTTGAATTTCATAGTAGAATCTAACTTAGTTATTATGAATCAAGGCTGTAAACCTACTTTTGTACAAAGAAGAGGTAAGGGGTATAAGAGAAAGAGGTCTTAGATATAACTCTGACTAGCAACTTTATTGCAACTAAAGTTTTAAACTGGAGTGTGCTTGATGAAGCATCTGCTTCAGATCATAAGTATATCTCCTTTGACATGAGGTCGTATAAAATAAAGGAGACCTATAGAAACCCAAAGAAAAACAGATTGGGTAGCTTTCAATGCAGAGCTAAAAAAACAATCTAGTAAGGGAAAATGGGTATCAGGGGCAAGGGGTCGAGGACATGGCGAACTCTTTGAAAAACGCCATGATAGAATCGTACCACAAAGCCTGCCCCGTGATTGAGAAAAACTCAAGGAAAAAAGCATGTTGGTGGAACCAGGGGCTGGAAACCTTGAGGAAAAACCTTCGCAGAGCATATAATACATGCAAACGTGCAGGGAACTGGGATAGGTACTCTGCTGCTCTAACAGAGTACAATAAAGAGGTGAGAAGAGCTAAGAGAAACTCGTGGAGAGAATTCTGTCAGAGTATTGATAAGGCTCCTGACTGCGCAAAACTCCAAAAAGTCCTAGCTCGAAGCCCCACAAATGCGGTGGGTACTATACTTAGGGAAGATGGGGACTCACACCAAGGATCCTGAGGAGACTCTTCAGTGTTTACTGAATACACACTTCCCAGGATCGTTTCAAACCAGTGAAACAGTTGTTAGTGAATGGCGGCGAGAACCTAGAGATAGCTCGTCTAAGGTGGACTGGAACTGTGCAAAGGACTGTCATCAACTACTTAGGGATTAAAAACGGGCCTTGGAGTCTTTTAAAGCCGTTCAAATCACCAGGTACCGATGGCATTTTTCCCGCTTTACTGCAGGAGAGTGGGGACTTGGTGATACCCCTGCTCTACGACTGTTTAGAACTAGTCTAGCGACAGGAGTCATACCCTCATCTTGGAGGACCTCTAGGGTTATATTTATCCCGAAGCCAGGCAAACCCTCCTATGAGGTTGCAAAGGCTTATAGACCAATAAGCCTAACATCCTTCTTTGTCAAGACCATGGAGAAGGTTCTGGATAGGCATTTAAGGGACACAGTCCTCATCAATCGTCCCTTACATCCAAATCACATGCCTATCAGAAAGGTAAATCTTGTGAAACAGCCCTAACACTGTCTGGTTGGCAAGATTGAGCAAGCTATTGAACAAAAGGAAATAGCTTTAGCAGTGTTCCTGGACATAGAAGGAGCTTTTGATAATACGAGTACTCACTCTATAGTGTCTAAGCTTACATCCAGGGGTACGGAGGAAACTGTTGTTAGGTGGATAAGTAACATGCTTAAGAGCAGAAGAGCACAGGCATCTCTGTGCGGAAATCACAAGAGAGGTCAAAACGCAGCGAGGATGTCCACAAGGAGGTGTATTATCACCAAGCCTGTGGAACATAGTTGTGGATGACTTACTCTGGACTCTGAATGAACAGGGTATGTATGCTCAAGGCTATGCAGATGATGTTGTTATACTCATAAGAGGTAAGCATATGGTAACGTTGTCTGGAAATGATGCAGAGAGCACTGGCCATTGTGGAGCGATGGTTGTGACGAAGAAGGACTTGTAGTAAATCCTTCGAAGACCGTCATGATACCATTTACAAGAAGAAGGAAACTGGAAATCACACAGCCAGTCCTATGTGGGGGCCAGATTACAGTTAAGCAGGGAGTTCAAATATCTAGGTGTCAAACTGGATGATAAACTCACCTGGAATTGTCATATGGAATACATAATCAGACGATCTCAGACTACATTGATGATGGTGAGACGTGCAGTAGGATGCACATGGGGGCTTAGACCCGACATGTCACACTGGCTGTAACACCAGAGTCATTAGGCCAATGATGGTGTATGGCTCAGTGGTATGGTGGCCAAAAGTCCAACAGGTGACTGCCGCAAAAAACCTGTCAAAGGTACAGCGGTTGGCATGCTTGGGGACAACGGGTTGCCATGAGAGGAACACCAACCGCTGCTATGGAAGTAGTGCTAAACCTCCCACCCCTAGACATATTCGTCATAGGAGAGGCTAGGATGGCTGCCTACAGACTGAAGTGCAATGGGAACTGGCATTATCACCATGCTAGTAAGCACTCCAAGATCGTTGACCATTCTCAAACTGGATATTCTAGAAATGATGTCTGACAGAATGGCAAAGGTTACGGACTGGGAAAAACCATTTCAAGTCAACATTGTTGAGAGGAAGGAATGGTCAAAAGGTGAGCCTGACTACATGAAGAAGGCTATAACCTGGTACACGGACGGGTCAAAGACTCTGAAGGGTACTGGGGCAGGGGTCTGGGGAGCCAGACCGAGGGTTAACTTAAGCTTTAGCCTAGGTAAACTGGCAACTGTCTTTCAGGCTGAAGTTACAGCCCTTGCAGAATGTGCAAGAGTTAATGTGGAAAGGGGCTACAAAGGCAAAAACATCTACATTAACTCGGACAGCAGGGCTGCTCTGCAGGCCTTGGCCAACCATGACTGTAATTCGAAGGCAGTCTGGGAATGCCATAAGGTCTTGAAATTGCTGGCGAAAACCAATAAAGTTATTCTAACTTGGGTGCCTGGACATAGAGGAATCACAGGAAATGAAGGGGCAGACGGTTGCGCTAACTTGGGGAAGCCAACCGTCTTCTTACCGGTCCTGAACCAACGTGTGGGGTCTCATATAACTTAGCACGTAGATCAGTTACCAAGTGGATGGCTAACAAACACCTACAACATTGGAGAAACACTGAGGGGAATGTACAGGCAAAGCGGATGCTCAAGGGACCCATCAAGGAACATTGCAGCAGATGCCCTTAGAATGAGTAGAACGGAGATCAGAAAGGTGACTGGTTTTATTACAGGTCATTGGATATTCCGAATCACCTGAACAGAATAGGTATTCCAGTTCAGGAAACACTGTGCAGGAAATGTGGCGAGGCTGACGAAACAGCCAAGCACGTCATATTTGAATGTCCGGCATTACAGAGCAAACGCTCAAGATCCCTAGGTGTTCTTATTGCATACGGAAGAGGGGTTGGAACAGGAAGGCATTGTTCAGAAGATCTCATGGTTTTGTAAAGGCCTGGATTTGATACAGCTTAAACCTGGGAGAGGGTGCACAATAAGCCGGATGGCTGAGAGGCAACTACCAGGCCTAGGAAACCTGGCCCTCTGTTAAAAAAAAAAAAAAAAAAAAAAAAAAAAAAAAAAAACTCTGACTTCAGTTCTGAGACAACAGGGATGAGTTCCTGCCAGTGGAGTTCCAATTTGTATTGGTAGGTTTAGAAATCTTTTGGATGAAACCAGGCAACTGTATATTAGTTTGTGTAGCTGGTACAACATACATAGCAGTGTACACAAAGTCCTTCTACACGGTTGTGAAATAATCGATTCATTTTCTCTTCCTATTGACCAGTTGTCTGATGACGCACTGAAGGCCAGCCATAAGAATGTCATAAAGAATTGATTATATCACACACATAAGCGCTCTAGAGCGTACTCTAATAGAGATCTGATGAGGATCCTTCTTTAGATCTCAGGTCCTTTAATTGCATCAAAGTGAGTATCGCAACACAGAAATATTTAGGCTTTAGTGATGACGTAAAATACTATATCATCCAAGAAGCACAATTATAATTTTCGTTAGAATTCTATAGTAACTTATAAACTCTTAATAATTGAAGTATAACAAGTGACGGCTATGTATAACTCGGAACATGCCCTACCCAAACGGATGAAAAAGGGTTTAGGAGATAAAACTGACGCTTCTTTAGAAGGCCTCACGATTTTTTATCATCCCAGTTTTTGTAACAGCTGTTTTGTTCTGGTTTATATCATAATTCAAACCCCCTCCAAAATATATTTTCATCACTCTGTATGGTAATGAGCCGTTTCCCATAAAGCTGAGATCTGCGGAAAGTTATCGTTTCCCTCGTAGTAAAGCCAGCTGATTTCCTCCTCCCAAACATTATTTACCCTAAGTACACAATTCTTTTCCTGTATAAACAACTGGTTACCTTTCTTTTTTTGACAACTGATTTTAAAACAGCTGATTTTAACACCACAATAAAGTAGTCTTACATTTCCTTATGGAAGGGTAATTACTAGACTAAGAAATGTCCGATAAAATTTTGTAAGATTTCGTGTTCTTTTTTGCGTCATAATGAAAAGTATCGTTCAATACTCGTCTGCGGGAGTAGATAGCATTTCCACATTTTGCACGTTCGGCTTCACCTCACACAATTTTACCCCAGAATAGGTCGCATTCTACACTAGTAATGAAGTGGACCATTCCTGTTAACTAATCGTTGGTTTGTATATCGTATAATTATAACTATTCACTGATAGGGTAATCAAACACTACACCAAGAAACGGAAATTAGACTTGATAAACAAGATAGCATAATTTATTCTGGTCTATAGCTGCCCTATCTTTTAACTCGTCACATTCCACACAATATGCTTTTAGTTGATTGTTTATTATTGCCATTCATGCACATAGTGTAAAACTTGTTGAAATTAACAAAATATGACTAACTTATATATTCGTCCACAAACCCATTCGTCCCTGCCAATGGCCCAGAAGATTGGGATGAACTGGTGGGGTGTGAAATGAGACCGAAAACAGGTGTAAGCGTCCCTCACGAGGGAAAAATGGCCAAGTTGTCGTACACATCTGCAATAAATATCTCATCTAACAGAATACTCACTAACGTACATCAGCGACGACTATTAAATTCCGGTCTGTAGAAGGGTCGGATACATTTTATATATAACTTTACACATCCCTGTTTTCCAATGCGGAACAGTTAGTAATTGTGGAAAATTCAATATTTTAAACCTATTTCCACGTAAAATCACTTGATTGACACGGATATCAATTTACTTTAACCAAAAGTACCCAAAGTAACAAAATATAGATTTGGATTATGTTTAATATTTTAACACGAATATTAATTTAATTTTTTGTTTACAATAACTTATTGTGATATGGTTTTGTAATAAAAATATTTAATATTTACGTTATAATAGGTTATGTGCATGTTTTATTAGTCATATAAACGATGTATAAATAACTTTTGGTACCTAAGCAGACTTCAATCAGTCTCATTTTCATTTATTTTGGCAACTCAACTTAAATGAAATACCTTTATTACCTATTCTATTTTGTGAGAAAATAATACAATTGCACGTGACACTTTAATTTTGAATCTCAATAACGCCGAAGTGCCAACAAAGCCCGCACTGATGGCGATTGCCACTTCCCACTGCCAGATACGGAAATGCCTTTGGCCACAGACGACACCTCGCACTTATCAAGCTGAGATCACATTTGCTCTAATAAAGGTTAACTTAATATTAAATTACCTATAATACGTACTCACCTACTTCTATTTTGTAGTAAAATATATTGTTGGGTTTAATCGATATTTTTCAATGTCATTTTAATTTTATTTCGTATTTGAGAAAACTTTGATTTGTCTAAAATGTTATTAAAAATATTTAATTTTCTTATAAATTTCAATATTAAAAAATTGAAGTTAATACAGTAATTGTAGATAATTATATTCGCATATTTGAATGACCATTCTTCCATATTTGTTGATTATAAGTTCTACCACTGCAAGGCTACATGATATAAGATGAAATCTCAAATCTTTTCTCGCCTACCCATGACTCTTCTTTAATGGCCCTTGAATTCTGAATTGTCAAAACGAAAGTTAAAGAGCACTCCTCCAGTAGTGTTTTGAATAAATGACAGGTAAGTTCAAAAATACATGATGGATATTAGCATGTTCTTAAAACTAATGAAACAGTATTATATAAAAATTTGCCACACTTTTGAGTATATTATAAAATACATTCAAACATAAAATCCATCTTGCTTCCATACTATCCACTTACCTGTTACCCACACTGGGAATTGTGCAAAATTTCTCTTCCTTGGTCCAAGCTATTGTGGATTAGGAATCAGCCTGAAGGAGCCCAGCCCATGAGATACAATCTTAAGCTTGTCCTTTATGTCCTGATATCCACAATCCTTCTTATTACTTACAATAAAAAAGTGTTATGTTATGATTGATTCACTAGCAGTGGGAAAATAACAAAATTAAAATTGAATGACAATGTGAATTGTGAACACAAGCACCTCTTCAGGCCAGCAGATAGTGAGTGGACTGCTCCAAGTTTGAGTCAACAAAAGTTAACTTCAAAAATCATTAAATCATATCAGTTAAAGAAATAAGGTAAAACCACTGCTGGAGTAAAGTGAATAGGGCTATAATAATAGGGTATAATAATACAGGGCTTTATGGCACTAAATTAACCCTTTTGTACACTATTGTTTGGTTATTATACAAATAAAGTAATTTAATTATGCTTATGAAATATTCAGGAACCTATAAATTGTAATAATTACAGCCAAAATTGGAATAAATTTGTATTTTACATGGGTTTTTATAGAACAATAGTGGTTTTAATTGTTAACAAGGAAGAAGGAAGTAACCACAAAATATTTAAATAAATGATAAATAAATGAGCAGGAACTATCATAGTCAAACAAGTTTTTACTAACTATTAAGTATCTTCAGTTATTTATTGGATAATACAGATTGCTGTTTAGTTGAAATATATTGGTATGAAAGTTTTTAAACTGATATACGACTCTTCACACGAAAACGGGACATTACTTTCTCCCCCACCCAGGAGTGCAAGAGCCCTAAACAATTGTATATTACAATATACAATCATAAATGAATTAATGTTAGTTTATAGTTATCTTACGCGCATATAAAAGTCAGAGTGGACAGAGATACAGACAAATAAAAATTAACTTTTGTAGTTGTAAGCTACACAAAATGAAACATTGAGCATTATAAAAAAGCAATATGAAATTAAAATAAAAAGTGTTCAGTTCTTAACTGATTAAAGCTCACTTCAACCCATTCATAATCAAGTCCCTTGCGGCGTGCTGCAAATCTATGAATAGATTTCAAGAGCTTCTTCATTTATACTGCTATATAAGTTGTATAAAGCACCACTAATCAACACTTTCAGTATAAGCCTCTTAGAAATATGAAACAACTCCAAACAAGTTTTACATGTGCTAAAAGACTTCGATACGGTAAATATTCACCATATTTTGTAAGCCTATAATTTGTCACAGCTGCAGTACAGCGATGTGTACAGTAGGGAAAAATGTGTTTCCTTTTAAGAATTATAGACAATTTACAACAAAAATTATTCTTATTTTTTCAAAAATCTTGCAAGGTTTGCATAAACAACATCGTAAAGAATATAGCATGTGTTAGCAATTACAAACAACGTCTGGTCTTACAAATTTAGTTAGCCTATATTCACTAATTACTATCATTACGTGGTCGTCATTACATCGGCAATAAATAGTTTGGCTCAGGTAAAATGTAGCTATTATGTTTTAGCATAGTACAGTAAAATTGGTTTCAAAGTTTTTGGTACTTAAATACAAATATTGTTCATTTATATAGGTAGTAAATGAGGTTATTAATTTTTATCTCTTATAATGTCGTTTTCATTTTCATATAAAATTTTCACAATAATACTTTACAAATTCATAGGCTACATCTTTTTAAATAATATAGAATAAATGTTTTTAAATCGCTGTGATTTTCAAAATTTCTTGTGTAAAGTTGCAAAAATGTTTGTTGACAAACACTATCGATATAAAGAGTTTACTAAAGTTATTCGATTTGGAAAAGATAAACATAGAGATAGTAATAGTACAGAATTAGGGAATTTTCTTTTAAAGTATTTATGTAAACGTAATAAACACATTTTATAAATACTATTGAGCTATTAAACTGTAACCCAACATTCTACCAAACAACAGGGAACTAATTCACTATGTAAAGTATTTATGTAAACGTAATAAACACATTTTATAAATACTATTGAGCTATTAAACTGTAACCCAACATTCTACCAAACAACAGGGAACTAATTCACTATGTAAAGTATTTATGTAAACGTAATAAACACATTTTATAAATACTATTGAGCTATTAAACTGTAACCCAACATTCTACCAAACAACAGGGAACTAATTCACTATGTAAAGTATTTATGTAAACGTAATAAACACATTTTATAAATACTATTGAGCTATTAAACTGTAACCCAACATTCTACCAAACAACAGGGAACTAATTCACTATGTAAAGTATTTATGTAAACGTAATAAACACATTTTATAAATACTATTGAGCTATTAAACTGTAACCCAACATTCTACCAAACAACAGGGAACTAATTCACTATGTAAAGTATTTATGTAAACGTAATAAACACATTTTATAAATACTATTGAGCTATTAAACTGTAACCCAACATTCTACCAAACAACAGGGAACTAATTCACTATGTAAAGTATTTATGTAAACGTAATAAACACATTTTATAAATACTATTGAGCTATTAAACTGTAACCCAACATTCTACCAAACAACAGGGAACTAATTCACTATGTAAAGTATTTATGTAAACGTAATAAACACATTTTATAAATACTATTGAGCTATTAAACTGTAACCCAACATTCTACCAAACAACAGGGAACTAATTCACTATGTAAAGTATTTATGTAAACGTAATAAACACATTTTATAAATACTATTGAGCTATTAAACTGTAACCCAACATTCTACCAAACAACAGGGAACTAATTCACTATGTAAAGTATTTATGTAAACGTAATAAACACATTTTATAAATACTATTGAGCTATTAAACTGTAACCCAACATTCTACCAAACAACAGGGAACTAATTCACTATGTAAAGTATTTATGTAAACGTAATAAACACATTTTATAAATACTATTGAGCTATTAAACTGTAACCCAACATTCTACCAAACAACAGGGAACTAATTCACTATGTAATGTGTAATTATGTCAGGTATGTCCAGTTTAGACGGAGAGGGTGGATACGTAATGATTATACGATGTAGTATAACTCGACTCAAGTGTACAAATAATAAAGAGAACATGTACTTGATTTATAAAAGTAAAGAAGTTTGTAAAAAATTAACGTTAAATAAAAAGAATTGAACAAATTATATAAATAAATTTGAGTGATAAGTACACTAAAAACTATAGTTACTGGAATCCTAAATGACCTTTGTAGAGAAAGTACTCTGCTAAACGTAAAGTACATTGAGTAAGGTTACACATATTACTGTCAAGTCGCAGAATACAATATGCAATCTTATCGTATCAAATATTCATTTCAATTTCTAGGTAGAGGTTTAGATTACTGCATCGGTAGATCAGTGTATATTTATAATGATAGAGATTTATTTGACCCAATCATTGTTTAGTGAGCATCAAATATATTTTGGTAAGTAGTGATGAAATATACTACAAACAAGACCAGCTGTTGCAAAAAGCGGGATGATGAACGAGGTTGAGGACTTCTGAAGTGTTGGTTTTATCTCCTAAACCCTTTTCAGATCACGTGACGTGTGACACATTTTGCTGACTACTTATTTTTTCATTCAATTAAATAAACTATTTATACTAACGACTCCATACATAATGTATTTCTACTTTCAGTGCATGGAAACGAATTTAGGCAATAATTAAAATAAGATTAAGAGAATATACCCCAGCAATTTGTATCTCGTCAGGGATACTATAATCTACGTATAATATTCTAAGTGTTCACAATACAATTTCAAAAATTTATCAACCAGAAGAATTTTTGTGTATTTATTCCGATCCAATATTTTCCTTATTTTAGTTAACATTTTTATGGGTTGCATAACGTTGTTCTATTATAGAACATTGTTATATTATAAAATATTTAAACCACAAGACATCATGCATCCATGAAGAATAAGGAATGAGAAAACATAGTTTCTTACCTTGCTTCGTTATTGCCTCATTTCAAATTCTTTGGTATTTATTTAGTATGTATAACTAGTACTAAAAAGTACTAAGTAGTACTTAGTACTTTTGGTATTTTTTTGTAGTATGTATAAGTTAAGTTAAATTATTGTCATTACATATGAAAGGAAAATATTGTATGGAAATCTGCAACTTTGATGCTGTAGTTCTGATAAAGTGATATCAAACTTCATCAAGATCTTATAAAAAGACATTATTTTAGCCGGCGGTGAAAGCTTAGTACAAACTACTTGAAGGGTCAACAGTTGACGTACTATAACTAGACCGTCCCATACTTATCGTTGTATCCTTGATGGTTTATTGATAAAATATCGTTATGTTATTTCTTATAGATTGTTACCTTGGTTTTGGTTAATTTATTCATAAAAGTAGATATATATTGTTAAGATGTATTATTGATTGATTACTAAATATATTTTGCACACTTTGGCCAGCCTGACTTCATGTTATAGAGCATGAAGCCAGCTAATGTCATGTTAGTCTACTGAGTATGGCAACGTTGAGCGACTGTCAGAATGGGAAAAGCCTGATGGTCAAAAACTATAATAGAATTTTCTCTTTGGTGGCTGTATAGAATCAACAACTTCTCTGAGCCTCTCAATCCACATAATCTAGAGCTATAAGTCGTTTAAAGTTGTTTGAGATTTATTTTCCTTGAACTTATTTTTACAAGACTGAATTCTATGATAAATAATGTATACTGTATATATGTCAGCCTCGTATTTGTTTAATTGTCTGTCCTTATATCCATGTATCTGGGGCATAAATGGATTTGAAATTTTACATCCAACCTAAGGGAAGCCTGTTACGACACGTAGTGTGCTGTACTCTATCTTGTTTTTAAACTTTTAATTATTAGTAGTGGAATTCTGTGAATTAATAATAAATATCAAACTAAAACTGTACTAAGCAACACTGTGCTCTTGAGAGTGTAATGAATCGTTTAAGTAGAGCATGCTAGAAATATTGGCTTAAAAACACGACACTGATTATAATACTCAAAATGCCGAGTCTGTACTTGTGCAGCGAGAGTAATGTGATGTGTAATGATAAAGGTAAAGGGATAAGGCTTGAGTAAACTCTCTTTTTTATGTGAAAACTGCGAATCTTGTCGAAGAACGCAATATCGAGATCGAGAATCTTAAAGGTTTAAGTGTTGTGCACAATGCTATTGAATCACCCAATTTCAGAAACAGATTTTTCTCCGAATTGTCTTACTAGCCGTAAATAGTTATTAATTATATTATTTATGAAATAAATAGAGTTTCCCATAAAACGTCGGCTTACTGCGAATGGGCCATATTCTGTTTTTACGTTTTAGATAGTCAACAAGATCAATCAACAAAATGAACATGGCTGTAATTAAGTGGCTAGTTCTCCAAGCGAGAGTAGGCAGCCATAAAACTCGTGTAATGACATCATGACAAACCTCCCCCTTCACCCACACCGATCTGTCTTTGAAACAACAATATGAACATGGCTGTAATTAAGTGGCTAGTTCTCCAAGCGAGGGTAGGCAGCCTTCAAAGTCCTGTAATGGCATCATGACAAACCTCCCCCTTCACCCACACCGATCTGTCTCTGAAACAACAATATAAACATAAGTGGCCGGTACTCCAAGCGAGATTAGGCAGTCATCAAAGTCCTGTAATGACGTAATGAAAAACCTCCCCCTTCACCCACACCGTTCTGTCTTTGAAACAACAATATAAACATAAGTGGAGAGTTCTCCAAGCGAGAGTAGGCAGCCATCAAAGTCCTGTAATGACGTCATGACAAACCTCCCCCTTCACCCACACCGATCTGTTTTTGAAACAACAATATGAACATGGCTGTAATTAAGTGGAGAGTTCTCCAAGCGAGAGTAGGCAGCCATCAAAATCCTGTAATGACGTCATGACAAACCTCCCCCTTCACCCACACCGATCTGTCTCTGAAACAACAATATGAACATGGCTGTAATTAAGTGGCTAGTTCTCCAAGCGAGAGTAGGCAGCCATCAAAGTCCTGTAATGACGTCATGACAAACCTCCTCCTTCACCCACACCGATCTGTTTTTGAAACAACAATATAAACATAAGTGGAGAGTTCTCCAAGCGAGAGTAGGCAGCCATCAAAGTCCTGTAATGACGTCATGACAAACGTCCCCCTTCACCCACACCGATCTGTTTTTGAAACAACAATATAAACATGGCTGTATAAGTGGAGAGTTCTCCAAGCGAGAGTAGGCAGCCATCAAAGTCCTGTAATGACGTCATGACAAACGTCCTCCTTCACCCACACCGATCTGTTTTTGAAACAACAATATGAACATGGCTGTAATTAAGTGGAGAGTTCTCCAAGCGAGAGTAGGCAGCCATCAAAGTCATGTAATGACGTCATGACAAACCTCCCCCTTCACCCACACCGATCTGTCTCTGAAACAACAATATAAACATAAGTGGCCAGTTCTCCAAGCGAGAGTAGGCAGCCATCAAAGTCCTGTAATGACGTCATGACAAACCTCCTCCTTCACCCACACCGATCTGTCTCTGAAACAACAATATGAACATGGCTGTAATTAAGTGGCCAGTTCTCCAAGCGAGATTAGGCAGTCATCAAAGTCCTGTAATGACGTAATGACAAACCTCCCCCTTCACCCACACCTTTCTGTCTTTGAAACAACAATATAAACATAAGTGGAGAGTTCTCCAAGCGAGAGTAGGCAGCCATCAAAGTCCTGTAATGACGTCATGACAAACCTCCCCCTTCACCCACACCGATCTGTCTCTGAAACAACAATATGAACATGGCTGTTATTAAGTGGCTAGTTCTCCAAGCGAGAGTAGGCAGCCATCAAAGTCCTGTAATGACATCATGAAAAACCTCCCCCTTCACCCACACCGTCTGTCTTTGAAACAACAATGCTATTCAACTGCCGATACATTGGATATGGCGCTCTGATAGTGCAAAAGTGATGATACTCCAAGGGTGAATACTTTGGTAACTATCCTATCAGAGTCTAAATATTCTCTTTAGATTATTATATTCTATCCAGCTTAGGATTGTACTCTGGATGCATTCCTCTACCGAATGTTAAATATAGAAAATTAATATGTATAAAAAAATCACGATAGTTAAAATAAACATTAGTTTCAATACGTTTATTGGTACATAACTTATTACAATTTTTAGACCCTGAGAACTGTTAAAAAATGAATTTTTACTTTTTCATTGTAAAATGTAAAAGCACTAATACTATAATACAAAAGTTTAGGCATCAATACATTGTATTAACTATTTAATCTATATTTCAATAATTTTGCAATAATTTACGAAGGTTTCAGAATAAAGGTCATGTCATTATAAATCGAAGCATACAGTAAGTAACCCTGAAACAGATTAAGACGCAGTAAATACATGAACTGTCAAAGTCAAACAAAGGTAAACAAGCCGCTGAATTTATTTAATTATATACTGATAGTCCGATTAGTTTTTTGGTAAGAAAAATATTGGAAAATGTGCTTTAAACTCATATACGACTTTGAGTACGAAAACTTGTATTGATTCATCCCCGTCTGTTTGCTAGGTGCGCAAGAGTACGGAACCCCATTAATAGATTTATTGTTTAATTAATTGGTTTAAAGTATTGTCGTTAATTTTTGAGTTATGTTATGGACATTTGTTAAACAGACAGAGGTATAGGCAAACATGAAGATATAGTTTATTCCAACGCTCTTCTATGTCCTAAAGTAATGTATTAGTGAACGTTTTACTTATCTATGACCGTATTTACATATATAGATACATTAGATACATAGAGATATAAAGATATTGTTTATTTCAATACTCCAACTTAATAACTTCGCTGATGCTCTGCCAATTACCGAAGTCGCGTTAGGGTATTCCGTTGAAAGAGCTTTTTTATTTGTAGCCTTCTTCAAACGTAACTTTGTTCAAGAGAAGTAGAGAAGTAGTATAAGGTGTAATTGTACTTGTAACTGAATAAAGCACACACAACTCACACTACTCATTCAGTTCTATAGAGCACATTCATAATAAAGTTTCTTTGTCTATGTAGCGAACTGCAAATCTATGAATAGATTTCGAGAGCTTCTTCATTTATACAGAGTTGTAGAACTGGAATGATTATTGGCTCACAGAACCATTATTAACACTTTCAATATGTGTGCTTTAAAATTTCGAAACAATTTAAAAATAATTATCAGCCAAACATTTTTTATATAGGCTGGAAGATAAATCTTTTTTTATATTTTGATAGTAACCAATTAAATTTTTAAAAAGCCTATTATTATTCACAGTTGCAGTGTAGCAGTATTAAAGAATAGCATAGAAAAATTTATTTCAGAATTCTTCATATTTTACAATACATACTATTCTTATTTTTCCAAAATGTAGCAAGGTTTTAGCACCAAAAAGAATATACCATGTTCTAGCAATAATTTAAAACAAACGTTTGATTTTACACATTTATTTATATTTGCTAATTATAATTAATATGTGGTTGTTATAATATCATAAACGATTAGTTAATCTCCGCTAAAATACTGCTATAATTTTCAAGCGTAGTAAAGTAAAATTGCTTTACGAGATTTTAATAATATTAAAAAAAAATTAACACTTGACATTTATGGTCCGATTAAACTTGGAAAAAGTCAATTATTTGTTACTTAGTCCCATCTATTAAAGTGCAGTTTTATTTTTTAACAGATAAAAATATTTCATTGGTCACTTTTAATAGTATTTTTTAAATAATTTAATTTAAATATTTTAAATTTGTACCAGGTTTGAAATTTAATTTGCAAATTCTAACAAAAACTGTTACTGATTAACCTTATATAGACAGCATAGTTAAGTTTTGTCAAGTTAATTTCTTTGATTATTTAAAAACCAAAACACATGTATATCGATTTATGGTAATAAAGACATTTAGGTTATTGCTTGCATTTAATTTTTACCTCCACTCGGTTCAAAGAACAATATTAACAAATTGTGGTAAAAGTTTCTTTAACACCCTGTATATGATAATGTTTATATTTTACATAGAAATTTGAATATTATGCATTTTGATAATAAATTGCTGATGCAGATGAGGGAACGGGTAATTGAAAAAAACATTTGAATTATATTAAAACATTTATGGTTCCCGACCAGAGCAAACACATAACATGTGGAATCGATAGATTTTAGAAACACAGGGAAGTATGTAGATATATATAGATTGTTTCGTGAGTTGTGCGGCCATAGAAAAAATTGAGAGACGCGACATGCAGTGTTTGATGTAATAAGCGACCACAATAACTTAAGTTCTCCAAGGATGTAAACCTTTAAGCTGTACGGCGTTAAACCGTCAGCAGACATTATATGTAATACAGGAGTGTCTGAATGAGATACGAACATTTCTGAATATTGCAACATAGTCAGCAACACGAGCTGAAAGTTTGAAAAGGAAAATGAGAAAACACGGTGAAAAGAACATAGAGAATAATCAATTCAAGCATACAATATAAAAATAATTAGAAATAAATTACTTGTGCTAAAACCCGTCTCTTGCAGTACAATGTAGTTTAGGTTAGCTTTGGTAGGAAGATTTAATTCAATTTGAATTTCAAATTTAGTTCCAATTCCCCTTCCTTTTATTGCAGCAGCTGGTATCAGAAGTAGTCTCAGACTTGAATCCCGGAATCTGGAGTGATGACCGTATGAAGAGATCTAAACAAATTTGGTGACGTAGAACCTCAAAACGAAGCTTTACATAGTTTCGACATCAGAGATATCTACATATAGCAATCTCACTGTCTCATCATTGTTAGTTTCGATTCGAGTTCTCTGCACATCCTACTCTACCGTGCTTAGAGATCGTAACAGAAACATCGCAGTGTAGGTGAAGTGGCAATCTCACTGTCTCATTATTGTTAGTTTCGGTTCGAGTTCTCTGCACAAGCTCCTCCACCGTGCTTATGGATAGCGCCAGGAACATCGTAGTGTAGGTGAAGTGGCAATCTCACTGTCTCATTATTGTTAGTTTCGGTTCGAGTTCTCTGCACAAGCTCCTCCACCGTGCTTATAGATAGCGCCAGGAACATCGTAGTGTAGGTGAAGTGGCAATCTCACTGTCTCATTATTGTTAGTTTCGGTTCGAGTTCTCTGCACAAGCTCCTCCACCGTGCATATAGATAGTGCCAGAAACATCGTAGTGTAGGTGAAATGGCAATCTCACTGTCTCATCATTGTTAGTTTCGGTTCGAGTTCTCTGCACAAGCTAAGCAACACGAGATATAGATAGCGCCAGAAACATCGTAGTGTAGGTGAAGTGGCAATCTCACTGTCTCATCATTGTTAGTTTCGGTTCGAGTTCTCTGCACAAGCTCCTCCACCGTGCTTATAGATAGTGCCAGAAACATCGTAGTGTAGGTGAAGTGGCAATCTCACTGTCTCATCATTGTTAGTTTCAGTTCGAGTTCTCTGCACATGCTCCTCCACCGTACTTAGAGATCTTGACAGAAACATCGTAGTGTAGGTGAAATGGCTATCTCATGTCTCATCATTTTTAGTTTCGGTTCGAGTTCTCTGCACAAGCTCCTCCACCGTGCTTATAGATAGTGCCAGAAACATCGTAGTATAGGTGAAGTGGCAATCTCACTGTTTCATCATTGTAAGTTTCTGTTAGAATTCTCTGCACATGCTCCTCCACTGTGCTTATAGATAGTGCCAGAAACATCGTAGTATAGGTGAAATGGCAATCTCACTGTCTCATCATTGTTAGTTTCTGTTCGAATTCTCTGCAAATGCTCCTCCACTGTGCTTATAGATAGTGCCAGAAACATCGTAGTATAGGTGAAGTGGCAATCTCACTGTCTCATCATTGTTAGTTTCGGTTCGAGTTCTCTGCACAAGCTCAGCAACACGAGATATAGATAGTGCCAGAAACATCGTAGTGTAGTTGAAGTGGCAATCTCACTGTCTCATCATTGTTAGTTTCGGTTCGAGTTCTCTGCACAAGCTCAGCAACACGAGATATAGATAGTGCCAGAAAAATCGTAGTGTACTCAATTATACACGTGATGAGAGTGAGTTTTAAGTATTGATCTCTTAAAATCTCATAAATCACAGGAGGATACCAACAATAATATATGTAGCCGCCCACATAATAGCTTCTTGGGTTTCCAATGGTGGCAATCTCAGGTATTTCAAATTTCAGCTTTCAACCTCAAATTTTAATATTTGAAAAATGGGTGACTTCTGTGAGGACATGATTTTACTTAAGAGTTTCTTTCTTTATCTATCTATTGTTATACTTGTACTTTTCATGCTTTGATACGTTCTTGTAAAAATGTAAGCTACTCGTAATTTTAATTTTGATACATGACCTACATTATTGAGCTGAAAATAGTATGGAAATAAACTGCGTGTCCCAAGAAGAGGTTTAAATGATTGATTTTACATAACTTATCCATTTATGCACAGAAACATTTTAAACTCCTCACACTTCCTTAAAAATATTCTGTGAAAATTTCAGCTCTCTATCAAACGTTCAAACGAAATGCTGGCATTTTGAAGAACTGTACTTTAAAAACAGTAAAAATAAAAAAGGTTCTTTTGGTTTTGTAAAATTATTTATTGTCATATTCCAGAAAAATAAAGCATTTCAATCAGAAGATTTAGAACATGGCCTATTAAAAATCCTACAATTACAGTCCACAATTATTCGAACTGTAATCCAGCCACAGCGACACACTGATAACAGCCTTTAACATATGAATCGTAAGCTTTTACAAAGAAATTCTGCACTATCCAGACAAGTTCCATTTCAATTGACTGTTTTAATTCCTCATCATTATGGAAGCTACGAGTATAAACTTGTTCCTTTAAGTAACCCCATAGAAAGAAATCACACACAGTTAAATCTGGGGATCGGGGTGGCCAATCTAAAAAATTGCTTCCACGACCAATTCAACGGCTATGAAGTATATGGGACACTCTGTAAATATTTAAGCCCTGATATAATTAAAAAATAATCCACTAATAAAACTGTTTATTATTCAAACAACATCATCCTCATAGAGCGTCATAGCCAATTCATCGAACAGAGCTGTAAGTTTGAATTTAGTTGTTGTTTCAGAGATGGATGGGTGTTTGTGGAGTGGGAGGAGTAGCAATGACGTCACTACAAGGACTTGTATCCTTTGATGGCTGCCTATTCTCACTTGGGGAACTAGCCACTTAATTACAGCCTTGATTGTATTGCTGGGTGGTCTTGTTTACTCTGTTTTATAACTGTTTGCTTTCAACAAGGAAAACTTTCGCCCTCTCTAAAAAGTAACAATAGATCGTTATGCTATGCTAATTAGCTAAACATACAATTTCAGTTGTTTTATTTTAAGAAAATTTTTCATGATAAAACTATTAAATTATATAAATCAAATAATAAATTATTTGTGGCTGGTGGAGTTTTGAAGAGAATGTATATTGCTGAAAAACAGCGAGGTAATATCTTCATCCATCGTAGAAGTAATAAATTTTCGATATTGTTTTCTCCTTACTCTTGCAAGAATGAAGGAAGCGGTCTAAGGCAGTGAAGAAATATGTTTTGAGGACCTTAGTTTTATTTTATATACAAAAGTTAAAGTTATATACAAGTTGTATAGTTTTTATTAAAATGTATTACATTGTACACTTACGATATAGTGAAGATAGGGCCAATATTTCTATTTATCCTCACTCGAAGGATTTTTATGATTCAGGATTAAGAGCATATGTTAGTATTTCGTTTAGTATTTATATTCAATCCACGGATTATCAATAATTTTTAAAAGTTATAAGTTAGGGAAACGTGTATCGAAGGACAATGTCAATTCCAAGATTCTCCTTGTTATAGGTTATAAAAGGTATAAGGCAACATTTCGAGGATTGGAATCTATCCTCTTCGTCAGGTGGGGGACGTATTAATACATACGAAAATACAGAATAGAAAGAAGTAAAGTAGGGAAAGAAAAAGGTTCAAAAATTCCCACAAGCAAGTCACGAGCACAAAGCACAAGTAAAGGATCACTTCCATTCTGTGCAGTGGCAACGCCTGGACTGGGCTCCAAACGGTTTTTGTGTACATTTTATCCAAGTTATTCGTTATAATGAGTTTGCCTAAGTTAGGCTATGAGAAAATAGACTATATTTTTTATCTTTAGTTTAAATACCTAAAATTTTATACATTTCACGAGAATTATTTAACATTTTATTAAAAACTTCCTTTTTTACCAATGTAATAGGGAAATAGTGTACAACTGGAGAAAATGACTTGATTTCCTACTTTAACAAGAAAACTCCATTTATTCCACACGAGCCAAATTTTCAGAAATTGTTACATTTATGGTTACCAAATATGCATTTGTTTGAACATAAATTTTATTTACTTAATATGAAATATAATTAAGAATTTATAGCAAAATTTAAAACGTAGATTGAGAAGCTCAGAGAAGATATTAAGCTTGACTGAACTGTATGGTATTATACAGCCAACAGAGAGCAAATTCGATTACAGATTTGAACCATAAGGCTTTTCACGTGACTGTAAGAGTCATAAAATGAATGACGTGATCACAACTCAGTAGACTTCACATGATATAAGCTTGTCAGGCTAGACACTGCCTCACTGATCTGGTGTTTCCATTCATGCCATTGCAGCATGGTGCGTCAATACTGTACCGAGGACTACAGACAGATGTTGCCACCAGATAAGCAATATATAATGCAATAGGCCGTATAAATACAGTAATAATTTTATGTACATTTGACTATTGTTAATTTTCTTGAGTTAAGTAATGTACTATCGTAATCTATTGTTTGTTTTAAGTTAAATTTGTTTCTTAATTTTGCCTTTTGCTGTATAATAATGTTATGGATTTGTAGAGGCGCAAGTGAAATTATTCTCTTCACGTGCCATGAATAAGCAATATTCTACCAAGTAACTGGTAATACATATTTGCAATATACATTAATTTTTTGTATTAATTAAACGAAACCAATGAAATAATCTATAAATAATCTGCACAGAATGTAGTTGACAATGCTTTATGAAATCAATTAAACCTCTAACGTATAACAAGGGGTGTGGGACGATCTAGTTACAAGTGCGTCATATGCATGTGACCTTCTGACCTATGACTTTCCGGCTGCCGAGTATCTTCCATTAGTAGTTAAATTATTAATACACGATTTTCTATATTAGTTTGATATTTAGGTAATACTTTATATAGTCATGTTTAATTTTATAATATTAAAATGTTATCATAATTCCTTAATACTGTTAGTGTCATAAAATAATTTATTAGTTATTACAACAAATTATGTTATCTTCAAATATAATGCAAATTGGCCTCATAAATTAAGTCTAATTATTATAGGAATATTCAGGAATTTGAAAAAATAGGGGAGCAAGGGGGATCCAAATATATTATTGTGGTTCTACATATTTGATAATAGGTCAACGTCATGCGTACACTCAATATCTTAACTCTGATGGAGGCAAAGAGTGCACCAGAATAAATAAATTTACGTTGAATTAGTTGATTATTAAAAAAGTATTATTGTGTACATCTGAGAGGAAAATTATACATCGAATTTGAAATAAAATTCTTCCCAAGTTACAATTGGTTTTAATTAATAAAATCTCAAAAACTGAAAATAAAAATATATCACGATTTATAAAAACTAAGCAATAAATCATACATACGAGTATCATGGGATGAAAAGATGACTTGGGACAGCAATGTGTAACAAGTAACATTTTCTAACCACAGGGCTGAAAAGGGTTTAGGAGATAAAAACGACGCTTCTTCAGAAGCCCTCAAGATTGTTTATTATCCCAGTTTTTGTAACAGCTGTTCCCTTGTATTATATTTCATCATTCAAACCCACACGACAAGATATTTCCTTTGTGCCAAGCTTTGGTGTGATATCGTTCACTTTATGAATATTCAGTACTAATAATTCTATAATCCAATACTATACCAGGAAATGTAAATCTCCTCCTGACTTATCTATCTCATCTTAATGAGATTGCATAACTTACTCTGGGATTTTTATTCCACTATCTATTTATTTAGTCAAGGCATTATATACACAATGTACGAGTACGTGTAGTTGATTGTGTATTTACTTTTATGAACGTACTTTAAAAATAAATAGGGCAAAACTTTATGATTTTAATAATTATTAACCCCTACATTATATTTTTAACGGTAATATCATACAGCCATTGCAAATTAGGTTTAAATTATATTATAATGAATTATAATGACGCCCAGATTACAAACGACCCTATATATTATTTATGGAGAGCAATATCATTTCTGTCTCACTAATTCCTGTTTCTCATATCGGGTCCCATAATAACTATATATGCAGTTTTCGAGAATAAATGTATAAATACTTTCATTATTTAAAGTTTATTTTTATGGAGATGGAAGGATCCTGAAGAAAATTGGATTCTTCTGGACATTTACCATTATTCATTAATACAAAAATCAGTTACACTACGTTCTGATCTGCTACAAGATTTCTTCCTAAACCTAACCTAACATACGAATATAACCACAATCTAAGCTAGAATACACAAAATCGCACCGCTACGACACGCACAACTCAGGATCACAGGAAACATGTTGTGTATCAATTCTATGTACACAAGCTATGCTCATGCACTTATAGAGAAAGTGCTATAGTATCAAAACTGAACTAAAGAATACAGGTCACAATAGATAGAGAATATAAAGCTCTTTTCGCCAACAGAGAATACTAAATCTTGGGTTCATAATAAGGCGAAACATGATCATGCACTTAAATTTAAATGAGTTAACGAGTTAAATTTGACGACTGCAAGCTATTTCGTGTGGGCAGGAGACCTGGTGGGGAGGGGGGCAGGTAACCAAGATATTTTTAAGTGGTCACTAGAGCCGAACCTGTGGCAGTGAAACCGTCTGGAGACGCGACCAGAGGTTGTTGGGAACTAGGTCCCTGACTGTTTAAGGACATATATACCTAGATACAGAACTAAAAGGGAAATGGAACATCCGAAAGGCCTTAGAAAGGAGCTGTACTCGCGTCTTGGGACTGTGGAAGTGACAATAACTATTAGTTACATAAAGTAAATACCAAAGATTGTTAGTAGTTAAAAAAGTTCCACTTTAATACCAGCTAAAATTTACTTTTCTTCGGAACTCGAACGGTTTACGCTCTACATTTATATTTTGTGAAAATCTGTCCTTAGCTGCCTCTATGACGTCATAATGTTTACTGAGCTCAATCTCAATTCTTCTATGGGGTCTCTGGCGCTGAGCTTCAACGAACATGTGATATATCGTAGACAGGTGTGCTTTGTTCAGGAGTAAAATTGACGGTGGAAGTTTTATGGTGGCTTGTAGGTGGACTCTTCCATCTTCAGAGGCAATGATCCTGATACGCAGCTGCTGATCCGTGGTGTTTATATCGCTCACCACCTACCTACAAGGTACTGTCTCTATCGAACTTTACAGGACGTTATTACTAGAACCTCACGTTGAACCATATCTTATTCATTAGAGACTTCCACCTTAAAAAAATTAACTAAGGAACTGACACTAATACAGGCTATTCAGCTGAAGCTATCTATCTCGATTTGGCGTCTCTCCTGGAAGTCATCCTTAATGAAAGATACTGTTAATATGAGAGACACAGTATCACATCGAAGATGCCGAAGTAGTGTGCGAGATTTGTTAGTGTTTTCAGATAATTTGAGCCGCAAACCTTTTCACTGAAATCTGGTAATATTTATGTCAATCAACCTAGTTAGATATACTGACCGACTATTTGTCTTTAGTTTTCGCCGACGAGTCTCTTGGGCCTTAATGTACTTTTGATCATAACACTCAATTTGTTCTTCTTGGATGATCTGTGACTGTGTGGCATGTAAAGAGGAAACTTTTGGGACTTGACTCGTCAAAGGGCTGTGGAGTATACGGAATCCTTTCGCGTGTCATGAAAAACTTCTACCATGAATCAGCTCCTCTTCTTTGTGACATGTTTAACACAAGCCTGCCACATGGTAAATTTTTTTAAGCTGACGGTCCCATAAAGTAACAAAATAGGTATAAAAAATTTGATAATAAATCATAAGTATCCAAAGATATAACAAGTTATAAATATCCAAAACATAACAAAAAATAAAAATAAAGATTAACAAACAACAATAATTACTCAAGTATGGAAACAACTCAGGGAAAATTGATTTAAATAAATTGCACCTTACATAAAAAACAACCTAAAGTAGTCTATAGGTAGATATCAAACAAAAGTAGAATAATAAATAATTACGCAAAGGAAAAAATATTTATAAAAACTCTCTGTGCAACAGGAAACAAGCAATCAACTAGCTAACGAAATTATAAGATTGATAAGAGCGAACATAAATAAATAGTGGTAATAAATTAAAATATAATATATAAAATTTAATAAATAACAGTAGAAATTAAATAAATACAACATATAATACAATGAACATGCACTTAACACAGCTTAAAGCTAACTAGGTCTTAATTTCTAGTCTTTCACAGAAAGAAGAAGAGAGGAGGCCTGCTGACGAACCTGGTGAAGTCCATCGAAGAACAGGTCGTCACACCCAGACGCAACCTGATTTCCCAGGCGAAATAAACCTTGCGAAAGGACTGTTGAAGTCGAAGTTGGTTGAGTGGTATCTTCGACCCAGCAGATCACGAGATCTTGTGTTTGCAGGAACTCTGAGGTCGATTTCAGCTAGGAGATCTGGACAGTTCATGTGACCATTCACTATCTTCCAGAGAAGAACAACATCAGCCACGTCACGTCGCACGGCAAGAGGTGACAAGTTCAGATTGCTGGACAGTTCCTCCACAGGCACATCAAGATAGGCAAAACCCCAGCCGGACACCAATCAAGCGAAAGAAAATGCCTTTGTAGAGCCTCCAGTCTCGTCCTATTGCCAACAGTGTAAGGCGACCACATGGGACTTGCATATCCACAAGCTGTCTCACAAGGGAACAATACAGAGAGCGAAGAGCAGAAGGGTTGTCGATGCCTCTGGAGAATCTTGCTATGAAACCAAGCATCTTGTTTGCTTTGCTACTGATGTGGTCCTATATGTCCAGAAAATCCCATGTCGCTGGCAAATATAACGTCTAGGTCTTTTATACACTGGGACCGTGGAATGGATGTACCAGAAATGGAGTATACGTATATGACTGGGGATTTGATGCGGTGATAGGTTATTATACAAGAGCACTTACTGGGATTTACTAGACATGTTATTCCTTACACACCAATCCTCAATTTCGGAAAAGCTATTTTGAATTTCTTGAGAGTCTTCTGGTGTAGACACAGTAATGAAAATCTTCAGGTCGTCAGCAAATTGTAAGGCCTTTACAGTTAATTTGTCTAGTAGGTCATTGACAAAGACATTGAAGAGGCAAGGTCCCAGCAAAGAACCTTGTGGAACTCCTGAAGCAGGTGAGAACTGAGTGGAAGTGGTGGAAACCAATCCTCACGACAAGAGAACGTTTTTGAAGATAACTAGAAATCCATGACAAAAGAGGTTCAGCCACTCCATAACCCAGCAAACTTAGACACAAGAATTGTGTGGTCGACCTTGTCGAAGGCTTTTGCCATATCGATGTAGGCTGTATCAACTTGGTAGTTCTTGCGAAAAGCAGACAAAGCATATTCTTGAAAGAGCAGGAGGTTGGAAGACAGTAGACTTGCCCTTCATAAAACCATGTTGGGAAGGATGGATTATTTTGGATAGAAAAGGATTCAGTCTATCTACCGCGATACTTTCAAAAAACTATTGCCAATTGCCGGCAGAATAGTGATTGGACGGTAGTTCCGTTATGTCGCTGGGGATCATTTGCTTTATGTAAAGGAATGATGAAGCCCAACTTTAAAGAGCTAGGGAAGATTCCTTTGTTAAGTGATTCATTGAACAACACTGTGAGGGGTTTCAGCTAAGAGAGATCGGCAGTGATGGAGCATAGATGGCGGTATATTGTCAATTCCAGCTCCCTTTGTAGTGTCCAGATTCTTAAGCTTGCTGAGAACTTCTTCTGTTGAGGTTGTTATGACACAAAGAGAATCGAAGACGGGATAGCTAAAGCTAGGCGAAACTCGTGACGAGGGAGAGTAGAAGACTGAGTTGAAATAACTGGAGAACAGCTGACATATGCTTGTTGTGTCACTGGCTACTTCATCATCTAAATGCAGGACTAGACGGCATATCAGGAGTATTTCTTTGAGCTTTAAAAACTAGTCCCCAGAAAGCTCGTGGATTAGAAGATATGTTTGATTGAACATTGGACAAATATCGAATGTGGCATTCACGAGACAGCGACCTACAAGTATCCTTCAGCCTCGAGAACTCATAATAATGGGGCAAGATTGAAACTTCTCTTGAAACGTGCATGCGCAGCTTTATTTTCGATAATGAAATTTTTTAGGTCATTATTAAACCACCTAGGGAAGCGTGAGATACCAAATTTCTTCAACGGACTTGCATTTTTTTGACGATTTTCTCTAAGGAACTTTCCAGAAGATCAAACTTTTCATCAACTCCATTGGTTCTGCAGTTACGTCTTTGGTTTACTGCTTCATGGTTTCTTCTGGCGTTCCTCATGGTTCAATCTTGAGCCTTTCTTATTTATAGTTTTTATTGACGAGATTAGTGAAGCCTTAAATGTAAAATTTTTGTTGATATCAGATCCTGGAAATTTCCTTTGTTGAGGACTGCCAAAAGAGAATCAAATTAAAAAGGTGTTTTCTCAATATTAAACTCCATTAATAATCGTAACTATTGGAATTCACATATCTGTTATTAAAAATGACAATTAATAGAAAATTTTAAAATTAATGTTTCTATAGAAAACACATATTTTTCCATCACATTAAAAAATAGGTGTTTATTTAAAAGCTATAAATAATTTTTTTATGTAACAAAAAACAAGAAAATTGTCTCCACAGTTTCACATTTATATAGTTTTAATGATACAATGTTGAGCAAGTAAAAAATACATCCTGGATAGATTTAATCACAGTAACCCTCCCAGACGATAGATACATTAAGTAAGAAATGGATATATATTTAATAATAATAATAATATGTAAGCAAAGTTTTAGGTTAACCTATATTAATAAAAAATTACCTCCTCTTTATATAGTCTTATTATTATACTTATGCTTCGTTGTATAGTTTGTAAATTTAAAGGAGATAAATTATATTCAATGAGGAAAAATCCCCGTAGTAGTGTCGGTGTTTATCTCCAGGACAAGCCAGCATTTCTTGTTCGGTAGTATAGACGAAGGAGGTTGCATAGAGGAAAAATCCCCGTAGTAGTGTCGGTGTTTATCTCCAGGACAAGCCAGCATTTCGTGTTCGGTAGTATAGACGAAGGAGGTTGCACAGAGGAAAAATCCCCGTAGTAGTGTCGGTGTTTATCTCCAGGACAAGCCAGCATTTCGTGTTCGGTAGTATAGACGAAGGAGGTTGCACAGAGGAAATATCCCCGTAGTAGTGTCGGTGTTTATCTCCAGGACAAGCCAGCATTTCTTGTTCGGTAGTATAGACGAAGGAGGTTGCACAGAGGAAAAATCCCCGTAGTAGTGTCGGTGTTTATCTCCAGGACAAGCCAGCATTTCTTGTTCGGTAGTATAGACGAAGGAGGTTGCATAGAGGAAAAATCCCCGTAGTAGTGTCGGTGTTTATCTCCAGGACAAGCCAGCATTTCTTGTTCGGTAGTATAGACGAAGGAGGTTGCATAGAGGAAAAATCCCCGTAGTAGTGTCGGTGTTTATCTCCAGGACAAGCCAGCATTTCTTGTTCGGTAGTATAGACGAAGGAGGTTGCATAGAGGAAAAATCCCCGTAGTAGTGTCGGTGTTTATCTCCAGGACAAGCCAGCATTTCTTGTTCGGTAGTATAGACAAAGGAGGTTGCATAGAGGAAATATCCCCGTAGTAGTGTCGGTGTTTATCTCCAGGACAAGCCAGCATTTCTTGTTCGGTAGTATAGACGAAGGAGGTTGCACAGAGGAAAAATCCCCGTAGTAGTGTCGGTGTTTATCTCCAGGACAAGCCAGCATTTCTTGTTCGGTAGTATAGACGAAGGAGGTTGCATAGAGGAAAAATCCCCGTAGTAGTGTCGGTGTTTATCTCCAGGACAAGCCAGCATTTCTTGTTCGGTAGTATAGACGAAGGAGGTTGCATAGAGGAAAAATCCCCGTAGTAGTGTCGGTGTTTATCTCCAGGACAAGCCAGCATTTCTTGTTCGGTAGTATAGACGAAGGAGGTTGCATAGAGGAAAAATCCCCGTAGTAGTGTCGGTGTTTATCTCCAGGACAAGCCAGCATTTCTTGTTCGGTAGTATAGACGAAGGAGGTTGCATAGAGGAAAAATCCCCGTAGTAGTGTCGGTGTTTATCTCCAGGACAAGCCAGCATTTCTTGTTCGGTAGTATAGACGAAGGAGGTTGCATAGAGGAAATATCCCCGTAGTAGTGTCGGTGTTTATCTCCAGGACAAGCCAGCATTTCTTGTTCGGTAGTATAGACGAAGGAGGTTGCATAGAGGAAAAATCCCCGTAGTAGTGTCGGTGTTTATCTCCAGGACAAGCCAGCATTTCTTGTTCGGTAGTATAGACGAAGGAGGTTGCATAGAGGAAAAATCCCCGTAGTAGTGTCGGTGTTTATCTCCAGGACAAGCCAGCATTTCTTGTTCGGTAGTATAGACGAAGGAGGTTGCATAGAGGAAAAATCCCCGTAGTAGTGTCGGTGTTTATCTCCAGGACAAGCCAGCATTTCTTGTTCGGTAGTATAGACGAAGGAGGTTGCATAGAGGAAAAATCCCCGTAGTAGTGTCGGTGTTTATCTCCAGGACAAGCCAGCATTTCTTGTTCGGTAGTATAGACGAAGGAGGTTGCATAGAGGAAATATCCCCGTAGTAGTGTCGGTGTTTATCTCCAGGACAAGCCAGCATTTCTTGTTCGGTAGTATAGACGAAGGAGGTTGCATAGAGGAAATATCCCCGTAGTAGTGTCGGTGTTTATCTCCAGGACAAGCCAGCATTTCTTGTTCGGTAGTATAGACGAAGGAGGTTGCATAGAGGAAATATCCCCGTAGTAGTGTCGGTGTTTATCTCCAGGACAAGCCAGCATTTCTTGTTCGGTAGTATAGACGAAGGAGGTTGCATAGAGGAAATATTCCCGTAGTAGTGTCGGTGTTTATCTCCAGGACAAGCCAGCATTTCTTGTTCGGTAGTATAGACGAAGGAGGTTGCATAGAGGAAAAATCCCCGTAGTAGTGTCGGTGTTTATCTCCAGGACAAGCCAGCATTTCTTGTTCGGTAGTATAGACGAAGGAGGTTGCATAGAGGAAAAATCCCCGTAGTAGTGTCGGTGTTTATCTCCAGGACAAGCCAGCATTTCTTGTTCGGTAGTATAGACGAAGGAGGTTGCATAGAGGAAAAATCCCCGTAGTAGTGTCGGTGTTTATCTCCAGGACAAGCCAGCATTTCTTGTTCGGTAGTATAGACGAAGGAGGTTGCATAGAGGAAAAATCCCCGTAGTAGTGTCGGTGTTTATCTCCAGGACAAGCCAGCATTTCTTGTTCGGTAGTATAGACGAAGGAGGTTGCATAGAGGAGAGGAGTGGGTTATGTACTTGAGAGGATTGTTTTCTTTCAAGGAACTTTTCTCAGCATACCACAAACACCATTCAATATTTTAAAGCTGGTGAGAGAGAAATTCTTATTTTTATCAGAAAATAAAATTTATTTCCGTTTTATAACATTAAGTATTCTTATTCTTTGTAAAATTCAGAAGGCGAACTTTAAAAGATTCAATACTATATAAATCGTACGAGTTTGATAACTACATTCGCAATGAAAGAGTTTCGCGATGAAGTGTGAAACAGTGCGGAAATCATACCTCGTAAAAACACATTGAAAGTTACTAAAAGAGAGTTGATAACCAGTAGAACTAGGCGGAATTGCCGCATCCAATTGAAAGTTACTATTTAAGTTACTAAAGAGAGTTGATAACCAGTAGAACTAGGCGGAATTGCCGCATCCAATTGAAAGTTACTATTTAAGTTACTAAAGAGAGTTGATAACCAGTAGAACTAGGCGGAATTGCCGCATCCAATTCAATGGAAGTAGAGGTAACGAGTCCATTATTAATGACCCGAGCGCCACTCTAATGCCATTTCACACCCAATCTACAACGGTATAACTCTACTGCCACAATAACCGCCGTGTTTCCGTTATGGTGATTATGAACTTTTAAAAAGTTACTACAGATAAAACTACTATCTCACTGCGTAAAAGACGTTATGTTAAGGTAACTTAAAAATTTATTCAATTTTAAATGTATAACATTTTGTATATTTATTTTTAGTAAGAATAAAATTGTGAAGTTTCGCAAAAACACAAACGGATATTTTTTTAATCTTTGATTTTTATTGCTTGTACCCGTACTGACATAACAGCCTAATAGATATAGCTATAATGTTTCAAAAATCACAGCTAATTTTTATCCACTTAAGATTTATATGTGAGTTACACATTACACTTGATATGCTAAATAAAAAATTTTTAATTTCCAGTCACAATGTAGGGGTGAATTTTTGTCGTCCACCATGAGACCTGGCATTTTTTAATTATGAGCACTGGACTAATTAGTTCCTATCTTCCTGAACAGCGTAAAGTCTTGACGTTTTTACACAGTTTTACTAATGCTTCTAAATATCCAGGTTTGTTGCATTAACAGTGATTTCTGTACTTTTTAAAGTTTTCACCCTCTTTGGAATCTTCCGGTTTACAAGATTGTTCATCTTTGGAAGCTTGCAAAATATGGATGAATTTAGGCTTTCTATATCTATGACTACTGTCGATTAACTTTATGAAGATTAACAAAGCAATTTCTGTATCTAGTGCCACTTTACTTTTTGAAGTCTTCGCCCTCTTTGGAATCTTCCGGTTTACAAGATGGTTCATCTTTAGAAGCTCTCAAAATATGGGTGAATTTAGGCTTATAAAAAGATGGGCACGTGAATGATCTTTTCAACTTGTATCATTCGGCCTCTGGAATCTGAAAGTTTTCAGTCTCTAGAAGTTTCCGGACTCGAAAGTTTCCTGCATCTGGAAACAAACTATCAACCTTTAGGATTTCATTAGGCCCTTGGTATTTCTGTTTCTGGTGGTTTCCAGCTTATCCAAGTTATTGGCCGCTGGAACTTCTTACTCTATGGGAGATTGTAAACACTAGAGATTGCAATCTATCCTTCAAGAACGTCAGGTCTACACGAACTCTCGGCATAACGTGACCCACTCACGGACAGTTCTTAATCAATAGAACATTCATGCCAGTCGTGGTTGAGATCTATTTTACTACAAAAATTCTAGAATGGTCACATATAAACTACACGTATCCTCAATCACTCTACAAATACGTAAGAGAATAAAAACAATAAAATATTAAAGAACGTACGATGTTTTTAACCATCGTAATTTTTACACTCGTTTGTTTTATGAACCAATTATAGAAATCTACTAAAAAGAGAGTAATAAATAAATAACAGTCACATATACAACAACATGGATCATTGTACAATACAAACACTGCAGTAGCAACAGCATTATCCGATGCACAAGATCAGCTAATTAATTTTTGTAATTTTCCCCAAAGTATAGAGCGGTTGTGTTAGCAAAGTTGATATAATGATGATACTAGTAGAACTTCGTCTCTGGGGCCCAGGTCGAACCGACAGCATCAACAATTTACATTGAAACATGCATATTTGACATTATTCTATCAACAGATTTTCACATTACATAATTTAATATTCAAACAAATCTCTGGCTCCCAGAGCCAATCATCCAGCTGAGGGGCACACTATTTCACATACAACTTTTGCCAACAAATCACAAAACTCTTCAAATATGTATATAATCTGAATTTAACATTGAAATTGCATTATACGTACTACGTATTTCTTACAGTACAAACATTTAAATGTATTATTCTGTAATAAAAACATGTCAATTCAAGGTGAACGGATTATTGATTATTTAAACCATTGCCAGTTTTCTGAGGTTTAATAACATATCGCCCTGCGTGCTTGTTTCAACGGATGAAGCAGATCAATCCTAATAGCAAAAAATCAAAGTTTTGTTGAAAATGTTAAATTAAAATAAAAATCCTGACTTAGAACTAAATCCTTGTAAGTATGTCGTTAAAAAATGTAAATTTAAATAATATAAATTTACTTATACCGTGCTAGACATCATATTGTAAGCTACGCCAGTCTGAGACACCAACAATTACAAAAATTCACATTCGATTCACTGTACGTACTTCTTTCACTAAAGACATAATCCTAACTAAACTGATCCGCTTGAGGTCCGTGCCAGTATTGAGGTACCAGCTCACACCCTCTCCACACCTTTCTTCTGTCAATACGATTCGTAAGACTGAATTCAATAATCTGGAGAACAGTAAACGTAGTTTTGACAAACATAATCACAGATAGTTAGTCCCTCATACTTCTTATTCCAACTATCCCTTAATATCGTCTTTTTTACAACCATATTCCATGCAAAACAGTTTGCACCCTGAATTGCAAACAATTCAAGATTTCCCCAAAAATGATTCAAAATATTTCTAAATCAATTCAAATATTGTTTAAAATTTTCTTTCTTGAAAATAAGTAATAAATCTAGTAGAGATTACCGGGATATAAAAAGTAATAATATTCTCTAAATCTTCTTCTAAATATTTTAATCTTCTTGTATTTAATTCTGTAAGATTAGACATGAGTACGTATTTGACTTCAGGTTATGGTCGGGTGTATAATATGTGTTATAATATACTCTAAAAGTCACATGAACACTTAAATCCAGACATATTGCCTTCCTTACCTATTGTTTCATATCCATACTACAGACTGTATCTCTCAGTTTCAATAATGTTTCACTGTCTTTTTAAATATAGGTAAGCTTACTAAAATAAATCTATCGTTCAGTGATACAACAAAACAGTAAAAATACGTTCCAAGATCTTTAATCTGATCCCTTCCTCAGGTGAACAGCTAAACTAACACTAAATTAACTACAATAGAGTTAAAAATAAACAAATCATATCCGTGCATCGGGACTCATAATTCATTTACAACAACCATGTTGTGTGTGAAATCTATTTGGCAAACTCTAAAACATGCACTTATTCATAAAAATACGTTCCAAGATCTTTAATCTGATCCCTTCCTCAGTTGAACAGCTAAACTAACACTAAATTAACTACAATAGAGTTAAAAATAAACAAATCATATCCGTGCATCGGGACTCATAATTCATTTACAACAACCATGTTGTGTGTGAAATCTATTTGGCAAACTCTAAAACATGCACTGATCCCTTCCTCAGGTGAACAGCTAAACTAACACTAAATTAACTACAATAGAGTTAAAAATAAACAAATCATATCCGTGCATCGGGACTCATAATTCATTTACAACAACCATGTTGTGTGTGAAATCTATTTGGCAAACTCTAAAACATGCACTTATTCATAAAAATACGCTAATTATTATAAAATTTCAGAATTCCCGTACACAGGTCACAATTGGTCTGTACTCACCGACCTATCCAACCTAGAACTGTTTAAGTTATTTTGAGAAACTTAATATTTACCTTGTTCGAGAAAAAGTGCAGTTCATCATAGCCTAGGGGTTGCTGAGGGATTGGGATTGATGGGTAGGGGGGGACAAATACAAATTCATTGTCATTCAGACCATATCTGATACAAGCGTCCCACACGGGCTCCAATATATTCCAGCACATGGACTTGTTCCATAATGCAACACCGCCACAGATTCGATATCACCACGTACAAATGAGACCAATCAAATCCCTGCGATCACCATACCCTGGGAGGGGGTGCTGAGGGATTGGGATTGATGTGTGGGGGGGACAAGCACAAATTAATTGTCATTCAGACCGTATCTGATAAAAGCCTCTCACACGGGCTCCAATACATTCCAGCACACGGACTTGTTCCATAATGCAACACCGCCACAGATTCGATATCACCACGTACAAATGAGACCAATCAAATCCCTGCGATCACCATACCCTGGGAGGGGGTGCTGAGGGATTGGGATTGATGGGTAGGGGGGGGGAAGCACAAATTCATTGTCATTCACACCGTATCTGATAAAAGCCTCTCACACGGGCTCCAATACATTCCAGCACACGGACTTGTTCCATAATGCAACACCGCTACAGATTCGATATCACCACGTACAAATGAGACCAATCAAATCCCTACGATCACCATACCCTGGGAGGGGGTGCTGAGGGATTGGGATTGATGTGTGGGGGGGACAAGCACAAATTCATTGCCATTCAGACCGTATCTGATAAAAGCCTCTCACACGGGCTCCAATACATTCCAGCACACGGACTTGTTCCATAATGCAACACCACCACAGATTCGATATCACCACGTACAAATGAGACCAATCAAATTCCTGCGATCATCATTGGTGATAGTTAAAATTATTGGATAATACAAATACAAACCTAGTGGATGTACCGTAATTACATCTTCGCTCAAATCATGAATACGAATGGTTACGTGCAGTTGTGATTATTTTAAGAACTAAAAAACATGAATGTCAAGGATTCAAAAGAATTCTAGAACAGTTAATGAAAAATATTAACAAACCTAAAATCTTCTAAGTGCCAGTAAAAGGGTGCCTATTTTACATTGATAATCATTTAGTAACATATTCCGTTCGCGGATATTCAAACTATTTCATCTCATTAAAATTATATTCTAAGTTTATATCAGTATTATTTCTTTTTAATGTTAAATGTGGTGTAAGATCTTACTCGGAGCGTGAGCGTGGAGTACATCACTCCTGAAAGACACAGAGTATGTCTATAACATTGAACAGTGATTACCATATGTGCAGTATGTAGGCATCATGTGTAAACTGTGTACAATGCTAATACATTAATCCTTTCACCTTTGATTAAATATGTCAGCCATGCATGATTGTAAACTAGACGTAACTGCTTTTAAATACCGGTTTAGAGAAGACACGCAAACAGTATCATTTGTAAGTATTGTATCACTATTCTACCACTTACACATCAATAATATTGAGGCATATTATTATTTCTCTGAGAAAATAATGATAAATAATTTAGTGTAAGCAAGTACGTAGAATGCCATGTACGGGAAAGAAATATAATGCTACCCGATTTAGGTACGATAAATCACATAGTGATCTTACATTCCATAAAGTAGCTTTTTCATTTAGACATTTTTATTATTTGTTTACAATGATAATGGTGACCATATTTACTACACTAACTTTTAAAATACTGGTAATTTACTCGCCAGTAAAAATATAAAACAGGTGAGAAACAAAGACTTGATCAGAATTACATTTAACACTAGGGGATAGCCATTGCTTCACACATTATCTCCTCTCAGCATAACACAGGAAATCTTGGTTTTTACGCCATCTTAAATTCTACATTAGAGCTATTTCCACATTATAAATGTGTATGTCCAAAGCATAGTATGAACCCTAAAATCAACTGAAAAAAAAAATTTTACGAGCATATATAAGCCAACATGCATGCAAAACTCATGTCTATGCAAAACTCTATAGCTTTAATCGAGTGTTAACTACGACATATTAGCGGGTTCCTGGAACTGAAACTGTAAGGTAGAATCAATATCTGTGATTCGATTCCTTGCTAACTGTAAGTACTAGAGGGTTGGATACTTGATATTTAATTGGATAGCGTAACGGTTTCTGAGCGATTTGTAAGAAGTGATTCGATTCCTTTCTAACAGTAAGTACTAGAGGGTTGGATACTTGATATTTAATTGGATAGCGTAACGGTTTCTGAGCGATTTGTAAGAAGTGATTCGATTCCTTGCTAACTGTAAGTACTAGAGGGTTGGATACTTGATATTTAATTGGATAGCGTAACGTTTCTTGATAAGTACTAGAGGGTTGGATACTTGATATTTAATTGGATAGCGTAACGGTTTTCTGAGCGATTTGTAAGAAGTGATTCGATTCCTTGCTAACTGTAAGTACTAGAGGGTTGGATACTTGATATTTAATTGGATAGCGTAACGGTTTCTGAGCGATTTGTAAGAAGTGATTCGATTCCTTGCTAACTGTAAGTACTAGAGGGTTGGATACTTGATATTTAATTGGATAGCGTAACGGTTTCTGAGCGATTTGTAAGAAGTGATTCGATTCCTTGCTAACTGTAAGTACTAGAGGGTTGGATACTTGATATTTAATTGGATAGCGTAACGGTTTCTGAGCGATCGGTTTCTTGAGCGATTTGTAAGAAGTGATTCGATTCCTTGCTAACTGTAAGTACTAGAGGGTTGGATACTTGATATTTAATTGGATAGCGTAACGGTTTCTGAGCGATTTTTAAGAAGTGATTCGATTCCTTGCTAACTGTAAGTACTAGAGGGTTGGATACTTGATATTTAATTGGATAGCGTAACGGTTTCTGAGCGATTTGTAAGAAGTGATTCGATTCCTTGCTAACTGTAAGTACTAGAGGGTTGGATACTTGATATTTAATTGGATAGCGTAACGGTTTCTGAGCGATTTGTAAGAAGTGATTCGATTCCTTGCTAACTGTAAGTACTAGAGGGTTGGATACTTGATATTTAATTGGATAGCGTAACGGTTTCTGAGCGATTTGTAAGAAGTGATTCGATTCCTTGCTAACTGTAAGTACTAGAGGGTTGGATACTTGATATTTAATTGGATAGCGTAACGGTTTCTGAGCGATTTGTAAGAAGTGATTCGATTCCTTGCTAACTGTAAGTACTAGGGGGTTGGATACTTGATATTTAATTGGATAGCGTAACGGTTTCTGAGCGATTTGTAAGAAGTGATTCGATTCCTTGCTAACTGTAAGTACTAGAGGGTTGGATACTTGATATTTAATTGGATAGCATAACGGTTTCTGAGCGATTTGTAAGAAGTGATTCGATTCCTTGCTAACTGTAAGTACTAGAGGGTTGGATACTTGATATTTAATTGGATAGCGTAACGGTTTCTGAGCGATTTGTAAGAAGTAGTGCGAATCCAATTTTCATGGTCATTGGTTATGAAACTTTTAAGATTTCAGGATTTTATTTTATAACTTCCAAGATTAGTACGGTGAATCTGTGAAATCGTAGAGGAAGCAGTTTCATAGTCAGTGACAAAGTTTATTGAATGACTAGGTTCAGAGGCAAATTACGTGACCTAAACTTAAATAACGAATTAGTTTTTACGAATATATATAAATTAACATAGCAATCTATGAAAAAAGTAATGGCTTTAGTTATGATTGACTTTGATTATTTGTGTAAACAAATATTTCAATAGAAAATGAAGATTTTTTTATTAATATACATGTATGTATGTAATATACATAATATATATATATATATATATATATATATATATATATATATATGTGTGTGTGTGTGTGTGTGTGTGTGTGTGTGTGTGTGTGTGTGTGTGTGTGTGTGTGTGTGTGTGTGTGTGTGTGTGTGTGTGTGTGTGTGTGTGTGTGTGTGTATTACGTTATATTAGCCAGAAGATGGAGGAAAAATTGTAAAATGTTCAAATATACCAAACTAGTAAACTGTTGCAAATGACGACGTCGGCACACAGCAAAGTACATTAAGTAATATAAATCAAGTGTTCAGTACTCTAATTATAATTCTTAAAGTACCAAATATATTTCTATAATTACATTAAAAATACATATTTATATAAACTACAGAAAACTTTAATTCTGAAAAACCTCAAGTAAAATCGTAATAGTCAAGCCGTTAGAAGGTGTTTTTATTTAGAAAACTGTAATACATTTTGGAACATTCATCTTTTAAGCATCTATAATAAGTGTTCACTGTGAACGTGCCGGTGGGCGGGGGGGGGGGTGTATCCCTGAGGTGAGATAATAAGAATATTTTATCGGCTATTTGGAACATGGGATGAATATAAAAACCTCTATTATTTTAGATTTTGTTGTTGTAAGTTCAGATGAGTTGTCACAAGATGTATGGATTATATTGCATCAGAATTATATTATATAATAATAAAATATTATATATTTTAAAATGAGTATTTCTGTTCTTTTATAGAACTAAATTTTTTTCCAAAACAAAAATTTGAAGTTGGAAATAATGTAAGTAAAAATTTCAAACACTCCATTTCCTTAATGAGTGAACACAAATTGAAACGATCTTATTCAAAGTATTAGATGGGAAGTTTAGTGTGAATTTTTAATAAAAAAGGAATAAATATGTTTTGCAGAGTTAACTTGCCCTCTTCACACACACACACTGGGTGCCAACATTCGGAAAATAGTCAAAGACATCAAAAGGAAGAAAAATGTTTCTATAACTTCATTCCTAAACTGCTTCCTAAAATGTCCTGCATATAAGTTCTAGGTTTTAAGTAACTATTAACCCTATAAATTGTGACACATGACAGACGTTGAATCACATATCTATTATAAAAAGCCAATAAACATTTTCCAACACATGTTTAAAAACTTGTTTGAATGTTTAATGTTAAATTTTGCAAGTTAACTCTGCAAAACATATTGCAGAGTATTTCCGATTCTTCTTAGACTTCTAAAATAATAACTTTTGTAAAGTTAAGAATTTATTTTAATACATGAGTAGGATGGACGTCTGGAAGTACTGCAAGAGACTAGTAGCCGATAAACGAATTGAATTAATTGACCACGCTCCAGCTACAGTGCGTGCATTCTAACTTTTCATTTGGTTCATCTGATGCAGTTTAGAGTGGCATTGGTATCGACACTGCAAAGCGATAGTGAGCCCCTGACTGTTATATCGCGGGTTCGCAGTTGGTCTCCTAAGGAAATTCGTTTAGAGTCACAAACCATAATGTTTCCCTTACGACAATAGTTATTAATATTTATTAACAATGGGTTATTAATCTTACTTTGGTAATAATAAGAATTTAAAAATATTTCAAAATCGGACAATTTTAAGTAGTAGTTTTGCTACTTAAAATATATTACTTGTAATTTTTACTACTTTTCAGAAATATTTCTTCTCCAACAAAAAATATTTTAAATATTTATAATTTTTTAAGTGTTAATTAGATTTTGAAAAAATTTGGTTTTAAGACAAAGCCTACACATCATCAGTCCGCTGTGTTGCCAAACTGTGCAAACCTCGTGTAGACTGATGGAGCCCGCACCAAATATGTTCGACAGTGGATGGAGTGGTGCGACTGGGTTCCCTCTCTACACGGCGCTGTGCCAAACTTTGCAATCCTCAAGTTGCGACAGTGGATGGGGAGATGCGAATGGGTTCCCTCTGTAAACGACACTGTGCCAAACTTTGCAATCCTCAAGTTGCGACAGTGGATGGGGAGGTGCGAATGGGTTCCCTCTGTAAACGACACTGTGCCAAACTTTGCAATCCTCAAGTTGCGACAGTGGATGGGGAGGTGCGAATGGGTTCTCTTTGTAAACGACACTGTGCCAAACTTTGCAATCCTCAAGTTGCGACAGTGGATGGAGTGGTGCGACTGGGTTCCCTCTGTAAACGACACTGTGCCAAACTTTGCAATCCTCAAGTTGCGACAGTGGATGGGGAGGTGCGAATGGGTTTCCCTCTGTAAACGACACTGTGCCAAACTTTGCAATCCTCAAGTTGCGACAGTGGATGGGGAGGTGCGAATGGGTTCCCTCTGTAAACGACACTGTGCCAAACTTTGCAATCCTCAAGTTGCGACATTGGATGGAGTGGTGCGACTGGGTTCCCTCTGTAAACGACACTGTGCCAAACTTTGCAATCCTCAAGTTGCGACAGTGGATGGAGTGGTGTGACTGGGTTCCCTCTGTAAACGACACTGTGCCAAACTTTGCAATCCTCAAGTTGCGACAGTGGATGGAGTGGTGCGACTGGGTTCCCTCTGTAAACGACACTGTGCCAAACTTTGCAATCCTCAAGTTGCGACAGTGGATGGGGAGGTGCGAATGGGTTCCCTCTGTAAACGACACTGTGCCAAACTTTGCAATCCTCAAGTTGCGACAGTGGATGGAGTGGTGCGACTGGGTTCCCTCTGTAAACGACACTGTGCCAAACTTTGCAATCCTCAAGTTGCGACAGTGGATGGAGTGGTGCGACTGGGTTCCCTCTGTAAACGACACTGTGCCAAACTTTGCAATCCTCAAGTTGCGACAGTGGATAGGGAGGTGCGAATGGGTTCCCTCTGTAAACGAAACTGTGCCAAACTTTGCAATCCTCAAGTTGCGACAGTGGATGGAGTGGTGCGACTGGGTTCCCTCTGTAAACGACACTGTGCCAAACTTTGCAATCCTCAAGTTGCGACAGTGGATGGAGTGGTGCGACTGGGTTCCCTCTGTAAACGACACTGTGCCAAAACTTTGCAATCCTCAAGTTGCGACAGTGGATGGGGAGGTGCGACTGGGTTCCGTCTCTACACGGCGCTGTGCCAAACGGTGCAAACTTCAAGTGTAGAGTGAAGGAGCCCACACCAAATAAGTTCGACATTGGATGGGGAGGTGCGACTGGGTTCCGTCTCTACACCCAAACCAAACACTCTTACCAGTTTTACGTGTATCATACATTACTGTCCAACTGTTGCAATACGCAATCGTCATCAGTTGTTACCTTAAATAAACATACGTACAGTTGTCTTTTTGCATCTGTTTTGCAGACAACATGTAAATCAACAGGGAGCAACAACCATAGCCACCTCATAGCTAAAACAGCAGGTGGCTAGCAGCGATATGGTAACATCGCTTCCGTTATAGGAATTTTAGTCGTACATGCTAAGAATATTTCTTGAACATATTTTTTCAACATATTCTATTATACGAAACGAAACTTTCCAAGCAACTGAGTGGTAACATGGAAGAACACGTGTTGGTGAGATGCAATGTCATCATTCATCAGTTCTAATTGATGTATTTCATATAGGAAGGAGTTGATTCATAACGGGGTATAAACCAGATTATTGTACATATTTAATTTCAGAC